>NC_081152.1:15266624-15591169 GCF_958295425.1 Solea solea
TAATATTTCATGTGCATATTATACCTATTTTGTGGCTAAAAATTTAGTTTTTTCCAACCCATGTCCTGTCTGTGGCTCCATAAAGCTCAGATGCACATTGTTGGCGCATTTCCACCGGCTCTACTCGCCTAGCCTCGACACGGCACGGTTTAAGTAGCCTTTCCACTAGCATAGTACCTGGTACCTGCTCCGGCGAGGTTCCAAGCGGGCTAGTAGTAGGTACTATGCGATGACTGGTCAGACTGCCGGCCGACAGGAAGAGACGTCCCACTCACAAATCAAGCTGAACAGCGCCGAACTGTAGATCACTTAAAACTACTTAACAATCCTAAAAACGTGGGTTAATCTACAACAACTACCAGGGAAACCGCTATATTTAACAGCAGTCTTGGAGTGGTGTATATAGGGACAGCGCCGGTGATTGCGAGCAGACCTGCCGCTGTAGTCTGTGGAGTAGGAGGCTGTACTCCGGAGACGTGTGGACAGAAATCAAGCCGAACAGTGCCCAATTGTAGTTAAAACTACTTAAAAATCCTAAAAACGTGGGTTAATCTACAACAACTGCAGAAGTCTGGTATAAAGTCACTAGTCACTCGTGTGTGTGTGTCGCGTATAAAACAAGTCACCGCAGTTTCACTCAGCCGTGCAGTGATGACTCAGCCCACGTAGGTACTTTTTGTAGTGGAGATGCAACCTAATCGTGCCGTGTCGTGCCGAGGCGAGTAGAGCCGGTGGAAATGTGCCATATGTAATATCTTCATCATCAACGTGCTAGAATTGTTCTTTTTCCTTTATGTTTGCAGACTGTTCTGACACACATGCACTTGCTGTATAGTCAGCATGAGAGCATTTGATTACAGTGGCAACAAGAGGAGGAGCAAACAATTCCATAATAACCGTATGTATGCAAATGGCATCAATCTGAAGCCATTACCAAAACAATTAATCTTTCGCAATCACTGAAACGTTCATAATAAACGTTCGTAATCATGATCGTTACAAATGGTTGACTATTCATTGTGCCCGCTAATTAGATCATAAATTCTATTATTAAGCTGCGGTGGGAGATTTTGAAGGATGTGACATACTGGGGACAAACACAAAAGCCAGCGAGGACTGATGAAGTCTGCTGCATTAACGGCGCTGACAGCCACTGGCCAGTGAGGGAGGATTAAGTCCACGTTCACTTCCGACTTCGCCTATCAGTGATTTATTGACTCAGTTACTTCAGGTTTGAGTGCAAAGCGGTCTGATCTGGTGATGCAGGTCACAGGGATTGAGTGTCAAATGTTACAACATGCAATTCACCCTTCGAAGTGTTGGTATTGCTGAGTAAAATGCTACCTGCTGCTGCTGGTGCGAGTGAGCCGAGTGAGCCCTGGTGAGAATTAGTTACAGTTGTTGGGTCTAAATGTCATGCACAAGCTGACTTGTCAGTGTGGTGCAGAGAAAATGGGAAGTCGGTGCAGTAAGCACCAGATTGGCAGTGGCAGCTTTCACGCTGACCCAACATTTTAGACAATGTCCGTCGACAAACTGTCCCACAAGTGTCACAAAATATATGTTTCCAAAGCCAAAGAATTGGCCCTCGCTGAAAAAACCCAAACTCCACAAATACACTGGAGTCTATTTTGGTTTCATTGTTTGAGTTTTTATCTGGAAAGTCCACACGTTTTGTTCCTCTCATTGCAGAAATTAAAGGTAAAAACAGCTCTGTCAACACTTCAGACCAAGGTTATACTAGATTTGGATTTTATAATAGTCTATTGATAATAGAAATTTGACCTTTTTCTCCCATAATTAGTTCGTTTTAGTTAGTTCGTTTTTAGAGCAAGTTTTTATTAATTTTAGTGTTAGATTTAGTTTTTTTGTAATATGGAGTATTTGCCCGGTGCATGATTCAAAAAGGTGCCTCAAATACAACCTTTATGTGAACCCAAAAAATTAATTTACAAAGATGAAAACTAAGCGCACATCTTCGCTACAATTTTAGTTAGATTTATAAACACACAATTCAGTTTCAGTTAGTTATCAGATTTTCATTTTTATTTCAGTTGAAGAAAATATTTTTTGCAATTTTAGTTTTCGTTATTTTGTTAGTTAGTTTTCGTTTAACTATAGTAACCTTGCTTCAGACGAAACAGGGAAAAGTCACGATGTAGTCATCTGACAGAAGGTAAAATTTGAGTCTGGGAAAGAAAATCTCAAATCTGAAAAGAAGGGGAAGCATTCAAAGATAAGACAAGAGGAATGATTTATGGTTTGAATATTCGACTTTGATGAAGGCCTTATTTCTCCCTTTCTTACAATAGAAGACAATAATAACATACTGTATTTTGTTTTCATTTTGTTAACCTCTCTTGCCAAAAATAATCTAGCAAAGTCTTCAGATACCAGTATTATTTATTTTGCAAAATTGAGCTTTATTATCAATTACTGAGAAAGAATACTCTAAAAGTTCTGCTTCCTGTATCAATCTCTCTTCTTCTAAAACTTATATTTTATACCACGACTTCCCTCTCAGAGACCTGATAAAAGATCTAAGACTCGGCAGATCTATAAGGGAAGATGAGGAAAAAAAAGGCTCCTTATCACTGTGACTCTGTAAAAGTAAATATTGCATTTTTTTTTCTCTTTCTTTCCTCAGGAGCAGAGTTAAAGTCAAACTGCAAAGCACATATTTGTGTCAACACAGGTTCTCGGATGTAGCCTCGAGCAGGTCAAGAGTATTGAAGTCGGAGCAAAGCTTGGCTCCTCGGTCCCTGAGCATTCAGTAATGGTGGGAGTGACATTAAAACTGCACAAAAAGAAGTGTTTACCGATAACGTCTGGTTTTCATTGGCATACGTCTCAGCTATTGATTTCAACTGTGTAAGAAAAAAAAACTAAAAACTATTTGACCCCCGGCGGATAGTAAACTGCAACGAAATAAACTTGACTATTTATTGCGCTAAGACCCGTGCTAGACAACTTTATCCTTGCAAAACGGTTCCATCATGCACACTTCATATGTGTTCAGAGAAGCTGCAGTAGCTTATCTGGCACTAAGTGGAAAGTGTATGCTCTGCAAAAGAAGGGTAAAATTTGTGGATTATTTTCATTTTTTTTCTTGATTATTATTTTCTGTTTTGGTAGAGGTTGTGGTTGATGGATGGATAGGATATGAGTTTGTTCCTCTTTGAAACTCTGAGAAAACCTCTTCACAGCCCGATTGTAGCAAATTAATTAATGCATTGTCACAGGAATAAAAAAAAAAAAATTCAATAACCTGTGGAGCGCACAGGCCTGTAAAAAAACACCATCCAATGAATTAATTGGATCGTGATGCATCAATCAAACTCCCCCCCCCCCCCATGGTGGCTCTGTTTCTAGTGGACAGGTAGGTTCATTTTACATCTTTGTGATCTTTGAGTATTTGTTGTTTTACGGCATCATTTGAAAACAAGTATACAAAGAAGTTAGCGTCGCCGAAAAATTACGGATGCTGCTCAGTGCGCGTGAATCTGTTTGCTGCACGTTCCTGTGCTCTGGAGGCGGAGCTTTGCAGGTCTAAAGAGAGGGCCTTGTTCTTTTGAATTTAAAATTCTAACATTTTCCAGGATCTCCAACCCTACCTTTAAATTAAAGTATTCCAACCTTGAAGAAGTACTTCGTCTTTAAACCCCCAAAAATGTATTTCCCTAACCTGATTGCCAAATACTTTCTCTGCCTAGACCTAAACCATGCATGATGGTTATAAAAGCTTAGTGGCATATGTATTATTGACATAAATATATAGTGATACTGCTGTTGCTGTGTGTTTATTATTGCAACCATGACAACAAGGCGTATTCCAACTTGTGAGAACATAATTCTACATGTTTTTAAATGGGCACATTAACCTCTTCACACCTCGCACACTGATCAAGTCTCATGTATAACCTTGTTTCTTCCAAAGCGGTCCAGTGTAGTTCAGCTCACCAAGATGCGGTTTGGAACAATACACCCTGATCTGGCCGCGTGTGGGCCGGGTACCCAAATTATATGATGCTCTATACGCAGCTGCGTCATATCTCATATCACAATGCCATACCAGCGTGACACAGTTGTTGTGCAAATCAATTCCACAAAGAACAAGACGACACAGTGCAACAATGGAGGGCATCCAGCATGTTGTGTTTTTTTCTTGTGGCTCTTCATCAAAAGAAGAAGGCACACTTTGCTAGAGAGAAGGCCACCGACAATGAAAACAAAGCAAAGCATGGTGGAAGTGGGGCTTAAGTCTAACTTGATGGTCCTGTGTGTACACACATTAAAATCCACATGAACCTGCATGATAAGTACAGGATGTGTGATGCCCTCACTCCACATTTCACTTTCCCCGCAGGCGCCTGAGCTTCTCTTCTGTGTGATACAGCAGTAATGTGTTGCCAGGGGAATGGGTGGCCCGGCGGTGCTCTAACAGGGATGACCAACTCACTTCACTCCTGTACGTTAGTAGTGCTTATCTGCCAGCACCATGCCCAAAGCCTCGCTTCCACTTCACAGGGCCACCAACACCTCGACTGCCACGGGTTGTTTACACTGATCCTTTCATAGAGGACTCCCCTGGGCTGCTCTCTCTCTGCTTGTGTGTTCCTGTGTGTGTGTGTGCGTGCGCGCGTGTATATGTATACACATGACTCCCTCCGGCCACAACACAGCTTGTCTGCATTGAGCCTTGTAGCGTGACAATGTCAGGTCTGTTCCTCCACACCAGAGTCAAACACTGTGTGCCAGGGAAATGAAAGAAGTGGTCATTCAGGCCTGACCGACCTTGATGAGAGCAAAACGCTATAAAGCAATGATAAAACGAACGGTTACCGGAGTCACATTTGCAGAACTCCTCATGATACGCACAATTTGTCCTGCATTTTCTTTTGATTTCCTAAAGCAAGTATGCAAATGATTGGATTAACACATCCAACACCAACACACACACACACACACACACACACACACTGTGCTTTGAAATGTGACTCTAGCCATGGTCTATGATCAGGGCATGAATTAAATGTCATAGCTAATTACTATGAAATTATTAATTAAGCTGTTTGGGGCAAATACTGAAACTGAGTTTCTGTTTGTTTGTGTTGTACAAACTCGGCAAACTATACCAAAATAAAAAACTAAACTTCTATTGAATCCATCAACAGTGTGGAAATATGGAAAAAGGGTTCACCTGGTCATTTCTGCGTGATACCATAAATGTTCTGGGTTAAAAACACCAGTCTTAACGCAGTCAGTTCTGTTTTTTTTCTTGCAGTCTTGTGTGACACAAACGCAGCGACTTTCAGGACAGCAAAGTGCTGCAGGCGCTGCTGTCAGTCACAGGATTTGGAATCCACCACATGCAGCGTTGATAATACAAGGTGACTGTCAAGAGCCACTTTTTAACAAATAATGTTATAAATCAGTGTGACAAGAAAACAACAAACCCCACTTCCCAGCAAAAGTTTGGACACTTTTTTAAAACTGCAAAACTGAAATATGAAAGTATTCATTCTCGTGAATTAACATCATGATAATCAGGCCGTCTGGATTCATGAAGATGTTATGGCTGTAGAATGGTCAAAAAAATGTTCAATGAGTGAGAGCTTCTGATCCTTTTTTTTAAGATAACTTAACTTAAGATAAGTTATTAAACTTTTAATAACCGTTTAAGAATTATGGTACTGAGAAGCTGACGTCACAAACGCGTGACACGCTGGTGAATCCTGTCTGTGATCGGACGCTCTTTCCACAGACGCCCTTTGGGCTACCGTAATGACAAGTATATGGGTGTAAAGGTCTAATTCTCTGCTTTCCGGTATCCATCCATCCATCTTCTACAGCTTTATCGTTCACATGAGGGTTGTGCGGAGTGCTGTGCCAAACTCAGCTGACATAGGGCGAAAGACGGGGTCACACCCTGGACAGATCGCCAGTCCATAGTTTTTGAATTTTCGAGATATCACAAACGGTGTAGGAGTTACGGTAATGAGAAGTGCACGTGCCAAATCGTGTCAGCGACAGAAGGGTTAACTGAAAGGACAATATGAGCTTTCTTTCTATAAAGCAAGCTCAAACTTGGACTCGTCTGACCACTGAACATGTTCCCGCCGTCTCTCAGTCAGTCCATCTCAGAGGAAACGGGGCACAGAGAAGTCAGCAACATTTCTGCATAAAATCAATACATGGCTTCCTCTTTGCATAATACACTTTCAGGTCGCATTTCTCGATGCAGTGGCAGACTGCGTTAAGTGACAATGATTTTCAAAAGTACTCCCCAGATCATGTGCCATTTTCTCATACCATACTCCAATAGACAAGGGCCTGATGTTTACACATGTTTAGGGATAGTTTCAGCCCTTGGTTGTTATGTATTACAGACGATAAAATGCCTAAACATGTTTTTTTTATCTTAAAAGTTTGACCCAAAATGGTGACCCATCCTTGCTTTGGTGAATCTTCATGTCCTCACCTGTTACCAGGTAAGGTGCTTATTGTGGACCCATCCAAAACAGCATTACATGGATAACCTTTCCAGTCCCTGAAAACCTTTTTTTGAGTGTGTTGCAGCCAGTGGTGGAAACAACGGTGTTCAAATAAATGGCATTACCTTGTTTCAGTAACTAATTACCGTTACTGACAAGAAAATGTGGCGCGTTACTCTAATTAAGCTCATTGAAGCTGTTTACATCCCACCAGGATCTCTCAGCCGTGCAGGAGCTGGGCATCTGTTGTGTTTCATGGTTCTAATATTATAAACATAGTAATTATAATATCAACAATCATATATTGAATTTGATACCGTCACTTGTGTACTCACATTGTCCCACAGCCACATTAAAATAATGTAGCTTAGTGTACAATGTTTTCCTGTTCATAATTTATTCTATTAAGTGTCAATTTCATTCATTAAACATGTCTAATATTGAACATACAGTTGAATTTCAAGTTTCATGGTGTGGGTAAAGTAACATAATAGTTACTTTCCCTGCTAACTAGTAACTTTTACATTGCAGTAACTCAGTTACTAACTATAGAATTAACTATAACTATGTGTCCAACACTGGTTGCAGCCGCCACATTCTTTTTTTTTATTTGCAAAAACAATGAAACCATTTTCTTGCTACATCTATCTGATGAATTAAGGTTCAAGCAATTCAACAAATTACATATTTAAATTCTTGTTGTATTTTAAGAAGTGTGCCACCTTAAATGAAGTGACATGAGATTCAAGTGTAAGTGTGAGCTTATGAGACACACGAAAGAAACAGGTCATGTTTTATCGGGTAAGTCTCATTTCATGCGACTGAAATGTACCTCGTGTGATATAAAAAGAGGCAAACTGCACGGGCGGAGTGGTCAGTGAAGGTGTGAAGTGATCTTTTATCAGCATCCACAAAAGCCACACACTCAGCCAACTGTATCAATTTTAGGATAGCGTTTCTTGTCACTGGCATATGCTCTTGAGTCCGTTAAGTAGCACTTAGCTACGCACTGAGCATGCAGTCAATACACGGCAGCCGAGGCAAAGAAAAAAAAACATTCACATTTTTCTTTTGCAACAACAGGGCCGCGGTTAGAAGTCCTTCATTAGTTACTCGCCGGATAAAAGGACAATGACGCCTCAGTGGGCCACTCTGTCACTAAGCATTTAGTCCTATTGCTCATTTTACTCTCACTCTTGTTCATCAATTTCATCTCACATTATTTGCGAGAGAGCAAACTGATGAGGGAGCATCAGAACGCAAAAACAAATTCACACTCGGGTTTGTGCGCTCTTTTTTTAAGCGACTCACACATGTGCAATTTCCCTTCACTCACTCATGAACGCTGAGATCAGATTCAGCCAAGCGGCGAAGAAAAACCTCTAACAGACAGCATTTCCCACCGCGATATTATTATTAGAGAGTTGAGACATATTTTGAATCACAGTGACGTAGACAACAAGCTACGACCACATTTCCATCTTCAGTTCTGTAAATGTCACAGTGGTACTGCACATGATAATACGCCGTGATAATACACGTTTCCCTGCTCGGCTCTTTTTTAGAGCCGAGCAGGCTAGTTGTGTGCGACACTATGATTTAAATGATGTGTTTCAACAATGTTTCGTTTAAATGTCATTGACTGCGGAAGTTGAAATCTGTGAATATCTTTCTAACTTTACTTTAATGTCCCAGTTTCAAGCGAGGGTGCGCTCCATTTGCTTACCCAGCAGTCAAAGAATTAGTAATTTGCGTGTGTGTTATGCTTATTTTGTGGCTAGAAATTAGAGTCTCTCTCCCCCCCCCCCCCCCCCCCCCCGATGTCATATCATGTCTGGGGCTGTAAGGACGAGATCTTAACCCTTACTTTCGTTACTCCTAGACCGTTTGTGATATCTAGAAAATTCAAAAACTATGGAGAGGCGTGACCCCCGCCTTTCACCCTATGTCAGCTGAGATTGGCACAGCAAGCCTGCGCGACCAGAAAGCAGAGAAATAGAGCTTTGCACCCATATACTTGTCTTTACGGTAGAACCTCAGGACCGCGAATTGTCCGTCCAATCACAGACAAGACTCACTAGCACAATGAATAACTGCATCCAGATATCGGAAGTGAAAGTTATCTTGAAAAACGTGCGTTCATTGAACATTTTTATCCAGACAGCCTCATTATCTTGACGGCCATTAAAAGAAACGTATTACAATTTAAATAGAGATTTCAATTAAAAAACGTCAGGATAAACTAAAACAAGCTGGTCCAACTTTGACTGGATATGCATGCGTGCTTGCACACTTGTTTCCAGCAGGCGAGTTCCTCACAGTGTTACTGTACATTGTCATTTCAGCGTAGACATGAAGCTGTGACCCTGTACTGGGGGAGATGGTAAATGGACAGAAACACATTTCACGATCTTCATGGATGCGCTAAGCGCCGCTGAAGCTTTGGAAGAACAACATCCAAAGCAATCTGACGTGTTTGTGTGCGCGAACACTCTTTGCTCTCGTGTCTGTTTTTATGTCAGGAAAGAGACAAAGAGAATCACAGCGAGTCCTCGGGGCCATAACACAGCTCGTCTGTGCTGAGGAAAAGAGTGCCACTCCTGCCAGATATCCTCCAGTCAACAATAGTGCGCTCCAGAAAAGAAAAAAAAACGACCAACGGAAGAGTGAACTAGGTGAAACAGTACACCCAGGACTTCACAAGCCTTCACATGAAAGACAGTAGGCCACGTAGAAAACATACATTTGCATTGAGGACTGGCGCCCGTACAGGTTTTGTGATGCAGCACTTGAACCTTAAATGTCCGACCAACACAGATGGAGGCTGAAACACGGCTCTGCGTTACACAAAGGGAGCCACACTGTTCAAATTACACTTTAAAATGAGGCCCATAACAATGTTGTCGTTCAGCCATAAAGAGCATTCATAAATGGAGAAATCACTGTCATATTATCCACGTATATTTCATTTTTAAGACGTGCAGTTATAACTGCTGCTTTTTTTTCTTCTTCTCCCCAGTGGATTTATTTCAGAATTGGTTTCAGTTCTGCATCCGCTAAAGGAGAGGCTTGATAGGAGGGAATGCTATTCATTTCAAATGACAACACACTGTCAAATAGAGAAGATACTTACACCCTCACATTCACAGTGATACGGAGTCGTTTGCTTCAAGTGGCAACAGACCACGTTCGTGTACCGAGCAGTTTTATTGTTTTGTCACTGTAATAAAGACACAGCAGTAGCAAGATAAGGACACAGGTTTCCTTAGACCTGGTGTTGTATCATAATAAACACCCGAGCGTGAGAAAGAGTTATTATTATTATTTGTATTATTATTATTATTGTTCACCTTATTTTTATCCAACCTGTTGAACAGTAACACAGCAGTTTGACTTATTATTATCATTAATTTTGTTATATCTGTTTTACTTTGTCGGAACTGTGTATTCTTTGAGGTGTCCTTGGGTGTTATTGTTGAATCAAAGAGCGCCCTGTTGTGCACTACAATAGATTGTTATTGTCAATGTTATGAAATAGCTATGAAAAGTGGTTAGCATTGAATAAAAAAAAATTCCAACCATGTAATCTCAACTTCAAACCAAAGAACTGTCAACTAAACACCACCTCTGTGCATATACTTCTTTTTATTCTACTCTCTCTTGTTCTGATTTTTCCATTAAGTTTTGAGCTTTTCAAAAATCTGCACATATTTATTTTGAGTGGATAACAGAGCATTATTTAGGCTGCTTTTTTTCCATTACTATGTTCAAACATATATACAGAGGCAATATAGAGTGTCTTATATCCTTTTTTCAGCTCAACCCACAGGCAATCAGATTTTCTTTTTTCCCTTTTCACCAACTATATATTCACACCTGAGTAAAAAGTACTCACATTTATAATAAAAATCTGATCGAATTTGTGAAATTTTGGAAATGTCACAATTCCATGTTCGCTTGGCTAGTTTTTATGAAAAAAAATAAAATAAAAACGGTCTATTTTGTGACTTCTGCACAGGTATCACTACTCTAGAGCTGCAGCCCAACGATTGTAATCATAATCTGTCGAGTATTTTCTAGATTAATCGAGTAGTCGTTTGGTCCATAAAATGTCAGAAAATGTAGAAAAATACTGATCCGTGTTTGTCGAACCTGGAAATGATGACGTTCTCAAATGTCTTGTTTTGTCCACAAATGAAAATGATTCACTTTTAACGATATCTTTGCAAAGAAACCACAAAATATTCACATTTAAGAAGCTAAAACGATCAGAAATCTTGTTGTAATAATGGAAAAACCCTCAAACCGATTATCAAAATAGTTTAATTAAACAATTCATTTAGTAATCGATTAATAATTGATTAATCGAGAAATTGTTTCAGCCCTACACTACTCCCAGCTTTTTTTTATGTGATATAAAATGAATCATAACTTTGACTCAACAACACATAAGAAGACAAAAAAACACATTTTATAAAGCCTGCATATGTGATCTATTAACACACACCCCCGAGGATGTCCATATAAGGAATTGTGTATTATTCACATTTCAATTTACCGAGGGTGCACCTGTGGCACAGATCCATAAGGGTTCATTTGATTTTCCTTTCTCTGTCTCTCTACCCTGTCACCAATAAAAAGTCATCCAGAATGCATATCACACACACTAACAGCCATCACAGTTGTCTTCCTCTCAGCCTGCACACACACTGATACACACAACCCCAAATCCAACTCCCCTGAGCAGATCAAGGCTTATCCACCCACAGTGGTGTTAACCCCACAGGATGATAAAGGCTTGGATCCAAAGTAGTGGCTTATATCTGCAGGTCAATGGCTGACCTCCCAACTATCTACAGCCAGACTGACCAACACTACACATCTCAAAGCTCAGCCAAAGGCACAGCTCCAAGCCGCGAGCTGAATATTATACCGGCCTAATGACTCTCCCCAGAAGCCCAGAATCCGTCACGTTGTCAGTTCCTTTTCTTTCTTTTTTTTCTCTTCTCTATTGCTCTCTCTCGGTTTCGGCTGTGCGCTTCAGCTGGAAGGCGACCTGTTCTGGGAATAAAGGCTAAAGGCTAAGTACATAAAAGATCGAGGAGCGGAAGGTAAACTTTTAACAGTCTTTTATGTCACTTTAATTGCCCTTGCCACCAGAGTGCTTTGAAACAAGCAATGATTGACACTGTCATATAAGAGCATTGAGCGTCTCTATGGAAAGAACATTGCTCATGGTGAAGTGGGTGCAAAAAAATAAACACTGCTCAAACCTGACAAGAGAGCAGAAAATACAATTTATAGAACACACGACGATGAAAACCAGACAGAAAAAAAGTGTTGCAACTTTTCTAAACTTATCACAACAACGAGTCGATCACTGCGGTCAGGTTTGCCTTGAGCACATCCAACTCAATAGCCACCATTTAAGTGCGATTTGTGATTTTGTTTTGTTATCCAAACCTTCTAGCGTTTAATTAAATCTCTATTTAGGACCCAGTTTTTGTGTTTCTCAACCTTTTTCATCTTCACTTCTATTCAAAAATTGCTTTATTTATTCACCAAGGGGGCAATTAAATGTACAAACAAAGATGAAGACTCAAGTTCGAGCAAATAACAGAAATACAAGAAATTCATTCTTACACCGTTCTCTTTCATCGTTTCAAGGCTATTAAGGAGCTGTTCTTTCACAGAAACAAAGATGGATTGAAATCCACTGTCTGGAGTCGGAGCAGCAAATATAGGGCCTACGCTCCTCGGTGGTTTTGTCCCTGTAGCTTCTAAAGCATGTTTCTGCAATCATTTCCTCGTACGTGTTACCATCACACAGCTGCCAGGAGTAAGTTCCTTCCTTACACTTGCCTTAATGTTGCCGTCAGCCTCTGCTCTGCAGTCTCAATCGACACCTTTTAAACTCCACATGGTCTGGGAGTGAGAAAAATAGACTCGCAATCCCAGATATCATGCCATCACATGATCCAGGGGTTTGTATAAGATCTAAGCCCAGGGCATGCATGTTTAGCACACCACAACAAACTCAGCAGAAACATTTTTATTCTGAATTGAAGGTTATTGAATGATGACAGACTATCGCCGCCATTTGCTAGTTCCATGGGAAAATGAGCTTTGACTTCTACGTGAGCCTATTTCTCACTTGATTTATAATATGTGTAAACATTTTCCTGAGGAGTTAATGGTCTCATTTGCAATTTTCAGAGGATAACTCGCAGCACGTAGACTGGACAATAGGGCTGAACGATTTTGAATGAATATCTAATTGCAGTTATTTTGACTTGGTATTGCAAATGTGACATGTGATAGATGCATCTGCATTCTCATTTTCAATCAAAAAACACATTTAAAATGATGACGTGATGTGATATTTGTGCAGATCTGGGAGAAACGAACATGTTCTCTTCAGTCTGTAGAATAAGATGTGTAAAGGTCGAGACAATAATTAGTCTCAAATGATATTTTGACCCATACTTTGGCTTTTAGAAATATTGCGCCTTCTGCGGTTTGAAAATTGCAGTTGGCTGTGTTGCGATTTTGATAAAACTTTGATTAATTGTTCAGCCCTAGCGGACACTTCCAAAAAGTGAACATGGGGCCAATCAAATCTCAATTATTGCCGATTATTTAAATGTTGAATAACGTAAAATAGACGGTACGAAAAGGCGGAACTCGGAAGAGCAGCGGGGAGCACATAACAAAAGACACTGCGATCATGACACTCAACGACGAAACCAAAACACAGGTCACGACCTCACGGGTGAAAGAGGGCAGGAAAGCGTGATCCCGTTTACATTTTGTCTTAAATATGTGAATTGTGATTCTGGATGTTGCTTCTTCCAGTTTACACATTTCATTTAGTTTAATGAACGATAATGGAAATTAATTCAACACGTTTTTTTAAAAATAGCAGTGGGTAAGTGGTGAGTGATCACACAGTGAGACAAAGACTTTCAAAAGACTGATTGAAAGTGCATCAAGATGCATCGATAATCGTTTCATCATCGCATCGTGTCACTGAATTGTAATCGATTCCCACCCTTAGTTGCCACCGATTACTTTATTCAAGTTATACAATCTGTTGCCTCTGGTTGTCCTGGCCAGGCATCACTGGTAGAGAGGGTCTGTAAAATTGATTAATATCATGTTAAATTAGTAATGATTTTAGGGGCAGCCATAGCTCAGTGGCAGAGCTTCCAACCAAAAGGTCAGCTGCTCAATCCCAGGCTCCACTAATTAACATGCTGACGCGTGTGCGAGCAGCATGGAAATGACTACGATAGGTGGGTGAACGAAAGACAAGGCAGAATATAGACGTGCTGTATGAATGTGTCAGTGAATGGGTGCAAAGTGGTGAATGGCGAACCCGTGATGAAAGCACTTTGAGTGTCATCAAGAGCAGAAAAGCACAATATGAATGCAAAGCATTTACCATTTTGAAATGGTAGAGTATGTACTGTATGTATGGCTCTTCCCTGCTCAGTGGCTCAGCAATAATCAGAGTAACGTGATGGATCTCTTTTATACTCCTCGGCATAATCGCAGCACATGGATTTGACGTCAAAGTGAATTTCCGCCAGTGTCAGCCACTGCGGCGCACCTCCTGCCAGAACACCAAGTTCAGCTGCCACTCTCTCTTTTTTGTCATTCATAGGCATCCACCCACTCTCCATCAGCAATCATTAACTGCCCCTTCCACTAGAATAACTGGTTTCTGCTTTACACCAGCCGCTAAAACAGGACACTGATTTAAGCGTTTATAAGCACCCAGGAAGTTTTGAGTGAGCAAAATGGGAGACAGCTAAAGCAGAGAAGAAACCACGGCAGGAGAAAGTGCCACGAATCCTCTACAGACATTGAGGTAACAGGCTCGCACAGATAACACCAGGCTGACTGACACAATCAGTTCGGTTGCTGTTTGGAGTAATAGCGCCTTTGATTCTTCTTCTTTTCAAGCGAGACAGTGTTTGCCTTTACATGTCTAGTCTGTCCGAAGTTCCCCTCCTCCGTTTCCTCGCAAATTAAGGTTTAATGATTGAAAGTTTCTGAATAAAACCAGAAGTGGCAAGCATGTTTATTGCTCTCCGGCAATCAGCAAATCCTATTCACTGAAATTCTCTTACACCCTCTCCCTCCGTTGTTTATTGTGTGTCTGACTGTGTTTCAATCTTTCTATATCTCTAACTCCACAGTGGGTGTAGCCGCTTCTTATATCACCGAGATGAAATTCTGTGGCAGCCTGTCAGTCTCGAAAATGGGCTACCACAGGATTTCATCATCCCCCCCCTTCAATTCATGGCCTTCAGTCCACATTAAAATATGCATATTCCGAGTTTGTGTTACAGCTGTCAAGTCTGCGGGATCAAACTAATCAGAGTAAAGCCGTATGAGAAACGTTGAGGATAAACAAGCGATTGCGAGGCCAAGCTTATGATTGTCTGAGAGTAAGTTAGAAAAACACTGCTTCGCTAACTAATCCCCCAACCTGTTTGTCACCGCCTCAAGCCCTACATATATCATCTATAGCTGGTGGAGCAGGAGCTGGAGGTAAACAGTGGTGCACAAGTTCTGAGCAGCAGCGTGATAAGATACTTCTAATCCAATGCAATAGTTGTAGTAGTTGAAATTGCAAGTCTGATGTCTTATTGTCTTATTGTCCTAAGTGTAACTCAGAGGACTTTACACACATCCAACCACATTCATAAAGGCACACGTTTAAGAGCAGCCATTCATTATTCGCAGAAATCATGTTATTTGAGTGTTAAGCACATTAGTCCGGTGTTGATTTATGTAAAAGCATGACTATGCACTTTCCTGTGTGTACCTTGAGTGAAATAGGCACCTATAAATGTGTAATGGACAGTAAAAATTTGAGCACCTCATTATTTTTTAATAGGAAACAAGTGGTACACATTCAAGGACAACATGAAGCTATGAGTCCATGTAAGTCATGGCTGTAGACCAGAGGAAAAAAATAATAATTGTTTGTACTCATGAGCCAAAGAAGGGGATTTTACTTTCAAAGGTTTTAGTTCTGGATCTCTAGTTATTCTGGCTAACACACAGGATGGATCAATTAAAAAGGGTTGTGTTGCATTTGGCATTTGGAAAACATCTCAATATTTAGTTTGTAATTTCTGCATTTTCAATAGGATTTCACTTGAGTATAAACATCACAATCTATTATACGTTTCTCATTCATATTGAAGTATACACAATTGTCAGAATGAAAAAAATGTTGGTATAGCGACAAAATGTTGACAGAAATCAAATTGTTTTCCATCATTTTGAATTTAATAACAGATCCTTGAATATCTTTCATTGTTGTAAATACTGTACATGCAATATTGTACATATTTGAAGTGATCATGGAAAATGTGCAGTCAGTTTTGGATTTCAAAAAAAGCATGCAGCCACATTTAATGAGGATTAATATGTAGAATGTGTTTGTTTATACTTCTGAGTAATTGCCAAAATAGTGCAGTTTCTATGACCTAGTACGTGTCCAGACTACATTAAGGGAACTTAATTGGAGCTGCATGGTAAAGGAAACAGTAGCAGCAGCAGCTGTGATTGGAACATGAAGGCACATAATTCAGGGAGGATTTTACGTCTGTCAGCACAGCATGCATTTTCAATAATAGATAATCACGATTGTGACGTCCTACTGAACATACAAGTTTAATTCAAGGCTGTAGAATCCACTTTGTTGGCACTTCTTGGTGCAGACATCTTGGTGCAAACTAAAAAAAATAAAATAATCTGGGAGGAATAGCTCATATGTACAGCTGCAGTGCCTATAGTGTAAATATTTGTTTTACTGTGTACCAGTAAATGTATAACTCATGTAAGAGTTTCAGTATGTTTTTTTAAATATAAAGTATATTAAAAAGCACTTATTAGAGTTGTAATAATAATATTATTGCCTACTGTTGCTGGGTATCTAACAACAAAGACAAAAACTGATAGAACATCAGAGATTGAGGCGAAATAAATGCTTTTATGGACTAGTTATACAGGCTGAAACATCTGTGATGGATAGATACCGTCTCTACTTAATGCACATAACTTCAGTAATTCACTGCACCAGTCATGGAGCACCACTCTCCTGGGAAGACCCACTACAACTTCCTTCAGTTTCTCTGCTACCCTTATATAAAAAAAGCCTGCAAGACATTCACAAGTTCAAAGTGAGTAGAGAGAAAAAGAGAGACAACCTCTGGCCCTGTCAGTACTGAAATGTATTGGAGGCATATGTCACTCTGAATGGTACGGCTCATTCCTGTGACCCTCTGCTGAGCAGGGACATCACAAAAAATCCTCTGGGACAAGCAGCCACTCCAAAGGCAGATGGACAGGGCGAGTGCAACGAAGAAAAAAAAAAGTCAAGACAGACAGCAAGGAGCAATACACGCTGTGCTTCCAGTGTCCAATAAATTTGTCAGTTTAGACGCAAATTCAAAAGGAGAAATGGCAGAAAATACAAGGATTTAAATGACTTGCTGAGGGGAACAAGTGATTGCTTTGTGGTGGCAGGGTTCAACGGAGAGTGGAATCTACAAAGTGAACACAGGCTCCCCAGGCTGCAAATCACTAATTACTTATTAATGAGTAAATGAATGTTTTCAAAGTAAACACTGGTGAGTGGGACAACTGAGTGAAAGCAGGGAAAGGGAGCTGTGTTAAAGGAGGGCGGAGAAGGGTAAGATAACTCCGAACTTTACATGAAGACAGAACCAGTTAGATCTCGAAGCACAAAAGATGAGGGACAACCAAGGTACAAACAGCGTGACGTGAAAGGAGAGTGCAGCACATGTACTGCAAGGGAAAGGTTAAAAAAACGCAAAGAACCAAGACCGAGCAGAAGATAAAATACAAGCGAAAAAGTACAGATAAGTACAGAAATGGAAATGGACAGGCAGCATACCTATCTCGGGTGACCTTTTGCGAAGAACTGAATCACAGGAGTGCAGTCAAGATATGGCTAATACATTGAGGAGGACATCTTTATACTAACCTTTTCTCCTGCTGATATTTCAACAAACAATAGGCAATACCAATTCCCCCAAGTCACACAACTTGTAAACCTGAACTGTGTTAAGGAGCAGAATGTGCCGACATGAAGCACAATGAAGTCTGCGTCGCATCTTAAAATACCAAAACTGCTTAATTCCCAGCCCAGCATTGACTCCTTCACCTGCAAAAATCAAAATCTCTGAATATTAAAACAACTCATGCTGGCTGTGTGGTTTTGGCACAGTGTGAAGAAACCCATACTTATACCTTCACACTCTGACAAATTAGAAATTCATTTGCATTCATCAGCAACGCCGCCCCTGGGGGAGGATCTGTGGAAACATGTTGGATTGTTTAGTCAAAATTACAATACAGCTGGGGCAATTTATCTTTTGAAAAGCCGGTTAATTTGTTCAGGAGGAAATTATTCTTTTCATTTGCATGTTGAATAAGGAGTGGAATGCTTTCCAAACCTGCTACACCGCTTTCTTTGTGGCTAATGAGGCAGTGAGCAGGGAATTAGCGAATCCACCGGGAGTCTTTAGCTTGACAAACATCCCATGACTCTACAGTTGGCACGGAGCAGGTTCATGCATGTATATGAGTGAGCGTCACAATGTAAGGGAGTGCATTATGTGACTATCCATGACTCTGTGTGTGTGTGAATTGAATTCAACATTCAAAATAATTACATTAGCTTAGTTTTAATTAGTTACAATGCAGCCAGTTTAACAATCACGTGCAAAGAGAGAAAAGCTGTGGGTAGTAAAATAACTTTTTGCTTAAGTGGGTTGGTTGTCAAGTACTGGCTTGACGACTGGCATGTCGTGTAAAAGATAAACTTGCCGAAAATTCTAATTTAAATGAGTCCAGAGAGTCAGAAATTAAAAAGAGAAAACATTTAGAGACACATGATGTTTTAGAGTGGGCAAAAAAAAGCATTATTTAATATTATAATTCTGATAATTAAACCATTGAGACAGAAAAGACAGAATCTGAGTGATTTGGATCAATCAAATAACAAAGATCTTTTTGTATGGTTCTTAAGAACAAGGCAGAGTAATAAGTCATAACCACAAAACTGCTCAACTAAAGCAAGTCAGTGTTTTGAAAATTTCAAAAATCCAAACCGTACATGACTTTGCAGACATGTCTAACTTCAAATTAATGTATCTATATTTTTTTAAAGCAATGAACAGAAGAGTAGGCTACGTGCAATGAAAACTAAACATGTCAAGCTTCTCTGCCCAAGGAAATGTGAGGATTATACACAGTATTATTTATATAAGGTTTTGCATTTGTATCAATAACATTGAGCTGAATGTAGGCCAGTAGCTAAATTGATTTATTTAAAAGGTCCAAGGTGTAAGAATGTGAGAATTTGAATTTTAAAGTAATTGTACCCTAAACCTATGTAATATTTTGATATTTGATGACAAATT
Source organism: Solea solea (assembly GCF_958295425.1). Lineage (NCBI taxonomy): Eukaryota > Metazoa > Chordata > Actinopteri > Pleuronectiformes > Soleidae > Solea > Solea solea. The sequence continues at coordinate 15,285,589 of NC_081152.1, forward strand.
TTGCAAAAGCATGTTTTTCAGCAATGATGCAGCTGAAATAAAACTTAGTGTTGCAAAAAAAACAAAAAAAACCCTGCAATAAATCATAATATCGGATCACAATATCTATTAAATTGACTGTTGAGAGAGACTTCTAGTATTTTTGTCAGAGGCTATGCTGTAGCAGGGAGAGAGGGTGGGTAGAAGGATGAGAAGAGACAAACTCCATGGAATATAAATAGTTAATGATGCCTTAGCTGGTGGGAGGAACACACCAAAGCTACTTGTAATGTAAGCTCTCAACCACTTTAATGAAGAAGCAAGCGCTGGTTTACATTATGCAAACACATACAAAAGCAGAGCACGCCTCGGCTTGCAAATGTACAAACCCCAAACTGTCCTGACCGTGGACCGGCATACACTCTCACTCTCACACTCTGCAGCTCCCACTACAAACTGAAAACAGAACATGAATTCACACCACCACCATCAAGAGTCAGCTAATATAAAAGTAGCCAGTTATTTTCAAACACTTTGAGCTTTAGTCTTTTTGGTTCCTAATGAGGTACTTTGGTTGGATTTTTTGTAAGTCTGGTCCATCCCAACGGGATACACTCACAAAAAAAAAGACGAATTTCTGAATGATCAAACTGCAACACTGGTACGAAAAAAAGAAGAAGAAATACCGCCTTTACAGCTCCCGTTTACACACATGCTGACAAATGTGATAAACACACACTGCGAGCACTAATACTTCATGGGAGTTCATCATCACTGGAGTGGGGGGAAAAAAAAGCAATGAGGCTTTTTGGCAGATTTCCTGCTAACCCAGGGTTGACAAATCGCCAAGGCTGTCTGTCACAGGTCCACACTGAGCCTGTTAACTGTTTCATCCGCCATGATTTAGATCTCAGGCATAAAAGTAGCCCAGTGGAAAAAAAAAAAAGGAAACCATATTCCTTACACCTTCATTTGCATCAAACAACTAGAAGCAATTACAGTCACTTTGAACAATAATTTGTCTGAGTCAGTGCTCGGTGTATCAATGAACACTTTGTTGTGGCAGAGTCACCTCAGATATTTATTTTAGTTGCGCCTCCGACGGGGCAATTTTCAGGATGGGAACATGAAACAATTTTCATAAATAAAAAAGAAGGTATAATCACGGCATTATCCAGTCAAAACAATCCCGCCCAAATCCAATTTGAAAAGGTGTTAAGCGGCGCGATATCTGCCTCATCCCTCCAAACTTCACTGGAAGACCACAATAAACAAACAAGCCATTGCACTAAATATAGGGAACAAAAATAATTTACAGCAGCAAGTAAATCTTCTAAAATAGGCATATGTGGTGAGACACGCTCTCAGACTTTTTGTTTTGTATTTCCAATTTCAGGAAACTTAGATAAATACCAAGAGGCTTCAGGTTGATTCAGAGCCAAGATCTGGTATGCAGCAAACTCCTTCTTCATCACTGAAAACCCGTTGTTTCACAAATATGGTGTTCCAGCTGAAATAAGCCTCGTTCTGAAGCAGTGTTTGTATGTCTCAATTGTCTGTGCAAACAATAATACAAGGGTAATTGATTAGGCCTACACGAGGACTTGTCTTGTTCATGTTCCCTTTCATTTGTGAGATGCTGTTCTGAGCAAATGACCTAAATAAACAGGCTGAACAACGCAACTGCTGCCGAGCAGCAAAGCAGCGGCGGCAAGGGAACTTTGTTCGTGGACTTGAGTATAAACTGGCAGGTCAAAAGTTTAACTCGCACATGAGACTAATTTGGGATTTCTCCAAGAACGGATTGATGAAAAAAGGGGTTCTGATCAAAGGAAAAGGGAAATAAAACATTTACCTCCACCTATATTCTCCCTTAAAATGTTGTATCTTCAACAAAAAGGCTAATTCAAGAATATAAATAACATTCATACATACTGTACTTAATGGAGTACTTACCTAAGGGTGAAAATCTGCACTGAGGAAAGTGTAGACAAAGCCAGAAATGCTGAGACCGTTTCTCTTTGCCGTATCGGTTTGGACGGTGCCATCACCACAAAGTTATTGTCCAGCTTGAGCTCCGACAGTGGCTGGAACAGCCTGACACTCCCGATGCGTTGCATAGGTTTATGCCCTGCGAAGTAGCCCATCGGCCCCTGCTGCTCTGAACGAACACCGTTGCCCTTTCTGGAATCCTCGGAGTTGCAGTCTCCACTGTCTGTGGTTTGAACCATGTAGTAGAGCTCCACAGGAGTTCCCTGGGCCTGTTCGGAGACCCGCTGCCTGCCCGGTCTGACCGTGGGAGGGCTGAACCAGCCGGCCAGAGGCTCCAGCTCCGCAACGCACATCCCTAACTCACCTTTTAGCCGGCACGTGCCGCGCACCTCTTGAGTCTCATGGAAGGCAAACATCCTGACACAGGGCAGCTTGTGGATGGCACTGTAATCGTCCCAGTCCCTCCCCGCTATGTAGAACAAAACTTGAACCTTCGGCCAACTGGGGTGAATCCGCTCGCTGATAATGTAGGTGTGGACCTTCCAGTTGAATGCAAAAAGAGGCGGCGTTGATGCCGTCGTTGGCGCTGATGACGACGTGCCAGAGGGCGCATTGAAGGGCCCCGGCAGGGTCTGCAGCAGCTCCAGGGGGACGGGCTGCTGCACAGACAGTGGCCCGTAGCTTGCATTGACAAAGGGCATCTGACGGGTCTGATGAATGAAGAAAGACTCCGTGCGAGCCTGCATGCTGGAGTTCCTCATTATGTCCTGGTTTGCCTCTTGTAAGAAGAACGCTGACTCAGCATTGAGGATCTGGTAGCCGACAGGCAAGTAGACTGGTGTGGGTCCATACCTCTGCAGGCCTTCCAGGACCACCTTGCAGTCTACCACTGAAACAGAGAGGAAAAAATGACAAAAGACGCCTTGTTAAGCTTAAGTTTTAGTTCAAAACACTGTAAACTTTCAACTATTAACAGTGTTACATTCAAACCACCGTCAAAGGAGTTCACACAAAGTGGAGTAAGCCTTTCAGTGCCACAAGACTGCATTTCTCAGCATAATGGTGATTAGAGGTCATGTCGCCTGGCAACATTCTAGGTGTACATACAGTAAGTGATTTGTTTTATGTCAACACAAATTCTACTGCTCAAAAACCATTCAGAAGTCTGTATTTGTAAAGAGCTGCTGCACATAAATGCCCCCTCAATCAGGTCTGATAGTATTGTTTGGCAGAGCCTATTGACGGACGCAGCATATACACTACATATAGAGGCAGAATAACAACATCAACAAAAATCACTACTATATGTTACTGCAGCTTTAAGGAACACTTCACTTGTGGCTTGTGTGTGAGAGAGATTCATTAGCAAATCTCTATCAACAAAACCTGGGAAAGAAAAATCGGATAAATTAAATCCTGACCTGGATGGGGACGGCAGCGCTCCACATTTAACATAAGATTTGCATGCATTGCCTACAACCTAAGGCAATCATATCTACAGTCAGATCCACTGGGGATTTTAAATGGTACGTTGGAACCATTTCCATACGATAGAACTTTCATGAGCTGCTGCTCTTATTCAAAGGAATTTGTTTAACTAAATTCAAAACACAGGCGTCGTTCTGAGTCGCTTGCTTATCCGGCTTGTCCACCTTCCCTCGTGCTCTCGATCCCTCATTATGACACACTAACTCAGTCCGTCTTTCACTGTCCTTCAATTTCCCCTTCCACCCATTTTTTTTTTCCCCCACTCGAGTCTCGTTCCTGCTTTCCTCCCCGCGTCAATCAAACCTTCACTCACTCTTCACTCCTGTCAAGTATGGAAAGTTGTCATCTGGTCAGAGATTACGTTAGTAAGTGTTGAGAACACAGAGTGTTGGGGGAGAATTCAGTACACAGAATACACCGAAGTAAACAAGTAGTCTGAAAAGCAAACTTGCTTTCCTAAGAGTTGTGTAACTGACATTTGGCTTGTTAGCGCAAAACATTGCTGCTGCAGAATAAGTCTGCCTTGACAATTAGTGCACAGGATACAGGATACTTTTATCTGATTATGTTTCCTCCGTGCTCATCTTCTTCTTACGTTTCTGCTTTTATTCAGACATTAAACGAACATGCACTGAGATACTTGGCATGAAACTAAAATTATATTAACAATAACGTGGTAATATATGGCAATAATATTAAGGCAAAGCTATAGTTATGCCTTAAAATGTGCCAAGCCATGGAAAAACGAGGAACAAGTCTCCAGAGGGGCATTTTGAGTTATTTACAGATTTCTAAGCTTTCCAACAATGTCTAACACCTGAATAGAAATCTGAAAATATTTGAAGAAGATGTGGCCATAAGTGAACAGCATATTTAATATAGTGCGCTACTGGAGAATCAATTTATTGACTTTAGTGTGTCGACCTCCAGTACACTAGGTGGCGATAGGTCCCATTCCAGGTTAGTATTAGGTCGTTTCCAGTTTAGCTTGCAGCTAGTTTTTAGCATGTCCTACCTTTTGTTAAGTTTAAGCTGACAGAGCATTAAATACGAAATAGGTATCGGCCTATACCTATACCACCATGTTTTTGTCACTGTTGCCTTATTTTTCTCCGTACGCTTCTGCTTTTATTTATTGGATTAAGTGGTGGGAATACACGGAGTAGGACTTTATTTTAGGACCTCTTTTAGTCGGACTAACACAATAATTCAGTTTATGAATTATATTCAGTATATTCAGTTTTACTGGCATGTAAATGTACTGAATTTGGACCACAAAAGGAATGAAAGTGAAATGACTGAGACCAATCTTGCTCAAACAAATATCAAAGCAACTTGATTGTCATAATTATATTGAAACCGTTTTTTCTCTGTCATTTCCAAGTTGATTTAAGGACATTCCTTCACAGACTAATAACAATGTTTTTGAATGTTTTTGAACGTGCGGGTCAAAAACTCAGCTCCATTACTCCGCAGCCCACTCAGAAACATGCCCACACAACCTCACCTGACCTTGCATGACCCCCGAGAAACCCGTTTCCATGCCTCCCCCTCTCCATCCAACAAATCATTTCCACTGCCTCTTTCTCTTTGCCATCAAACCCCAGATATTCGGACTGATGGAGTAGCCCATGAGAGCACATTGATTTTCTGTCCCGAACCCCCCCTCCGCGTGGTGCAGGTGACGTGGCATGGAAGTGATTTGTGACGATTCACGGAAGCAGAGCGACGACCACCTGACCTCATGGACAACCGCAGCATCAGGCGCAAGGTCAGTACTTTAGCAAGGGCCATCCCAACTCTCAGACAGCCGGGGGGAGTGAATGGGGACCTTCTCAAATCCCTGTTTAAAGGCAATGAGTAACTTTTGCTGACATTTTTGTTGTTGATATTACTACTCTACTATACAGCAGCAGCATATGGGGGCGAGAGGGAGCAAGAAGCATGATCCTAAACAAACTGCTGAACAGCCAGTTTTTTTTTTAAGTAGTAGATTTCACTTCTGAAACTCATCAGCGTTTCTTTGTGAGTTCAGTCATACTCCAACCTCATTGCGGCTGTCTCCCTTTATTAGTGCAACATTGTGGTTGCCTCCATCTGTCTTGACATAAAATTAATCACTTCATGTGTGTAGCATAAGCTCTAAACACCGCCGGAAACTGCCAGGAAACACAACTGATGGGCTTAAATCACAATTGTGTAAACCCGTGCGATAATGGTCTGTATCTGACAGATGTTTGTTTATATCCCAAAGTATATGCGCCACACTTGATTATACAAAATGACTACGTCGAGTCAGGTTGGTATAATCAGCAGTATTTTCTGCACTGCTGAAAATGACCTTAAGTGCATCAATCTGTTAATCAATACCTGTCATCAGGAAAGATACATGCAAAAGGAAATCATGGATTTTGCCGATGCACCAGTCAATTTACAGTGATTGTATTTCATTATCTAACGTTGTATGTATTTTGAGAGATGTCTGTTATCAAAAGCTTCCATCTTTGATTGCAACTCAGTCAAACAAATAATTCTGAGTATTATTATCCAAACAGGTACAGGCTTTCTTTTTTTTTTATATCACACAGGTCAGGACCTGGGACTGAAGCTTTGGTGGCAAGAAATCGAAAATTACCCACCCAAGTCCATTTGGCTTAAAAATAAATACAGAAAACGTTCAAACTATTAACTGTGCCTCCTCTGCCGCGATAAAAATTGGACCAGCTGCCCAAATGAAAAACAGCCACACAACTGAACCTCATTACAGACCACTCTTCGCTGTGATCATATGCATTTATAGTAAAATGCCAGACGGTGATATGGGTAACAAAGCCATTAAAGATAATAAGATTGGATTGAAAACATAAATTAGTCGCACTATTCTCCGCACATTTTGCTTTTCTGTTTGTATTCATGTCGCTGGACTAATTCATTCCCCGCTGCATCTCAGATGTGGAGGAAATACTAAAGGCTTTTCTGTGTCAGTGCACAGTGAGCATTTCTTGACTGAGAAAACAACATTTACTCTTAGATTTGACAATACGGAGAGTGATGTCAAGACGGTTTAGTTGGTTCTTGATCATGCATACAGCACAGTGAGAGGATTTGCCTGTCTCTTTTTTTCCCCCCTCTATGAGTTGTAACACACTGTCCTAGTTTGCACCTACTATGACGCAGATTAAACTAAATACCTCATTACAATAAGAAATTCTGTCATTTTTAGGTTTTCCATGATATCAACAGGACATCATGCATAGACAGGCAAAGTCATAGTGACTTGTAGCCCTGGGTTGCCCTTGGAATTTCATGTGTGCAGCTACTGTACTTGTAAATCATGTCTGCAGGACTGTTTCTGCAAATGAAAAGGGGATTGATTTGTGCAGATAACTTAACCCCTGTGGTGAATCCTAGCTGTAAGCTCTTCTGGTGGATTTCTTAGCACTGCCCAACCCTTAGGATGCAGACCGAGGAGCTGGATGACATATCAAACATGCGGCTGAACCACACTGGCCTCATCATTAGATGGATGCGAGATTCAGGATTTAGAGTCTTGATGTTATATTCATGTAGCGTGAACCAGAAAAGCCCAAAGGAACACGGGATTCCAAATGAAGACTTTTGCATTTGACACAGCAATCCTACGACACGCACCAAAAACATGCAAAATAAACTATTAAAATTGTTGTTAAGCCTTTATGTCCCTAAGACAGCGTGAGCGCCATCAAATCAAAGAGTTTATATGAACATCCCTGACGACTTGAGGAGATCATCATAGCTTTATCCTGCACCGTGTCCATCTCACAGCGGCTCCTTGATTCAGCGCAAGTTTTGTTCATTTATTAATCAAATAGATTTTCTTATATCTTGTCTTTCTGCACAGAGCTGTGATGAACATGGCATTTTCATTTGATTCACAGAGGCAAATCAAGAAAATAATTAACTTGATGAGCTTCAGTTGTCCCTATAGAAGATATTCATTCATTACAACATAGTTCTCTATGCAGAGAAAATCCCTGGTATAAAGTCCATATCATGCAACTAGAAGAGATAATCAACAGTTACATCTACATGAACTGAGACTCTCACGGTTAATCTCATCCCAAAGCTGGAACGCAATGTTCTAAAAACCTTGTTTAGGCATAAAAATACTTTCATACACAATATTTGATTATATCAAAATAAGCATCAGGGCTCAAATTCCACTGTTATGTGAAGAGAGATGTGACCAAGGTCGGAGGATGAACAGCAATGGGGGAAGTGGAAGGTGGTGATAACATTTGGAAAATATTTGTATGAAGGATTCAGTGTAAATATAGCTGCAGAATAAAACCCTTGCAGAATCGACACAAGAACATACTGTATTGTGTTTTTTTGCAGTCAGTGCCACATCCACTCTAAACTAAAACTTTTACATCTACAGAATACAATATCTTTGTCCATAAAACCACAAATTCCATAACTATTCACACACACTTAGGCTGCATTATGTAGGTGTAAAAAGGAAGCAGTGATGGACGTAAGCTGATATTTGCAGCTAAATTAAAAGTGCCAGGACTACACATGACATGTCATTTTCATGCTGTTTGATGCTGAAATTTGTCCCTTTCTGTCCTCACTTTTGCATCAGAAAGCGCCCATTCTTTTTTTGTTCACTCTGCTGATAATGTGTTTTCAAAAGGAAAAGCACCTCACAGTGGGGTTTCTTTTGTCTGTCTTCTAATAGTGACATTTAAACAAAGCTTTTAAAATCCCAAATGTTCACAAGTCCATAAGGTAACACATTAGGGCATGATCTTTATGTGGCATTTTCTTTTGTTAAAATATTTGCTCTGCGTGGTAGATTGCACTCCAAATGAACTGCGGAGGGGACCTTGAAGTCGCCAATGAATCTGTTGCTGATCGGTTAGAGAGACAACTTTCCCATTTTCGAAACACAGGACAATGAAATGAAAGGGCTATTTTCAGCTCCTGGAACTTTGGATATAAATGTCAGCTGCTGCCAAGATGGAGAAAATGCCATTGCGCGGTCAAGAACCTTATCAAAGACATTCTCTGATAAAGGGTTATGTTAAAGGTATTGGGAAAAACACATAGTTATTTCAAAAGCTGCTCTGAGAATAAGTTTTGAAATATTTAGATAGAAAGTATGTACTGCTGTCGCCTGCTAATATGCTAATGATAACTTTTTCACACTTAGGGACCTTTGTCTGTACCGCTGACCACATAATTAATGTAACATTACTAGCAATGAGTTAGCAAATGATTCACTGCAAAAATGTCGGAGAAAGTGTGGTTACTATGGAGAAGTTCACAAATTATTCACAGAAAATGTGCACCCAATTTTCACAGTTCTACTGCAGGCGACTTCCTGTGTTTTGGGGGTGGAGCTTGGACTTGACGACTAACTTTTCCATGCTTTTGAAGATGTACGTCGTTAAAGGGTTTCAAATACCGAGAAAATATGTTACTAACATTAAAAAAAAAAATGTGACTAATCTCACACAAAAAAACACAAGGTAGCATGTTAGCGAGTCACAGTGACTTCCTGTGTTTTTGCACATTATGTCCGATGCACATATACAGTACCAAGAAGATGAAAAACCAGTGTCCATTACTTTATTATCTGCAAGTCTCGAAATCATGATGTAGAAAATTGGGCCATCTCAAAGTGAGTGCAGCCACTAGATATCGAATCATCTTCAGTGGCTGGGCATACAATTCTGCCGTTAGAGAGATGTTCTAGGTGATATATCAACACAAACAAAACACACAGGACCACTAATCGCTCTAAGTGCCCATCGCATGCACCCTGACACTGCAGGAGAACCAAAGCAAAGCAGAAAGCCCACTCCCAGCTGGAGGTTAATCGGATCACATAAAAGCAAGGCACACCTCATCTTTCATCACTAGGCAACACATTTATGCAGCAATCGATAGGTGGAATCATATTTTCCCCTTTCAGAGAAATGAGGGAAAATGAAGTGTTGTGACACGACGGAGATGGATGAAGCAGAGCCTCATACCTTGCAGATCTCGGGCCATAATGCAGTGCCTTGTGTTTCTTCAAAACTTGAGTTGTTTTCATTTCTGACAAAGCTCTGGTTCCAAAGTGGCCTCTGGGTCATTCCTGTCGATAAAATCCTAAAACTGAACCTAAGTAATTTACAGCATGCTCTTCATCTCTCTCTTACCCAAGCGGGCGGACATATAATTACATCTATACAGATATATTAGCAGGACCATGCACACTGCAATACCATGTGAATGCTAGTCTGCAAGAGGAGATTTAATTGCACTGTTTACTGGCCATAATCTTATGAATCCAGCTGCTGGTAGATAATAATTGACTAATTAACCATTTGCATTATAAAATATATTTTTTTTTATATGTCAATATACTTCAAACAATGAATATTTACTGTCTGTTGCATACTCAAATGACTAATTAAGTCAAATAAATGAAATTAATAGAGCCTGAAAACAGAATTGAAATAACTTTAGCAGACGGGGTTCATTATTCCTTGATTATATGCTCTACTACTTCATGGTCTCGGTAACAGTGGTTACCTTCTGTATTCTTTTTCTTTTCTTTTTGAAAACTGATAACATTTTAGTTTTTTGTTACAGAGCAAACTGACAAGTTCAACAATATCATCAAAGGAGACGAAAACAAAGATTTCAGATTGCCGTCTCTTAATGTGGAGAGTAATTGCACAAAATATGGGAGAAAACAAGTTGTTTTTAAAGCTTTGCAAGCCTTCTTCATCAGCTACTGTGTCTTGCACCACAAGCTGTCTAAATTAGACCCAAAAGGTAACTGCTGCTAAGAGTGACATTTAAAATCCATCCTCCATAAGTGCCCACCTGGAAATAATGCATTTCACCGCAATAGGAACCTTAAAGTAACACTAATGGAAATAAAAAAAGGTAAACCTCCCATCTAACCATTAGTTATGCCCAAATGGGAAAAACATCGAGCAGCTTCCAAACAATTCTTTGTCTGCCTAAAGAACATTTTTCCCACTCATTCTATGAGGCATCATGTCTCCCTGGTGGGGCTACTGAGCAACGGCATTGAGCAGCACTGCACCAGTTGTACAGAAAAAGAGAGGGAGAGAGAGCGAAAGAGAGAAAAAACACAGCACACGCTAGCTTGAAGACACATTTGAGACATGAATGGGCTTTTTATGACACTTCAATTCTGTCCATTGCCTGTGGGCCTAGTGTTGTGCATTGTACAGTGTCAGGGATGGAGGAGGTGAATGGCGGAACAGGGAGCCACTAAGGAGCTGGTGGTTGTTTAGATGAGATGGAGACAAGAGCTCTTGAAGGAACGGGGCCAAATGTGCTGAGCAGAGCAGAGCAGAGCGGAGGAGCCGTTAGCGTGCGAGGGCACCCATAGGGGTAATCGAGGACTTCAACTTTAACAATGAGGGTTCTGCTCTTGTCATTTAAGACCACAGACTGGCTCGGGGAGCGTATGAATGTGACCGGCCCTCTTTTTTTTCTGTGAAGTAAATGCACTTTTGAAAGTGAGTCAAATAAAAAAAAAAGTGACAGTGACTGATGATGTGGTGGCACACTTAGACGGCGGGAGACCTGTGCTATAAATAACAACAACGCTCAGCACATAGCAGTCACAATATCCAAGTGAATCCATTTTAAGATATATTGTTGATTGTACACTGGGGGGGGGGGGGGGTGTTTTCTTTGTGTTTGTGCAAATATATGAAATCAGGCACAGTTAAGGAGGGGAGAATAATGCAGTGAGCTGGCAAAAAAAAAGGAGCAGCGTGAGTAATGTTCTGGCATTTTCAGCAAGGTTACATTGTGAGGGAGTCTGTGGGCCTTACATGTCGGGGATTGCAGCTGCAGGAATTCAAATAATGCAAACCATAGTCGTAATAATGTGCAGATGAGGGGATGGGCAGGACTTGTATCGCATGTCTCACAAAGTATTTTGAATTTAGCAGCCTTGAATTAACGAGAAATTCCAGGATATTAGCTGCTGTTATTCTATATGCATCCAGGATATTGGACATTAGGTTAACAGACAGGGGTTTAATATCTCAATTTACTGATCATAAATCATCCCTGCAGATCCACGACGAATCCATGGATGTAAATGAATCAATAATTTGTTCAAGTGTGCTCCATAAGCCAAGATGAAAAATAAAAGCACGAATGTGAGAAGTGAAGATAAAAAGAGGTTGCTACACATGACAGATGTCTCCTCCAAAAGGTCTACGAGTTTATTTAAACTTTAGACAGGTAGAATAAAGCAGAATGACATGTCTTTCATCCTTCTCTATAAGTGGTCTCTTTTCCTTCCCTGTCACACAGGCAGAAAACTGAATCTATCGGGCCCTACGTAATAACAGGTTGTAGAAATGTAAAAAAAAAAGATGAGAAGGCCAATTAAGGTATGTGAATGTCTCTTGAGTTACAGATGCACTCGCTTGAGCTTGAGAAATCTTTGTTGTACAGTGATACTAAAAAAAAAAAAAAAAAACAATGGACTCTCCGACTGTGCATGGCAATTTTGGAGAACAGTCATGTGAAACAATGACATTTCACTACCATAGTTTTAGTAACGTATTCAAAGATGTTAGCGCTGCGGTCTGTGGCCAGCTATAATTGCACAAAGCTCCTTCAGAAGACATTTGTCACAGCTCAAGGATCTGTATCTGCCACTTGCTGGAGGGGGATTTAAACATGAGTTAGGAAGAAGGGGGGGGGGCTTGTGTGGTGTGTTACAATAAAATGAGCGCTCTATTGTTTGTGTCGAGGTTTATGTAGCTGGGAGTCGAGTAGCCGAATTGATCAATGCGTGAAACGCAGACGTGCCACAAAACAGAAAAGTTCAGACAAGGAGACTGGCGCGTGTTTGTGTTGTAAACACATGTGAATGTGGAACTCTTTCTACTGTATTATGCATTTATAAATGAATGAAATATGTAAAATAAGACAATAAAGACAAAAAAATATTAAAGTACCAAATTAAGGAGCAGGAAAAAGTTTTCACATATTAGTTCCTACCCACTTCTTAACTAATAAATACCTACTAGACTAATATAAACTTACTATATACAACCCAATGCAACTTGCAATGCAACTCCAAATCAAAATCTATAAACAGTAAACTGTCCATATACAACTTTTAACTACATTTATAATTATACTATGTTTGAACTTGCTCTCCTTAAATTCTATCAATATTTATCATTCAATGATTATTTTCTGCCCATGTGTGTTTGTAAATCTGTGACTGCGTGTGACGGTTTATGCATGACCACACACACACAGAACTCCGCAGAGAAAACTGTGATTCAGCCTCGGGCAACCGCCATTAATATAAATTTAGATTTTTTTTTTTTGAGCTCCCGCATGCAACACAGCTGGTCAAAGCGTAGATGATCAAAAGTTTAGTCTCTAAAGCTCCCCCTGTAATATCTGTAAGTACGGCTCATACGCCTCTTTGTGACTGCGTGGTGCAGTGAAATGCCTGTGGCATAAGGTGGACTGTTGATCAGTTGCACAGGGGGAGAGCTGTGTGCCTCTGACAGAAACGAGGTGGTAAGCAGCATGGAAGAGAGGAGCTCGGTCTCTCATGGCCCCGAGGAAGTCCACTGCACGCTCCAGCAGGAGCACGGGGAGACAGCAGACAGTCATTTCACTTCTGCTCAGAAACTCTGAAATGAGATGAACTCGGAGGTCTCTCCCTGCATCAGGCAACGCTCACGGCAGGCGGTGCTTTATCTATACCCCCCTCCCCCCGAAAAAAAGAGAATTTTTGAATCTTTGAGTGAGCTTAGTGTTTAGTGTTTAGGGGAATTTAAGCAGGAAATGGAAATAAATATGCCAAGAGAAAAGCTGTCTATCATTTCCACTCAGTGCTCACTTCTGCTTTTATTTTATTTGTCAGCTTCCAACCCGTCTCTTGCCAGATTCTGTGACTAACAGAAGCTGTTAAAGGTTTAGGCAGATAATTACCTCACGATCGCCTTGGGTTTTTGCTGAGAAAAAGCTTTTCGGAGGGTTTCTTCATTTTTTTATAGCCGCTCATAAAGCAAGATGCCACGCGCCATAAAACGTCTTTACACCACCGTGGCACTCCTTAAAAAGCCGTCTCTCTTTAGTGCATCACGAATGAAATGTGTGATACAGAGGGGTACACAGCATAGTTAAAAGAATAAATATGGAATAAATCCGGGTAACGGATTGACAGTGTGTTGTTTAAGCTTCTTCTTTGTGCGACGCAATTATCACAATTGTTTGTTTTGCTCCCTTAGTTTCCAAAAGGTTGAGCTCGTCCAGTAAAACAAGTTGTGAGGAGGAGGAGAAGAGAAAGCCGTAGAGGTAGAAGAATCTTAACTTATAGAGACATCCTCACGAGTTCAGCGTTCACATTTTCCCTTTTTCAAAGAAGAGAAGTCTGTGGTTGGCAAAAGTAAATTATCTTGTAGAAAGAGAATAAGGACGTTGAAATGCGGAGAGCACCCTGTAGTTCGGCAGCATTGAGAAGATGAATTGCTGTAGCTTCTCAGCGAGAACGAGGAATAAATGAAGAGTGAGGAAGATATATTCTCGACCTATGTGTCTAAGAGGGGAAAAAAGAGCTTTCAAACCTACAACTTTTGTTGGGAAAAAGTCTCAGAACTCATTAAATCGCTTGTGAAGTCAAGAAATGACTTAAGTGGCTTTTCACTCCATGTAAAGGCACCTTGTTATTAATAAACGCCCTTTCCTGAAAGGTGACTGTCAGGTGAGAGTCTTAAAAAAAAGAAAGAAGCTAGAATCACAATGCGTTAGATCAGCAGGAGAACCTTTGAACGCCATTCATTCAGGTTCTCTTCACAATGGGCAGCAGTGCACTACTGTACGTCTGAGGCAAGGACAGAGGCATTAAAAGAATTTCAAGCAAAATTGATTCAATTAAATTAATACTTTTAAAAAGTGCTTGTATGTGAGTTTAGCTTGATCTATAAATGGAGTACAATAAAACAAGGTCGAGTGATCGTACATCAGAGCTGCCTGTGGGATAATAAAGCACTAAACTACAGCAGATCCTGCCAGCCAGATATAATAATCTTTACAGGGCTGTTTCTTGTGATTCCTTAGTTTACAGGTATCGACTGGAGATTTGCTGATCCCTTCAATGGAAGTGATATTGTTAGAGGTTATATAAGTCTAAGAATGTTGTGTGTGTGTGTGTGTGTGTGTGTGTGTGGACAATTGAGCAGGTAAGTTGTCCTGAAACTGCAACCTAAATGGTGAACACATTTGGAAAAAAAATGTTAAGAAAACTTTAGTTTGGCTCACTGAAAATGAAGATTTTGGTCTTTTTACACTTTGAATTATAACAATGGCCATAATTGAAACATACTGTAAGTATAGTTCTAAGCTTTTTGTATTGAAGCTGAAATCCTGAATTTGTATTTACTAGAGTGGGTTCTTCCTATCTTTCCTTTCCACTGTGCTTTGGTAAATTATGTGTTTTATATCTCTTTTTATATCACATCAGCTGTGTTGTACTTGGAATTGGCACATGCAGGCAGTGGTTTGGGGAGCACTTATTTTCAATGTCAGACAATCATGGTCGTAAGAGGCCAAAATTAAAATAAGATTGTGAAGTCATACTGAATGTGCAGGTTTATCTTTAGCACTACAATCCACTTTTAAAAACTTGTAATGGGTGCTTTTTAGAGTTTTCAAGGAAGCTGACTCGCTTTATTTGCACTGTGTGCTTCTTCCACTTCACCTGCACAGCTGAGAAGTGAAATGCATCATTGTGACAAAACGCAGCACTGCTGTGAAATACAGAGACACACATGAACACGTAGCAGACATTTGTGTATTTTTACGCATTAGTTTAAAGTTAAATCCAGCGTCCTTTCTCTGTGCTTCAGTACCAAAACACGCCATCAAATCATATACTGCAATCAGGCTACTGCTTCAAGCATACAAGTACAATAAATGAATGCTGATCTTGAACGTCTCCAGGCTCTATAGGTGACAAATTAAGCTTGTTCGGTCCACCTCTTTGGCCGAGACTGAAATGAATCCAAAAGTTTCAGATGGATTGTGATCAAATTTAGTAAAAACGGCTTTGTTCATCATCTAGCTCCACCATCAGGTCAAGCTTTTTCATTTCTTCAGTGAAATATCCCAACATTTACATGAAGAATAGACACATCACTTAAAATAAATATTCACGGTTGCCAGAGAATGACTAGTCACTGCTTGACTTTTCATCATTTCCACCGTTACTCAGTGGATTGGAAGTTTATGCTATATATGTTCCCCTCTGGATGAATTATGATGACTCTTTTCCCAACAGTAACAGTGTTACTTCACTCACTATTTTGGTTTATGAAAATTAAAATGATAATTCCATCTGTGTCAGCTGTGTTTAGCCTCTCTATTGCTAATTAGAAAATGTGAGCCGTTATTCTAATGCACTAAATAATGATGATTAACATGGAAAACATTATACCAGTATGCTATCATCGTCATTAGGAGCGTGATAGCACGCTGACTTATAAGCGTTTATTTCAAAGCATATTGTGTCTTCTTTCTTTCGCTCTTTGGAGATCAGCTGTCACACAGTCTCTTTGTTTTCTATCTTGTTTTCTTTCACCGTCTCTGCCCCCGTCCTCTGCATTGGTGGGGATGGCTGCTTTCATGTATATGCTTTCATGACGACGTGTACAACATGCAGCTGCAATGACATTTATGTCCCAGTCTGGCGCTTCCGTATTGATTGTTTTCCCTGCAACTCAGTAAAGGGCACGTGGAAACTCCCTATGTCTTCCCTTTTGGGGGTTATATTTGTGCCGTTCATCATCCAGATGCCATTTTGGGAGACCGTTTGACGGCACATAAAAATAGAGGCAGACTTGCAGTTGCAGAACAAACTCCAGCTGTGAAGACACAAGATTCGCAGTAGGTCCAGTGACATGTCGAGTTTGGAAACCAGAAATTGACAGATTTTCCCCAGCAACCAGGTAACTACTGGATGATGTCCACTCAAATAAGCAGTGTTTTATCATCTACTGTATAGTCCATCTATTGTCACTCATATTCTCATTGACTTCCACTTAAATTGAGTTAGAGGCCCCCTAGTGGCCACCTGCTACTTCCTTCCTATTTCCTGGGCTTCACTTTTCAACTTGCAAGACTACGTCCACTTTCATATACAGTGGTTGAACCAGTGGGTCATATA
Organism: Solea solea; assembly: GCF_958295425.1. NCBI lineage: Eukaryota > Metazoa > Chordata > Actinopteri > Pleuronectiformes > Soleidae > Solea > Solea solea. The sequence continues at coordinate 15,302,273 of NC_081152.1, forward strand.
CTGAGTACCTCTTTAGGAGCATGTTTAAAGTTAAGCCAGTAAAAAGTAAGAGTGCTTTCATACCTGTGTTTCGTTCCGATTCAGGGACACGTTGCACTTAACCTTAGCTTGACTCATTTTACACACAGCAGTCTGGATTCGAGAAGTCCTCAACGCTACATGCTTATAAATGCTTTTGTGAATTTGGTGGGAAATTTGCCGTTCACTGGATGGTGATTCATTCACCAGTGTTCAGTTTGTGAACATTTCCAATTTGAGCGAGCAATTAGGCTACGCCGAGAAAACAATGGCGTATATCTGATGATAATAAGAGCACGCGCTGATGCTGCATCCAGACACCTGAGAAGGAGAAGACGTGTTCTGGAGGCATATAATGACCTATTCCCCCGGAGTGTTTGCATTCAGAAGACGCATCAGGTAATCAACTTGGCTATATAGCCCATTTATAAGCCTAGACTCTTTTCAATGTGAATCTCAAATGCTGTGTACACATTCATAATGACAAAGATCCACTGCTTTTCTTGAGCCCCAAAATTGGAAGCAGCCAAAGGCAAACAAAAATAAGCCATACATCTTTTTGGTACTGGGTTATCAGCTATTAACAATCGTCTACATGTATCACCAAGACCAAGTATAATCAGAATTGGTCTAAACAATAGCAGACTTTAGTTAGAGTCAGGCTTTTTAAAGATAATTTTGGTGCAACCAGTGTGTGGGGATCCATTTTCCCTCTTCGCAGTTCTCCATTATAGCAACAGCCTGTGGGGTAAGAGGTTAACTAATAGAAATTGGTGTATAGCATCACACAGCTCTTATGGCGTGTGGTTCAGCAGAAATTCCTAATGAGAGCACTTGAACTTACTCTCTTGATTTCTTCCTCTAACGCGTGCATGGGTGCATTTATGCCTGAACGCATTGGTATTCACACCGCATGTGCGGGTGTCCAGAAAGCAGAGCAGTCTCGTGGAGAGAAAAAAAGCACTCTGTTGATGAGGGCAGATCAATATCTCTAAGCCACCTATTATCATCACCAACCAAACTGGGAACCCAAAATGATTCTCCATTCAAACTTAATGACCTTACCCAAATACAAACAGGGGAGAACTCACTCGTTAACGTTGGTTTGCATGAATACAACACAAAGTATGTGGCCGCGGGCAAATTCAGTATCGATGCAGGCTCTGGCAAAGCCGACTGCCTTTAATTATGGCTCTTAGGACGAAATGTAAAAACAAAGAGCAGCTGACCAGCCAAGCAAGAGAGGAGGTAATCTGAGGGAAAGAAACAAGCAGGGTTGTTTTTCTTTCCCTCATCAGACACCGCAGCTGATTTACCAGCAACGTCCTTACTTAAGCCTCACATTCAATGGCTAGTTGTGTTTTAACAGCCCAGCTGATCAGTTCATAAGCATCATATTGGGCACCATGCCGCGTAACTCTTGGCAGCATCGCATAACTCCTGTGGCCACCAGAACACTTGTGTCGTTTTTTTATATTCACACTTCAGCAGCAAGAGCCATCAAAGATAAAAGCACAGTTGCTCTTTGTCACACAGAGACAACAGTCATGAAATTTTAACCCAGAGAAGAACCGATCTAGGCGTAGAAACAAAACTAGTCCCTGAGCAGAACTTCAATTCGGTGACACAGATTCATGCAAATAAAGTCGGCCTGTAAATGCAGTGATTAGGGCTTGTTGTGCTGTTTCCAAATGATTAAATAAAAGTTGTAGTCACTGTGAAGAAACACAGTAAAAACCAAGAGCATAAATCTCCATATACTGTATATCAGGGGGTGTCAAACTCATTATTATTCAGAGGCTGGATCAACAACAGCAATATAACCTATTAACCTATTCTTAACAAGAAAGTCCAAATTGTTCCCATTTTTTTTATTTCAAATTTAATAAAGTATTTTTTTTACAAAACATATTGTACAACCTGAAATTTCTTAAGGAAACTACATATAATTATGACATTATTTTGCTACATTTACCATTACAACTTCTTACAGATCACAGTGGATCTGCAAAGGCACAAAACATTCAGTCACAGGTATCTGGAATTGAAAAATATAGTATTTCACATCATTATTATTATTATTATTAGAAATTTGCAGAAACTCATCCTGCGAGCCAGATTGGACCCTCCAGTGGGCCGGATATGGCCCACGGGCTGTATGTTTGACACCCCTGCTGTTTATGTATCCAACACTTCAGTCACTAAGGAACGCTGTGACTTTCCTAGAAATGATTATTGTGCATTAGGTCAGAAAAGAAATGAGGCTGCATTTGTTTTGTTTCCATCAATTTATGGAATGTTTTGGCAAACACAAACTAAAATGGTCCCTCATAAAGTGAATGTAGTCACATTGGAGTGTTTATTTTAACTGACTTTCAAACACCCAAAGACATACAAAATTCAAAATGCAACAATTCACAATTAATTTGCAATTAAGGAGCGAGTGTTTTGCATTTATTGCTCAGAGGAAACAAACTGAAATTCATTATATTTCCCCTAAAAACGTGGGTTCATTTCCTGTCAATCAATTAATTTTCACAATTTACTCAGCAAATGAATTTGTCATCATGCTGAGATGAAAAGCAGAGGCGGAGGGACGCAATACCAATGGAAAAACACAAGACATCGGTGAGGGCGGCTTTTAAAAACTTGGCAGCGGCTTCAAACTACACAAAGCGTCCATCTATCACAGCGCATTACAGTCTGTCAGTGGCCGCAGAACTCTGGCCCGAAATCCCCCGCACGAATGCTGTTCATAGCCGCACAATCTCTCTAGGGCACTCATTCTCAACCCGGCATTACTGTGGAATCATTTCTGAGCCGCAGAGGAAGTTTCACGTTCCTCATTCAGTCAGAGATGAGATGGCTTCAAAAGGTCACACTGTTTTCAGCGTAGGGGGCTCTGCTGTGCTGCTCAGGCACGGTGTGTGTGTGTGTGTCGGTATGTGTGCGTGCGTGTGTCTGTGTGTGGATGTGAGCAAACACACATTACACAAGTGCACATGTACCACATGTGCAGCGTGTGTCGGTGTGTGTGTAAATATGGTCGTAGATGAATACCTCGAAACATAACAAGGACTTGCTTTATAGGATTTGTGTTTGTGTTTAGCTAGAGTGTGTGTGTGTGTGTGTGTGTGTGTGTGTGTGTGTGTGTGTGTGTGTGCGCGCGCTCCAGATCTTTGCTCAGCTCCCTGTAGAGATCAGTGGGCCATGTAGAGGAGTGCCTGTTCCTGCCAGTACACACTGCTGCTGAGCTGACAACACACACTGTTCAGTGGCTTGGATATGAAAAAGAATGTTGGGGAGCACCAGAGGGTGGGGGGGTTAACACACACACACACACACACACACACACACAAAGGAACATCCACAGTCCCAGTGGATACAGTGTCTCTCTTGATCTCACTGGTGAGATGAAATTAACAGCAGGCCTCCCTGTGGTTCCACCGTAGCTCAAAAGCCCACTTTCTGACTAATGATACCAGGATATCAACTAAAAAAATGACCAAAAACCTGTTGCAACTCTTTCACGTTCTCTCCCTCTTTCACTCCCAAGTTCCACTCCAAATTCTCTCTCTCTCTGTTCCTTTCATGTATCATTTATTACTTCCTTCGAAGGATTTTTTTTTGTAGAACACTGCTTTTGATTTAATTGCATTGTGATGTCAGTTTGGTTATGTTCTGTTATCTTTTAATTTCGTATTTTAACATGTTGATTATTGTTTTGCTTTTGTTTTTTTAATTAATTTAGTCATTAAGTTAATTAAATGACGGAGAGTGGTGAATAATGCACGCCAGAGGAACGTCTCTAAATTATGAAGACTGACAGTTTAATCAATAAAATGTTTATTCATTCAATGTATGTGTTATATTAAAAAATAAAAAATAAACTGACATGGGCATCTTTATTGATGTGGCCCTGGTTTGATCGAACTGAATGATTTATATATGATTAATATTTTAAGTTTATGAAATGATTGAAAACTGTTTCTACATGGATCTCCTAATCAAAAAGCAATTATTGTGCCTAAACCACTTTCTTTCCTGTGAAAACCTGGTGCTTTTACTTTGTTATTCTGTTCGTCCCAACAGAACCATTGGACATTCTAGTGTACTTTTACTCTTAAATACAAAAAAAGGCCTCAAGCCACAAGACACAAGAAGTGAGCGGTGGTTTTGGTAAACGCTCTTGTTTCTAACGACACAACCCCACACTTGTTTTCACTTTCAACCTCATTGTCTTCGGTTACAACCATTGCTGCCGACTCAAATTGACATAATGTGAGATAGTTTTATCAGATTTCACACAGCTCCCTCTGGAGCCACAAAAAAAGCCTTTATACGTCTAGTTCTAAAATCAGTGGACTTGAGACTGTGTTGACAGCTGGTAAGAAATTAAATGCAAACTAGGGCTAAACAATCAATTATAGTTTTATCAAAAACGCAATAAGGGCAAAATATTAGCCAAAATGTGGGTCAAATGAACATTTTAGATAAAATATTGTCCTGACCTATACTGTATACATCATATTCATCTGCAGCAGTGGCCAAACTTTTTTTTAACAGGGACCAGATTTCATGATGCGAAGATTTCTGGGGGCCAATGGTCCCTTCAGACCTTATTTCTAACAGTAAAAGTTAGATACAAATGCACTGTTTTATAATAATTTTATTTTCATTGTCACAATGGAACCAAATCTAAGCCACGCAGGAGTGAAAAAATGCCTTTCTTTCACATCTAGAGTCAGATAACATAATACAAGATGAATGGATGTGTCTGTCTGTCTGTCACACCTTGGTTTGAACCTGGAAGTCTGGTTTAAACCGAAGCTACGGGGCCGTACAAAAAAATCCAGAGACTTTGGACATGCCTGTTCTACTTACTTAAGAAAACATCTTTGTTTCTCACAGATCTGCACAAGTATCACACAGTTAGAGCTGAAACAATTAATCGATTAGTAAATTAATCGATTGATCGGTTCAAAGCTTTTTTCATGATTAAAACAAGATTTCCAATTGTTTAAGCTTCTTAAATGTGAGTATTTTCTTCATTTCTTTGCTCTGGAGAACAAAGAATTCATTAAAAATGTATCGTTTTGGTTTGTGGACAAAACAAGACATTTGAGAACATCATAATTCTCAGGTTTGATGAACACCGATCAACATTTTTGAAGGTTTTCTGATATTTTATGGACCAAAATCTGTCCAAAATAATGGACAGATTAATCGATTATGAAAATAATCATAAGTTGCAGCTCTACATAGAGTTATCATTTTAAATATGTTCTTCAAATGATAATGGCATTTGCAATTCCAGTCAAAATCATCGCAATTAGATATTTATTCAGAATTGTTCAACCCTAATGTGGACGTCTTAGTCAGAGAAAGATAATATAAAACCACACTGCATCTATGTGGTGATTGTCAGACATAAATATAGGTTTGTCAGGCTTTTTTAACACAACCAATATTACAGGCTGTCGCAGCAGCAAAAAATAGCAACCAAAAAAAGCCCGACTGAAATAGAGCGGCGGCTACGATAGTGCGGCACAAAACAATCATTTATCTTAAAATGATTAAAAGAATGTACGCGCAGTGAGAGATTAAAATGTAAAGTGCTTTCAAAAAAAGCTCAATCATATGAGAATAGAGATGTTTTTAAGGTGATTAAAAACATAAAGGCAAGGCCCTGGAATACAGCTCAGCTGAGTGGGTGCACAACGTAATATCCGCCATGCACAGCCGGAGGGAAATGACAAATATCTTTTCTTTGCATTTATAATCACACCGACATGACACACAGTCGGATACGTGTGTTGTAGAGTCATCGCAAGTGAAGTCATGGGATTTAAGTTCTCTTTGAGATGAGAATTTCTAGTAACATCGTGGAGAAAAAAAGGTCAAATCAACCGTGAATGCATTCATGAATTTGTCATCTTAATTCTTAACTGTTATATCTGTCTTCATACAATATTTATATACTGCATTTTATATTAACATTTTCAACGGATGATATAAACCATTACACTCATTCATTATTTACCGTCAATCTTGCATTTGCAGTTCATTCAGTGAGTTTGTTCTAATTGTGTTTGATCAAAACAAGTTTTTTTTTCCTGGTTTCATCGCTCTCCCGTGTCTACTCTTCCTCCCTCCCACTGAATTTGATGTCTGTTTCAACCTCGCCTCCTCCTCCGTCGTCCTCTCCTCCTGTGTCTTCCCTCGCTACCTCAGCCTGTAGCTAAACCCTGGGGAATGAGGAACTCAACTCCCCCGGGTCTTCTTCACCAGCACCACATCACAAAGACTGTGCAGTGACACCCCTCTAAAGTACAGCCTGGCGTCCTGTCAGTCACACACACACACACACACAGATGCACATATGAGTAAACACGGTTTTAAGTGCACACAGACTCATGTGTGTGGCAATCGGTGCGTTTACATGACTTTTAAAACTCATGTAAACGTGTTCTTCCGCCTGATATTGTACTAAACTGAATTTCCCCAAAGTTGGAGTAAAACACAGCTAATGCGATTGGTGATTGGATTACTACTGCATGTTCAGCTGGACTCAAGCTGGCCTCGGCAATCTGTGCATGCACCGTGGTTCCCACCTACGGCTTTGACCAGCGAAATAACAAAAGAAGAGGACAAAATCTCACGAAAAATCAGGGAAATACAGGTTTTTGGACTGACGAAAAGACCGAATTCATGCTCTTCCACCTGAAAGACTTAAAATTTTGAAGTGTGTCTCCGCTAATGGAGTCAGACACATATCTTGAGGACAGTTATCCAAGTGAAAGGCATTGTCGTGCCACAGCCATAGCTCAACCTGAATGGAAACGCGTTCCCATAAAGCCCCTCTGTGTACGCACAACCACAAAGTGAGGCAGACAAAGGTAAACAAGGACTCACGCATGTACACAAACACCGCAGATCAGTGGCTCTGTCCCCTGACACATGAACGCACGACACAGGCGTATCCAAGGGCAAGCTGAGTGGAAGTGTACGGCGGCTGCCTTGTCGACCGCCTTCCACCACCACACCACATCCGACCCACAGCAACCAATCTGCAGCAGTCAATATTTACTGCTCACCATAGGAGATGCTTCCCGCTGCCTAAACTAACAGGTTTTATTGCACCTGCTGCCTTCCCAAAACATAGGGAAGGCATCAAGAGTAAAAGAATAAAAATAAACAACAACAACAACAAAAACATATATCATATCTTGAGGTGTGAGTTGAATGTCAGTGTGTCGTCTTTCTATTCAAATGAATAAATGCCAGTTTCACTGCTGCAGATATGCTTTCACTATCAGTCACAGTGGTTTGTTTATTTTAAGTGCAGATCTTTACTGTGTTTGAAATTCCATCTTTTGGGAAATGTGTGGGAGTGGGTGTGGCGGTCTGGGTGTGTTTGAATATGGATGAGCGTATTCCCGTGATTCGTCTTGTTATGCACTGTGTTTTCGGTACAAAGGACACCCTAGAAAATGAGATGACTCATCTCCAGGGGTTTATCCGAGTCATAAATCAAATAAGGCTCTGGCATCATTTATGAAAGTTCATCGAGACAGAGACAGAGAGAGGGAGGGAGGGAGGGAGAGAGAGAGAGAGAGAGGGGTCCACACTGGATCCGTGTGCAGTGTGTGACAGTTAAAGCTGTTGCAGAACATGTTTTACATATTTTGCCTTCGAAATTCCTAAATGTATACTTTTAAATATGCTAACTCTTCCTCCATAGTCAACTAAATGCCAGGTCTCATCCATCAGTCTGAGAAATATTTCACAATAAAGCTTTGCTGAATAAAGGGAAAGGATTCAGAGTGCTTTTACTGTGAAAGAGAAACAGGACGTGTTGCATTTGTGACCCGTGTGACAAATGGAGACATTGAAAGATAATCTTCAGTGTCTTTTGTGGCTGTGAAACTCACGCTGCTCGTGGAGAATGAATTACATTTACAAAAGCCCCATGCGGGGCAGTGTGGCTGCTCTAATCAGTTAACATGTAACATAGATGAAAAGCAAGCATGTTCCGTGACGCAGACACAGACAGGCCATACATGCATCAAGAGCCTTGGCTAAGCCACAGCATTGCTCAAGTGTCATTAACATTCACTTGTTTCAACGTTAATATTGAAAACTCTGTCAATTCCTGAATGTTGACATTGAGATAAAAACTATATCGATATCTCATGGGCCTTGGAACACCTAGAAAACAGTCAGTATACAACACTACAGCCTGTATGTATGTAGTAAAGCATTATTTACCACTAAATAGGTTTGGGTTTTTTTGTCACACAAGGTATTTTGAAACAAATCAGGCTCATGTCAGCTTGGAAGTTGGTGTGGATTATTTCTTGACCATAAGGTCAAGTACTTAATCCACACGTCAGTTTGTAATGTTTAGCTTGAGCAAGATTCTAAACCGCAAATTCATCCATCCTATCTTCTACCGCTGGTGCCAATTCCAGCTGACATAGGGCAAAAGGTGGGGTACACCCTGGACAGATCACCAGTCCATCACAAACAACTATCCTCCAATTTGCTTAAAGATGAAATGGAATGCTTGTATCACACATATATGTTAGTTATGGAGGTCTACTTATATATATTGACTTGTTTTCATAATTAAAAAACCCCTAGTCGCTGCAAACGAGCCGATCAAAATATCTCCTCACTGACGCTCTCGTCAGCCGCGCTGTTTCAGACCAAAATCCCACCCCCAGAACGTGGACTGTGTTGTGATTAGCCAGCCAACGAGAGCTTTCCCACTGTCCTGTGATTGGCCAGGTACCTGGAAGTGACGTAATTGGTAGGCCAGCTCTCAGATACACAGCTCCCCCTCTGGCACGGTGGATGCTCTGCATCTCAGCAGCTACAACGAGAGTAGTTCTTCTTCTTCTGCGGTTGAATGTACGCAACCGGATGTGCCTGGACTAGTGCCCACACCAGGAGGAGCTACGGTGGTGAGAGGAGTGGTGAGGTTTTCTGATGACATCATCAGCATAGGGAAGTGCCGATCCGCTCGCAGAGCCCAGGAAAACAATACAACACTATTTTCTCAGCAGTGGCTGAACTGTTTGTTCTGAAACTTTAGGGGTTCATAAACGAGGTCATGACGCAGATACACACACACAAACGCAGCGTTAATTGGAGCTTCCGGTCTATGTGGCCTTTAATCCCCAAATCTACATGGTTTTTTTTGAGGAAACCGGAGAACCCGGAGAAAACACACGCACACACCATGTAGAAAGGCCCTTGTTCCGATCAAGGTCTTCTTGCTGCAAAGCCAAGAGGGCTAACCACTACAAGCACTACGAGCAAATTAATGTAGTGTAGTGTCAGATCTGACCTTGGCTTGTACATCTGATATTGTTTCAAGCCTTACAGACACTACGGGTTACATGTACAAGGAAAATGTATTTGAAGTGGCATCATTGCGTGTTTAATCATGACACTTTTCACCATTTTCATGTTACACCCAATCAAATGTGTGACCTCCAAACACAGATTAAGTCGTGGTGATGTAAACTGCCTGCCTGAGTGAGCAGTGTTGCTGTTAAACCCCCCCAGTTATTTCTCTTTTTCATCAATTCCCCCATGTCTAAACTGTGATGATCTGTTTTGTGGGGAGTCTTTTTTTTTTGTTTTTTTTCCCTGCTGCTCTCAGATTTCAGCGCCGGTGATGAGTCCTGTAACGTCACGCCACATGAGCCGTATAAAATCAGACGTGTTTGAAAACATCATGTCAGCACTCAGCGCCACGCTCCGCCGTCCGCAGCCTGTTCACACTACGGGATAATCTGCCCAGGACGCCGGGATTGTCAAGTCAGGTGTAGAATTACTGTTAAAATCATCTTGTGTGACCTTGGCTCCGAGCGCAGACGGGAGGGTTGCGTCGTTGCGGAGTATCATGCCAAGATCGTCTAGGCTGCAGTGTCTTTCTCAAATTGTTTCCATCAACTTATTTCACCTTGTCCAACACTAAACCCCCAAAAGCCCAAATGTTTTTTTACTTTTACATTTCAAGTCCAGGTTTTTCTAATCGAGGTGAGAGCTGTGGCCAATAACAGTATACAGTAAATGCCTGGGGGAACGTTTACCTTTGAACCTGTTTGCAGTAATAAAATGAACAGAAATGCTGCTGTGACTTTATCTCCAGTATATAAGACAAAAAAAAGAGAGTTTAACTTTAATTCATCCATATTCATGTGTCCATAATAGAGCAATTAGCGCAAGCAACTTAATTGCTGCTGGCAAATTAAGGCTGCGAAAAATGCATGTTCAAAAGGTGCTGGGCTGCAGGATCAGACTAGGGACATGATTTCATTTAATTGCTCATTATTGAGGAAATGATCTGCTGTGTCTTAAGGTTATCAATCATGTAGGCAGTGAAGATCATTAAATCTAATGTTTAAAACACTCATTTCTCAGAATAAAGTCGTAAGATTATGAGAATAAAGTTGTAATCTTTCTAGAATAAAGTCCTAATATTATGAGAATGAAGTCTTAATCTTTCAAAAATAAAGTTGTAATCTTTCGAGAATAAAGTCATAATTATCATTCAAGCTAAATCTCAGATGATCAGATGAAACCTGTGACGACACGGAGCATTTTGTGAAGTTATATTTTGATTTGGTTCTTCACAAATAAGGAAATACTTGGCACAATCAGCACCACATTATCTTTAGCATCAAAAGATTGTGCAAGAAACTGAGTCTGTTTCAAAGAAAATAAATCACCCAGACTTGGAGGAAATCATCTCTTTTGTGGAGAAGGAAATGGCTGCAAGGATAGCTAACGTGCTGTTCAAAGAGGTTTTAATTTAATTAGATAATGATAAAAAATATAATATTACGACTTTATTGGAGTCTATAGAAACTGGATTTGAAGTTTCTTCAGTTCTTGAAGAAGCCTCTCAGATGAGAGGTGAAATGTCTTCTCTAGAGAAACCGACTCAGTGTGTTTTGGATAACGATGATGTGCATGAATGAGAATCCTTTAACATTGTTTTGTTGCAAAGGGAAGTGAAGTTTCTAATGAAAACACAAATCTCACACTCCTGCAGCTCTTAAACTGCACTGATGGGGGTGATATTAATAGTAGACTGCTGCAAATAAAAGGAATAATAAAAAGACAAAGTGTAGTCGTTAAGTGGGCAGCCACAAATGAAGGATGCTACGTATGTTGTAAATACATTTTCCCAGGCTTGTAATTTGAGGGAAGTTTTATATTTTATTCTAACCTGAATAATCCTGAGAGTTTTCATTCGGGGTGAAGTGCAAAAAAAATAAAAAATATTCACTCTCCAACATCACACATGGGTAAAGGAAGGGCCGATGAAGAAGGAGGAGGTGTGGCGCAACACACGGAAATTACTGCGGCTCCACTGACAGCAGCGAGCACGCAATCTGTTTAAGCCCCAGTCTGTAAACTACAGCAAACTGACAGCATCGGATTCTCCGATCACCGCTTCCAGTTGATATCACTGCCTGCCACAGAAATATGCATTAAAGTGGGGGAAAGGGATGATTTTTTTTTTTTTCCTCTTACTGGAAAAAGAGGGAGCACGGGTGAGAGAAATTGGCACTCACACAAACCTGGATGGATTCTACACACTTAATTAAGATAAAACGATTCAATTCTGGAGAGATTGAGGCAGCGATTCGATGTGTGCCGCACGTGGGATCCATTCTGATTAGTAGCCAGTCAGCGCATTCCTCGACATTTTGATGCAAGACAATCTTTTGCATTTTCAATTACACACTCCAACAGCCCTCTAACTACCAAAACCAAGCTCATTTGCATGATTGAAATATAATTATGGTGTGCCAAAAAAACACAGCTCAGTTTCAGTTCCTGTTACAATCCCTTTTCTCAGACTCTCCTGTTTTCTAGCTGAAATCAATCTCATGGCGATTGGCCCGTAAGCAAATGCATAGAGATAAATCTTTTATTGTAAGAAAGATAATTAAGGTGTTTTTGTTGTTTTTTTGCATTACACTGAGAATAAATAACATACAGTATCTGTAAGTGACTCTCCTGAAGGGACCTCAATCCTACTTTACACATCATTACAATAAGACGAGTTATTCCTTTTCAAAGAAAATATATCTCAACCAGACAGTTTTTGTGTGCACAGGCACGCTATCTGCCAAGTTTGGTCCACTGGTTTGATTTTGTGTCAGACAACACAACAGTGTTCTGATTTGTTTGGCTGTTGAAAACACGCCTTCAAACTCAAAAGTGGTGCAACTACAAAACATGAATTATTCAGAAACATTATGTGGGGACTATAGGAATTCTATACTTTTTGTGGAGTCACCCTCAGTGCGTGGCATTTTGTCATCATCATTATTGCCTCTATAGAGTCTCTCACGTTGCCTCAGCAAGTCCACATGGCAGCTGGCAGAGGAGAAACTACATGTACGCTAGTAACGGTTTCTCGGTGTCACGGTAAACACCGGTAGAAATTCCCGACGGTGAAGGTAACCGATTAGTTTTAATCACTGCGGTCGATAACCATGGTGTGGGAAACTTGCGATATAATGTTGTTACTGTTGTAATATACAGTATGTTTATAATAATGACTCTTGTTTTTATTTAAACATTTGAATTACTTATTCAAGGTTTTATCAGCGCGAGTAAATGTTGCACAGTCTTTTTAAACTGTGTTTAATGTTTATTTTGCACAGTTTTTATACATATTTTTTCACTGGATCTAATGTTTATTTTTGCAGTGTTTTGTTAAGGTTTCAGTTTTATTCTAATATATAGTAAATCAATTTATGAGTGTTTTGACAAAACATTCTGAGCATAATTTAACAATACTGCAGAGTTTGGACCTTTTCTGGTGTAAGGAGCAGGACCATTAGTCCTCATGGAGACCAAATCCTGGTCCTAATGAAGCAGAATTCTTATTACTGATGAACTGGTTAAGATTTGAATTGCAGTTAGGTTAAGGTTAGGGTTAGGCGACTGGTTATGATTGGACGATTTAGGCTGTCCAATTGAATGGTAGTCAAGCAGAGTCCTCAGACATGTAGTGTGTGTGTATAAACAATTGTAAGAGAGAAAGAGAAACGCCGAAAAAAAGAATCCCCAAACATCAAACGGCTGCATGCCCTCCTCGTCTCCTTCTCTGCTTACTCAGGAGATTTATTAATAGCACCAAAAAGAGACAGATGCAGCAGATGGCTGTTATGATACTGTCATATCTTTTCATGGGTCACTCAGCAGCTTCTGGGCATTAGTCTGTTGTCTGTTAGCAGCATGCTGGTCATTTTCCCGCAACACACGCTCAGCAAAGGTGAAGATTTCTCACCAGACGCGCAGATGGTATTGACGCAGCCTCTCAATTATCAGCAGCTGGGTGCACCGCTGCCACGATCATTTAGCAAGCGGGTGCTCATTTATGTTTGGTTTTTGAGTGGGTGTGTGTGTTCACGCTCTTGTATTTGAACATCCCGTGTCAAGCTCTTGTTTTTGTTGTCCTCCACTTTAGGTTAGGGTGTTAATTCTCACACTAAACAAGAAAAATGAGGAACCAAATGCTCCCCAGCTGCTAACAGTGGCGACCTGTGATAAACGCGATAAGCAACATTAGCTGGTAGTATTAAAAAATTACTGCATGAACAGTAGCATGTGTAATAAAGTGGCCGTGCAACACTCTCTGCTATACGCCCTGGAGGGATGTTTAAGAACCAGTTGTGTGTTGAGGGAACGTAAAAGATGTCTCCTCAGTTGAATTTTACCCGTTCATGTTGCGGCGCAGAGTTCTGAGGGTGACCTCTGTGCTGCGGGCTGCTGGAGGTGCAGCATCTGTGTCAGAGGAGCCAGCAGAGTCTGTAAACGCATACACAAGGCGAGGACAATGATTGGTCAGAACCAATAGGCATGTCTGAGTCAGTGGGGAACAGAAGGTCACTGAACAAACTGTTTTCCTTCATGGTAAATTCATCCCACCCACAAAACACTGCAGAGACAGACGGCTATCGTTTTCAGACGGACACAAGGATATTTCAGGATTCAGGATATCTTCCTACCATTCAACAGATTTACAGGAGTAAAACATCTCACCTATTTTTTTTTTTGCTGTTGAGCGTACGCTGATACAAAGCACAGATCCAATACTGCATGTGTTGTGCCCTTAAACAAGGATGAAGATGAATGAATCACAGGAGCAGCTCTTGCCTTCACCCGTCTGTATTGACGATTAATTGACAACAACACAGCAAATACAAAATTCCTTCAGTCTCAGCATCACAGTTACCACAACTATATATATCCTAAATTATTTAAATTACCTTTTTGACTCATTTTTTTTTAACCTTGCTAAATAAACTCTTACTTCTGACTGAATAAAGTACAAGCATATGAACTGTACACCGTAAATATGAAATGAAAGTCACAAGAAACTCTAGCTTAGCCGCTAGCTTACATAGCATAATACTTTAGCAGTGAACTTTGCAACAACAACTCAAACAATAAAACTCAATAAAAACCATTCATGCTGAGTAACAATTATAAAGAGGAAACTATTGACAATATATGTTAATAAATTGAAAGTATTTGTGTATGCTAGTTACCTGAAAGAAGGGGACTCTTAACGGGAGATGCCTTCACCGTCTGTAATGAGTGAGGAAGAGGTGCACGCCCCCCTACTGGATCCCCAAGGCATTACTAGCAGATCGATGAACACTCAACTGCACAGGGCATCTCCTGTCTGTATTCCTTTCTGCTTTTATGCACACATAAGGCATCAATAAACAAATATGAAACTACAAATTCCTTCTCGGTTCAGTGAGATGGACACACTAAATTTAAAGTTAGACTTGAAACCTTCCTTTTTGATAAAGCTTATAGTTCGGGCATCGCTTAGTTAGTCTGCTATAGACCTAGACTGCTGCAGTGCACTCACACATGAATATGACTTGATTACATGTCATTAACCTTGTTCTTTCTCTCCCTAGTTTGTGTCTTTCCTTCCCGTCTTCTCTCTCTCTGTCCGAATCTTGCAGGCTGCAGGATCCAGATCCAGTTTCAAGGCTATTATTAGGATTACCATTATGGGCAGCCCATGGCCAAGAGGAAAGGAATTGGGCTTGTAACCAGAAGGTCACTGGTTCAAATCCATGGAAGGTTTGTGTGTGTTCACTACAGGTGTGTAATAAGGTAAAATGCAGTGCTCAGATTCAATATCACTAATTGGTGTGTGTGTGTGTGTGTGTGTGTGCAAAATTACTAATTCTAATTCAAAAAAATAAAAATGGTAACTACCAGTCCAGTCTGAATAGGAAGGGCTTTAAGTTGATCAAACTTTAAATTAAAGTTTAATTAATAATTAACTCTTATATCTCTAGATGGCCACAAATCTTTGAGTCTGGTTCTGTCAGAGTATTGTAAAGGTATTTGCCTTACTACTGTACAGTGCCTTAAAATAATGTATTTTGTGATTTGGCGCTATACAAATAAAATTGAATTGAAACTAATATTGCATTAATAGTCATAACATGATGACATCAGACACACAATTGGATCACCTGTCCCCAAACTTGTCACCCATGCACAACAAGATGTTTCGTGTATGCAGCTCTGTTTTCTAGTCAGCATTCGGTAAAATAAATAATATTTTTGACTCAAGAAGAACAGACTCCTGCTGGGAGGCTGCAGGTAACACTGAGGGAGAGGGAGAGGGAGAGGGAGGCCAGGGGAGTCAACAGCTCACTATTACCTAAACTGCTGCTGTGTTTGTGTACAAATGTTGTTAAACTGCAACTATACTGGAGTGTTTATGCTTATATTCTGAAACACTGATGAATGCTGCTGTTGTAAACCGGTGACGTTCACCCACTGTGTGCACGAGCGCGCCTGACAGAGATGACAGGGTGACCTGGAGTGGATAAAAATGAGGCAGTTTATTAAGATATGACCGATTCTATCAGGTGCAATCAATTAAAAAAAATTGAGCTAATATTTGTGATTGATATTGGGACATCCCCTAATTATAATACAGTATGAGAAGAGACTGTGAAGTGTGTAATACTGAATGCTGGCGTTAGACCCTGAACCTGCTTTGCTATTTTTGTGCTCAGCATATTTTTTTTGGCCACTAATGCCAAACTTGGCACAGCCTTTCCATCAACATTAGCATTTTCTCAAAACTAGGGTGAGGGTGATTGAAATGTACTGACGCTACTACTTTGGTTTGTTAAGAAGGTATGCCTTTGTCACGGGAACACATTGACTAATTTTTAGCGCAGTCTCCTAATTTTACATTTTGGGAGAATGAGATGACGCTGTGGATTGATTCTGTACGGAGTCATACTGATTAAAATCTGTCACCAGTTTCCACCGGGTTTGTTGCAAATTATCAAAGGATGCAAGTGCAAATGGGATTATTCTCCCTATTCAGTTTGCAGTTACTTCATGGTTCATTTGTGTGAATATTATTATTTATTAATGCTTTAAACACAGTTTAAGTTGCCACTTCAGTGTATTTTACATTTTTAGCTCTTGAATATAAATCCAACAACATACAAATCTGAGCTATATCGGAGATACATTTGTACACAGATACACCATTTCACAACACAAAGAAGAACGAGCCAGCCAGAACCTTTATGTTTATGCGTTTGCAGTTACATTTGTGTGCTTGAGTAAATGACATGAGAAGAATGAGTACACTTGTTGATATAAGTGCATTTGTATGTATAGGATATGATGTTTGTGTGTGCACCGGTACTGGAACACTGATACTGGTGCACCTGCAGTACGAGCACCTGCAATAGCGCTGATGTTCAGTAGCTGCACATTTTCAAGATAAAAACAAGTGATCACATTAATCATGAACTTACTTCCTATTCAATTGTGAGTGGGAACTGCCAGGAGCCTTTTAATGTGCCAACTCTTCAACATTCCTCAACGTTCTTCTTCATTACAACGCCACAACACCACAAACATGACCCGCACAAATAAAACATTCCATTAATTTAATTTAATCACAGCCCGGAATAGATTTCCCAGCAATCCTTGTGCTGAGGCAGGGATTCAGCACGAACGCAGTGCACTGCAGTTGGCCCTAAATTATCATACAAAAAAAAAAGAAAAAAACAATAATAAAGAATAATATTTCTTTATTTCACACAGCTTCTTATCAGACACGTGTGCACACAACACAGCTGCATCAAAGCAAGAAATCAATTTATTTTCCTCTCTGCCTTTTTCAGTCACCGCATGGAGTCCCCAAGTTTTATGAAGACACACATTATAATTAGTCTACAAAGACTCACTGAATATTCAGTGGTCCACATCCACTGTTTCATTCCACCACAATGTGGAATGAAAATAGATGAGTGCACAACACAAGTGTGAGGCTGATTTTTGATTAGCTGAGCCAAACACTGTGTGCATCATAAAAATACATTAGGAAAAACAGATGAAAATAGATTCAATATACTTTCTTGCAACGCTTTGAAGGACGCATCCATCTAAATGTATTACGTCACTGGTAATATACGGAATGAGCCTGTTTGAAGATAATAGAATATTTATTGGGATCAGCTTCGGCTACCTTGAAGCCAGTAAATCAGACATCTTAAGCCTTGTCTGGCAGAATAACATTATCAGCCCCTCGTCTTTTCTTCTCATTGGTGTGTGTTATAATATTATTATTATTATAAGAATAAGAATAAATAATAATCCACCTTTACAATAGATTGGAGAGTGCTGAGCCACAGCAGCATCACAACCACCGAGAAATGCATCAAGCACTGATGGCTCCCTCTCAGTGGCTGATTGTCCGTGTCATGTGGCCAACAGACCATGTGCCCTTCACTTTGTCCCAGCTTCCAGTTACGGGGAAAGTGCAGTGGGATTATATACCGAATGCTCATCGCAGTGCATGAGCTAAAGCTTCACGCCAAAAGGTCCGACGCCCATTGAGAAGCCTGTAATCCAACACCTGCAGAGCTCGATAAACCCTCAATCCTCCCTTTTTTATTCTGCCGCTATTATCATCATGTCTATTATTGTATCAGCAAGAGGAAAAAAAAAGAAAAAAAGAAAAAGAAAATCTTTATGCCGTGAACAAATCAAAAAGCGGTGACAATTTATGAAGTCAACACAGTCAACATGTGCGCGTGTGTGCGCAGCAGCATGCTCAACCTTTAAGTTTGAACTCTGAATCTTAATTGGCGTACCGCATGACTAACATCACAATCAACTAACGGATCATTCCTCTGACAGCTGGAAAGATGAAGTATTATCTTTGCTATAAAACTGCAGTCGGGGGTGGCGCGATGCTGCGGAGGTAATTTGACAGCAAGAGAAACGGGAGGTTTGTGATTGATGGCTACCGCTCTCATTTTTTTTTTTTTCCTCAAGATTAGATCCGCAACATTCTTGAAAAAAAAAATAGTCAGTCATGATCCATTTTATTTATCCGTAAACCACCCAGCTCCACTGTGAAATACAGCTAGAGTTGCTACCTCCTTCTAACGAGGAGTGCACAGAACAAGGTATTTGTTTCTCTGCGATTGTAATCTGAAGACAGACATGATCTGAGCGTGTGAGTAGTAGAGAAGCTGCTCACGTCATCATCCTCTCCTACTGCAGCTTGATCACACACACACACACACACACACACACACACACACACACACACACACACAGGGGGTGCATTCACACCAGCTCTTCTTAATTGAACCCTAGATTAGTTGCTCAGATAGTCTGGCAAGTTGAATGTTGCAACCCCAAAATGAGTCTGGCGGACTATTAGCGGCGTCCGACAAGTAAGGACAGGGAAGAGTTTTTGGACAAGGCAGGCAGTGACATCAGACTTTCCCCTACTCATCAGACGAGCCTGCAGAGATTACTTAATGGCTGACTCTAAGTGTACATTACGAAAAAAAAACATGTAAAATATGGCAATGAATTATTCATCAAAAAAAGAAAAAATGATGACAATCTAATCTTAAGAAGGACTGAAGTCTCCCATCATTGCCTAACTGGCACAAATTCTGTGTCTGGGCTCTACATGGGCGATATGGACCAAAATACTGATTGTATCTACCAGAGGCCTTTGATCTGCTCTCTGACCCAGTTAATGAACCAGCTAGACCCATTACAAGCCCACAAGAGTGTTTAATACAGCAAATTGAACCATGTATTTCAAAGCAGCATGGTGCCATTTCCTAGCTTTGATGAGCAGACATGACTTAGTGAGCGTGCGGCACTGCAGCAGTGAAAAAGAAGGAGAAGAAGAAACTGGCCAGGAAATGTCAGGTCATCAGAATCCTGGGATTGCAGCACACTTGCAAGAGGTTTTTAAAACGGGCCGGAGCACAAAAACATCTCTAAATGTAAATCCAACCTAATGAGCTCAGCATAGCATAATTTTATCAAATCTGCATATGAAAGAACTTCTGCCCCGTATGACACCGGGGTGGAAGTGGTAGTAATTAGCTTTACAGAATGGGAGGTGGATCCTGACTTGTGAGTAAACCCGACCTAAGAATGGAGAAGATAAATATTTGCAAAGTGCATATAGTGTGAGTGCAAACTGCAGACAAGCCAAACAGAGCAAACACTTTTTTTTTTCTTTTTTTTTCTTAAAAGATGAGTAGATTAAAGAGAGGCAAAGTGTTTGATGCAAACGCTCCAAGTCTCCAGGCACCGGCATGATTTCCCCCTCTGTGCGATGTGATGAAAGGTAATATGTTTTTTGTTTTTGTCAGGCTGATTCCATTTGTTGCTTTTTACTTTATCGTTTCTTCTTCAATTTCTATCTGCTGATATTAGGGTTCAATTTGTTCTGTTGTCGCTTTTTTTTTGTCTTCTTCTTCTTCTCCGTTTCACCGATGGAATTCTAATTTGTCTCAATTTTCGCTGTATTGATAGGTTTATGTTTGGGGGATTTACTGCTCTTCATGATCCTTCACGATCCACAAACTGTGATTCATGTCATTCGTGTATAAAGTGCAGTATAAATTAGACTGCATATTATTGCTACAAGTGTAAGACAATTAACTGATGCATAAATGATCATCGGGACGTTAATCAACGACAGTTTAATACGTCATGTACAGTATATGAATGCATTTATGGCGCTTTTCCACTCTATATAGTTATAGCACGGCTCTCACGGCGCGGTTTGGGTCGTGCTCCATTACTATAGTACCGCCTCAATGTGGGCGGAGTCGCCATAAGTGGCAGGACATCATTTTATATGCAATACAAACACAAACTAAAGAAGAGCAAAGCAGTTCTTTTCGGTGTAACTGAATCATTAGAATCAGTTCATTAAAAAGATTAGTTCAGTACTGAACTGAAATTACGACTCCTCCATTCAATATTGAGATTTTAGAAATTTCCATGCTAAAAGTTAGAGATTAATCAGGATTTTTTAGTCTTTTTAACTGATCTACAGTTCGGCATTTGATAACGATCAGTTTGGTACTATTTATGATTATTCAGAATAAACACAAGTAACGTTATTAAAACAAACAGAAAAAAATAGGGAAGACAGCTCACTGCCTTTTAAGAATCTTGCAAGTTGTAGTTGTAGTTTTAACTTTTTTAAGGTGAGAAAATGATTATTATATTACTATCATATGATTATTATAATTATTATAACTGAAGAGAGTTATATCGGGATATATATTGTTATAGAATTATTGCCAAACCCTAATTAAAGCATATTGCTGGACCAAAATGTGACCATCTCTTGTGTCAGTGGAGGAAGAGTTAGGGAATCACCCGAGTCGACCTCTTCATCCCCTGGGGACCATGAATGTCGGTGGAAAAACATCTATCTGTGCAGTTCATCTATTGCTGTTACGATATATCAGTCTGGACTCACAGGCCAGCACTGTTTGTGCCTGCAGCCACGCTGCAAACATGACTGAAATCAATTTCCAAGTTATTTATCAAAGGAGAAGAGCCAAATATCACACAAAAACAAGCACCTCAGATCACCACCTCGTGATGGCATCCCTAAAAAAAAAACTACATTTATCAATTAAGTCAGAACGATTGCTATCAGTTGTGATAGAAATAATCACTGTAGCCCCACTGGATATGGGCTTCCAACAGTCACTGCCACTTTTAACAACCGCAACGTGTCTGTCACTGCATCAGTCATATCCATTATGTTATGATGTGGTTTGCAGCTTAAACAGAGACTCTGCGGTTTGCGGGAAACTGTGACTGAGCAGAGGAAATCTATCAGATGCTGCCGCCTGCCCGAGAAAGAAGATTGAAAAAAGATTTCATCGCACAGAAATCTAAAATACTGCTTTGACAGGTCTTGTTTACTCGCCATCACTACATATCACGATTTCACCACATTTCCTGTTCCTCAGACTATATATTTATACGTATATATATATATATATATATATATATACATATATATATATATATATATTTATATATATATATATATATATATATGTTGGGCCCTTTAAAAAAATCTCATGACCCCAGCAGTTCAGAAGTTGGCACGTTGTCAGTTGAATCCAAGTTTGGCATACTTCAGATTCTTTTTATATGTATTTATAAATATATATATGTATATATATATATAAAGCTTGCAGGAGCTCCACAGAGATTTTATAGAGGCGGTGATTTATGATATCCCCCAAACCAATTTTATATGACATTATTTAAAGTGTAAATCAGTCTCAGTCTTTGAATCCCCCGGGAATCCATCAAGCAAACCCCACACGGGGACCAGACTAGAGGGAAGAGAAGAAGCTGAAAGAAAATGAAAGTGCTGAGAGAAATCACACCGCAGGCTGTGAGCGTTCACATGTACAGTAAGGGGGACCGCGCGCGTTTTTAGTCCAGCTGTCTGCCTCATCTGTTACCTTAAATAAAGGTGGCATGTGTCGTTTCACTGGTGCTTTGGAAAGTGAGGAGTCCGTGTCCTCCTCGCTGGATTTGTAGAGATTACACACACACACACACAGAGAGAGACACTCAGAAAGGCCCAATTACCTGCTGGAAAATGCTGGCACTGAAGAATCCCCCAGACTGGCACCAGGAGCCCACACAAGGCTCCCTCACTCGTCTTCATGACCACAGCAAAACAAAGGGGATTTCACGTCCCTGTTTAAATCCTTGGAATTTGGATATATTTCGGGTTTAGCCCTATATAGACCTTTTAAGAACAGATTTATCCTCCATTACTGAGGCACGGGGCTCACATCTGGCCCTGGGCATGCTCCAAGCACGAGGTTAACAAGGACATAGTGACTAAAAAAAGAGACACCTTTGCCTTGGATACGGTGCGGGCATGTGTTAAACATGGATTAATGCGATGAAAAGACACATTACGGGCTATAAGTTATCAGATATTAAGGGTAATCTGGTAAACCAGTTTCCCCCAAAGCCTCCAAATCTCTGGCGTGTTGAGACAAAATGTTGGGAGGGCATCCAGGTGAGGCAAAAGTGGGTTGTTTTTGTGCTGCAGACCTTCACTGGAGGCAAAAAAAATAAAAAAAGGGAAGTTCTTCATGTCTGTGGGTCAAAGCCAAAGCCACTTAGCAGCATCTTCAGTTGAGATGGATTCTGGTGAGTATTCATGTGGGTCAGTCCCGTTACGCACGGTAATTACATTCTAAAGACAAGTAAAGGCCACACATGGTCCGAGAGTAGGAGTAATGAGTTCATGGAGAAAGTGTCGGACGCTATTGACAAGGAGGGGAAAAAATGTTGATCTTACACGGGCGACAAAATATAAAGCACGGCTGGCAAAGAGATCGTGCCCGACAGAGGCCGAGTAAACTACACTGCAGGGGCGATAAAAAATGAAGGAGACTATTTACAGCATATAGCTGAAACAGATCATAACCGTGCTGGGCAAAGAGTATAAACACTAACTCACTGGCCACAACAGGCAGAGAGCTGCTGATGGAAGAAAGCTAACAGGTAATTTACACTGATGTGGGTTTTTTTTTTTTTTTTTCCACTTGTAGCATTTTACATTTATCCGTTTACTCATTTTAATTTGCGCTCCACATCGTTAATGAACCACAGCTCATTATTTGAGCCAACATGGAAATTAAAGTCAGATTTTGACAGTGCGATGGGCTCTCTTGCCTGGAGGAAGACGATGCTAAATATGCATTCTAAATATGAGTCACAGGCAGGGCTGAATTCTGTTTGAGTTATTTTGGGATGATGACATGAAACAAAGGGGAAACTGATAGACAGGGCTAAATTACTATGGTGTTGGTGTTCTCTGACTTTAGCGTTGGCAAGAACATAACATAGCTTTAATATGCAGGATTCTTGTGTCTGGTTTGACGCGCAAAAGAGAGTTACGCTGATTTTTTGACTGTATTTACTTGTGTAATAATGCCAGCTCAAATGTGAAAAACGTTGTTTTGGGATGGCCAAAATACAATGCTGCGTGCGGGCCGGAAAATCAGGGACTTTAAATCATCAGGGTGGAGTATTAATGCCTCTTTAAAAGCATGCCAACATCTCCCACCCTAAGTTTCCCCCACACAAATGAGCAGAACAAAGGCGTTCCAATGTCAATCACAGCATAGCAACTGCCAAGCCCACGGGAAACCATCCCCAGTAGCGTCGAACTTTCCATTAGATTCCATACATGAACCCGTATTTTGGCTGCTTTTTGCAATCACTATGTTTAAACGTACAATATACACAGAGGGTATTAGAATGTGCAATATAGAGTGTCACAACCTAGGCGTAAACCTAATCTGATGACGTTTTTTTTCATTTTCACCAACTATATAAACACGCATGAGCAAATAAGTACTCAAAAATGTTTAAAATCGGATTTAATTTGTGAAATTTAGAAATACGTCACAGTTCAAAGTTCACTTCGCTCGTTTTTATGAACAAAAAGGAAAGAAAAACGGTCCAATGTGTGACTTCTGCACGACTATTGCTACTTAGTATCACTACAAAAAAAGGTTAAAGCCTGAATATGTAAATACACACACCCAGGATGTCCATATAAGGAGTTGTGTATTATCCCTGTGGCAATTTACCACCTGCGGCACAGATTTAGCACTAAAGGTTAACCCTATTTGGAAGGCTGGGCCGGCATAGACAACTTTAGAAGCATGCTTCGCCCCATTCTCAACGTAAATGTGTCAATCGCACCACAGGTCACCCTCCAATAATTAACCAGCGGAGTTCTGGCACGTCCTTTGTGAAGGTTTACACACCGGCGAGAAACTGGTGTATGAAAATGACCCATCAAGAATATATCGTGTAAAGGAGCAAAGTTTACTTTGGGTACCCTTAGAAAAAGCTCAAAAGCTCTGCACCAGCCCCCCTAAAATAAAACCCTAGCTAGAACCCTAATATGACACCTTATTCATTTTAATTCACAATGTATTAATTGCAGAGTGTAAATGTGCAATGAAGATATTATATTATGAATAGTTTTTTTTTACTGTGAATAAGAGAAGAGAAAATGAAGAGGGAAAGGAAATGTTGATGGATTTGACAGTGCTAGAAAAAGGTGAAAGTGAGAAGGTGAGAAAGGGAGACGGTGACCAGATGTGTGAAAGCAAGTTTCTGATTGAGAACTTGATTATAGATTCTTTTTTCTTTTTCTCCCCCCACAGGCTAGGGCACAATTGAGGAGGTGACACTTTTCCAACCCTGCTAATAATACACACACGCACACAGAGAGACGCGCGCACACACACACGCACACACACCCCCCACACAAAGCACAACGCTCAACTACAGAAGCTCAAAAACAGATTTTTCTCATTCCGCGGCGGTGACATCTGTTCCACTGCTGCACAGATTGCAATTTTCTCACCTAATAGGTCCCACCAACTGGCCATCAGCACATTTAATGCTAACTAGAAATTGACCAATAACAGTTTTTTAAGGCTGCTCACAATTTTGTGTCTGGAGCTGAAGCCCCCGAAGATCAATCAATATCTTTGTCTCATTCTCCGAGCCGGTAAAAATCACACTGCCAAGTAAAACATTGCACACATCTGAGAACAAAAAAAAAAAAGCGCTTGCATCTGTAGCCTAAAGTCTGCTCCTACACACAAAACTATCATTAAAATGCCTGGAGGCAATTGCACACCGTGCATACTTAGCACCTTCAGACATGAAGACAAAACAAAGCGCTTTATTTAACATCACCTATCCCAGAGTTCACACGCACAACTGCACATTTTTGATAATGCGAGGCACAACGTGACGCCATTACGGTTACGTTCGAGAGGCGCAGTCTATTTATTGCCACGGTTGAAGTGCTCTGAGCCTCGCTGCATGGATGTATTAACACCTACACAGATATAGGGTTTGGAAGATGGGAGACCTATTTTTTTTTTTATTGGCTGGAGCTCACAGCAATGTTTACCTCTCTTGAGGCAGTGTTGCTGAAAATTGGTAAGGGAATTGAGTCTTGGTTTGGGAACCCGCATTCCTAGAGGTGTGGAATAGTTTGCCCTCAGGTTTCAATTCCGGAGCGCCCATCAAGTTTGGAATTAAAATGCACCTATCTCTCTCCGTGCCTGTGTGGGCATTTATTTATTTATTTATCTATTTACTTTGCTGTGTCCTGAACTTTTAATATAATAACTTCTGATGTGTCCTCGCCTCGTAACTTCCGATGATCCAGGTAGTAAATCAATCGTCAAGGAGCAGGCGCTCTTCGGATAAACCAGGCAATTACAAGATAGAGATAGATGCCCACAGGCTGAGAAATGTTGCATATTGTGTCCGTGGAGAGCAACAGGAAGAGGCAGCAATCCTGCCTTTTTTTTCTTTTTTTTTCCCCTGCAGGACCAGAGGGAAAACCCCATAAGCAATAGTTGTCTGTTCTGACCTGGGCAGATAGCACTCCCATCACCGCCGTCATCATCGCTCGCAAACCAAAAGTGACACGACTCTCTCTCTCTCTCCAGAAATACAGGAGATGAGGAGGGTTATTGGCTTCCTCTGACAACTTGTTTCAAAACTTCTCCACCGCTCGTATGTAGTGGTGATGCATTGCGAGGCCTCCTCAGCAGGGGGGTTGAAGCCCAAGTGCCAGAAGAGATGAGCATGTACTGTACCTGCACCGGCTTATGGGACCAAAGCCGGTGGAGTGAGAGAAAAATATCTCTTACACAGGAAGTGCTGTTAACATTCTGTCCCTGCTCTGTGCTGCACAGGTTCATTTCCGTGTCCCTTCGATTCGCCGGGTGTGCACTGATTGTTCTGTTAGTTATGCTAATTGTCTCAGGACCTCCCGCAGTGTGCGATCCTCTCCCGGTTGGATGGCTGTGAAGTTGTTTGCCCAGGGAGATGAGTCTCCTCGGCGCGCGTGTGTGTGTGTATTTAACAGTGTGCACTCACAATGTGTCACAAAAGCTTTAGCGATGCTGCGCACTTGTGTTTGTGTGTGATTATGTGTGTCGGGTTGCATCAGCACAGATCTTCAGGCGCCAGCCATGGTTAGGCACGCCGTATTCCCAATCCCCCAAACACTTCAAGTGAAGGAGGAAACCAGGGCAATGTTTCATCTTAAAGCTGTCATATATCGATTATTCTCCCTTTTATACTTTACCGCCTTTGATCCTATTAGTCAAGCAAAAACCTGTGGGAAAAGAAAAGACACTTTCACATATTCCCCCCCAGAGTATTATATCCTATGGATTTCTGGGAAATCAAATGACCATGTCCCATGAATAAAGAAGCAGTTATAGAGGGAAATTCCTTTTATTTGTCATGCCGTCTCAAACCGGAGCTTTTTTTTGACTTCTCAGGTTTAACTCGTATGACTTTGCAGTTTGAAAAGAGTCAATCAGCCCAAGGTCTTCATGCTTTTTCTTTTTTTTAAGTCAGAATTATCAATAACTGCCATAAATTAAATTTTAAAAAGCTGATTTGCTGCAGCCACAATGTGCCGCTGTAGTCTAAAATCAGCTGATCAGCTTCTCTTAGTGGTACCTTAATCGCAGCTGAAGATCAGAGGGGATCAAGCTTTTGATGTTGCACCCATAAGCTGTCCAGTGGACTGTCATTACACATTAGGCACACTGTCAAATTTAAAGTCTCTTTTACAGACTCACCTGTGTGTGTCTGTTGTTCAGCATTTTCTGGGCGTTTTATGTCTTTGATGTTTTTATCTAATTATGTTTGTTTGCACTTTGGTCAACTGCTGTTGTTTTTTAATAAACCTTGGAACACAGAGCATTTAGGCTGCTTTTCTTTCCATTGCTAGTTACAAACATATGTATATACAGAGGCTATAAGGATAACATAAGATTATAATATAGAATGTCGTATATCGTTGTTTTGAGCTCAACCTATGAACAATCTGATGACGTGATTTTTTTGTCCATTTTCAACAACTATATAAACACACCTGAGCAAAAAGTACACAAATTTATAAAAAATCGGATGACTTTGCGAAATTTCGAAATGCGTCTTTGCGACTTTTTTTAAAGCCTGAATATGTGACCTATAAACACACACCAGGAAGTCCATATAAGGAGTTGTGTTTTATTCCTACTGGAATTTGCCAAGGGTGCACCTGTGACACAGATCTGAGGGTTAAATCCATCCATCCACTGGGCACTGTGTCAATCTCAGGTGACATAGGGCAATAGGCGGGGTACACCCTGGACAGATCGCCAGTTCATCACAGGGCCGCATATACAGACAAACAACCATCCACTCTCACATTCACACCTACAGTCAATTTGTGTCCAATTAACCTAATCCCCATATTGCATGTTTTTGGACTGTGGGAGGAACCCCCGCACGCCCAGGGAGAACATGCAAACTCTGTGAAGAAAGAAGGTTCTTTATAAATGAATTGGATTGGAATTTTACAATGCAGCGGACAAAGAAATAACATTGCTCACACTCGGAGCAAGGCACACCAAAAAAAGCATTGAGTTTAAATTCCCTGCACACAGAAAAGTGCTGGACCGTCCTTAATCACCGCGCAGCATCAGAGGCACTCGCCGTCAATTACTTAGCTTCCAGAGCGATAATGCCATTAGCTGACGAAAGAAAATAAACCTTCATCATCGTCGTCCATTTGAGCGACAGAGCTCCGAGCCTGATGCTATTTATGACATTTCCACTTGATGAAACACCAAACCCACTTTCTGACTTCTCTGCACACAGAACACAACATGAAACCATGGCGACGTTACCCGTGGTGGTCAAAGCAGTGTGTATTAAATTCATCTATTCATTGGTCAGTGCCAAAAAGACACTCGGTGCCAACTCTGGTTCATCCATTCACTACTCTGTATATACTCTTCTGAGCCAGTATAATAAGGACGTTGCAATAAACAAAAACATCTCTCCCCCACGTGAACCTTCGACACAGCGCCTTGCCTCGAAATTACATTAGTGTTTTTCAAAAGCTCCTTTTTTTTCCCATCAAAATTCGAATGTACAAATATTAAAAGCCTTTGCCGCAAAAGGTGAAACAAGCAAACATTCAATATTTTCATCTTAAAAATTATTGTGTTGACCTCTTTAATTAACCTGCACGGAGGCACGGCTATTGTGGAAGTCGCAACACTTCCGACGCTTCATCTCGCTGCATGTATTCCCCGCCATTGTAACTCGCCGAGTGTGTTTACGCGGCGTCAACAGCACAGAATGTGCGGGACACAGTGCAAATATATTCTAGACTGGGAAAGTGCCCTCCTAAGAGTCACGAGTTTGTTGATATTGAGATTTGTTGTGCAACACTCCTCTTGTACATTTTTAATTTCCTCCCCGTTCAGCACAAACATCTATCACGCTACCGAGCCTGTAACTCTGTTTGAACGAGCGCTTGGGTTAAATGTTTAATCAAATCTAATTCAGATTACTTTATCCATCACACAACATTTTGGGGCGATTGCACGGCAAATATTAAAACTTTAGCAATATCACTTTACGCAAACGCTCACATTTCGACTTGTCTTTGTGCTTCGGCCCATTTAACATGACATATGGCTCCCCAGTGCAGCGTTTCCTTCTGCTTCTCTCTGGAGCCTCCTGCGAAAAGACAGTGTCACATGGGGCAAACCGGGCTCCATCCATCATTTTCTGGTGCAGCATTTCATTCAGAGATAGTACACTGTTGCAGTGGAATTGGCAAATTATTATTAAATGTGCATCTGTCTAGTGGGGTGCATTGTCTCACGGACGATACGTGTGTGTCTTTTTTTTCCAGTGAGACAGACTTTGAATTTGTGCCCACAACCGGTTTTGTTCTTTGTGACCTGCAGGTGCTCGGTTTAGTCGTCGAGTAACAAGTTCCCCAGTGCTTGGTTTATGGTAATAAAGCTCGGAGACATGCCCTGGGAAACCACTTCAGGAGGAAAGGAAATGAAAAACGAGCAACTTAAAGGAGAGAGGAATTTTGCACATTAGAGTTTTCTACAAACTCAGCTCATTATTTGCTGCCCAGAAAAAAAGCACACAGTCCTGCCAACACCCTCCAAGAATTAAACCACGAGATGCTCGGAGCCAACAAGTAATATCCCACGAGACTCTGTCTCTTCTGGAAGTAGACGCCAGTTGAAATATCACTTAAATATATCATATGTTAACATTTCGGCATTCAAATATCACATATCACAAATCAAAGATATTTTTATAAGAAGATTTAAAACTCATCTTTTTACTCTGGCCTTCAACTAGCTCCTTTTTTTTTTATTTCACCCTGTGTTGTGTTTCATTTGCACTTTTAGTTTAAAAGTTTTGAAGTTAAAACAGGGTTTTTAACTTCTCGACTCTAAGCCTTTTCCTATTTTATTCCCCCCTGTGTTTTAATTCAAATTTACTTTTTGACTTTTCCTTTTCATTCCACCCTGTGTTGTGTTTTATAGTTGTAGTTTGCTTTTAAATTTATGAAGCACATAGAGCTGCTATCCTTGTATGAAAGGTGCTATACAAATAAAGTTTATTATCATTATCATCATTATGATTATTAAATATCTTAAACTGACAACTCCGCAAATCCACATTTCTCTTGAAGGGTAACGGACCTTTTTAATCGCTGCCTTTTAATGACATGTTTTACATAGGGTTCACCTTTGAAAATCTATAAAATTATTATTTGAAAAGCTTTAAATGCTTCCAGTAAAATGCCAGGACGTTTGGGTTCTGAAGCTGTGTCCACTGGTGCTGCAAATACTTCACAGTAAAAGCCTTGGGGGGGGACTAAGCAGAAACAGGGAACAGAAAAGGTTTTTTAGAGTGTTTTTACTTTAGAGTGTTTGAACTTTACAGGTACAGGAACGTGTCATGTTGGTGACACATGGGCTCAGAGCCGTTGCTGAAGCAGCACATACACCTGAAGTGAGGTGTGTAGAGAGACAGAGGAGTCGGGAAGTCAGTGTCACGCTGACTGTTATGTGGCATATGCAAAAAAATAAATTAAAATTGGTGGATTGCAAAGACTTAGGGGAAAATACTCCAAGAGGATCAGTCACTTAATACAGGATATGAGCTGAAGCTCATGATCCGAATCAAACTAGGTTTTCTGTGATACCCGTCCCTTCCTCTGTCCTGACACCAGCAGAGGATGATCCGCTTTCTCTCAAACTTTTGATAATTTAGTAGGGACGCACATTATTATCGGCACAATATCAGTAATCGGCAGATATTGGCTTTAAAATGTATATTAAATATATCTACTTCTGCTGCGACATGAGTATGAAAAATATGATGATGATTCCACTGCAGAAGAGACTAAATGACCGCTGCAGTTGAGCGCAGGGATGAAAGATTTTGAATAAGGATCTAATTGCGACTGCAATATGATGGTAAACATCATTATTCTCATTTTTTCATTCAAAAACATATTTAAAGTGATGACTGTGTGATGTTTGTGCAGATCTGATCTCTTCAGTCTGTAGATTAAGATGTGTATAGATCAAAATGATATTTTGACACAAATTTTGGCTTTAAAAAATATTCTTTCCTCTTGCAATTTGAATACTGCAGTAGGCCGTATTGTATTGCACTCCTGATCCAATTGATAGATTATGAATCAATTACTAAATTAATCGTCAACTATTTTGATTATCAATTCATCGGTTTGAAGCTTTTTTTCATGATTTCTGATTGTTTCGGCTTCTTAAATGTGAATATGTTCTGGTTTCTTTGCTCAAGGTAACAGAGAAAATCATCAAAAACTGAATCATTTTGGTTTGTGGACAAAACGAGACATTCGAGAACATCATCATTTCCAGGTTTGCCAAACACTGATCAACCTTTTTTTTTACGTTTTCTGACATTTTATGAACCAAACGATTACTCGATTAATCGAGGAAATAAACAGACAGATTAATCGAATATGAAAATAATCGTTCGTCGCAGCTCTATATCGGATATCAGCAGAAAGCAAAAATATTATGCATCCCTATAATTTAGTCAGTCCACAGACTGACTTCAGAACAGTGACGTCCACTGAGGCCCTCCATAGGAACAGGTGCTCATTACATTTGTGATGATGTTTTTTCTGATCTGTTCCCACTTGGGATCAGTTGTGGTTACTGGTACCTCATCACTCAAACTGAAGCCGTGGATTTGAAGTTTTTATAAACCTGCAACTGACGAGGAATTCAATAAGGCAACAAAAGCAGCACATGTAAGAGCTTCATGGAAACAAGTCATTTAAGAACGTCCCTGAACTTTGACATAATAGAGGGTGAAGCCAACAGACAGACAGACAGACAGACAAGCAGACCAGAGGAGCTATTACTGTTTTATAATTCTGCTTTTGCAACTTTTCAACTTTACATCCCACGCACACACACACACACACACATAAAAGTGTAGGGGGAATCTCCGATTGGGAATCCTCCCACTCTTGTTAAGCACAGAGCTCTTTGTACCATTCGTACCAATAATAAAATCATTTATAAATGCTTCACAAATTTTGCAATAAAACTGTTGTGTTGCCATATTTAACCCTTAGTGCTCACGCGGCACGGATCTGAGCCACAGGTGCACCCTTGGTAAATTGCAGTGAGAATAATACACTATTCCTTATATGGACATCCTGGGGAGGTGTGTTTATAGGTCACATCTTCAGGCTTAAATAAAATAGTTTTTGTCAAAGTTATGATTCATTTTAGTAGCAATAATTGTGCAGAAGTCACAAAATAGAGCTTTTTTCTTTACTTTTTGTTCATAAAAATGAGCAAAGTGGGCTTTGAACTGCGACTATGTTTGAACATAGTAATGGAAAAAAAGTGGCCTAAATGCTCTGGTTTCTAAGGGTTGAATAACATAACGCATGAATAACAAGTAAGATTGGCGTTGCCACATGCTGAGCTCACATTTAAAAGCATAGTATTTAGCCTAAAGTGGATGATGTCATTAAAAGACGACCGAAATGAAAGGGTCCATTACCCCGTGTGTTGGAAACACTACTCAACAAAATTAATAACATCAGTCTTGTCGGGATATTGAAATGCGGAATTGTTCCATCTTTTTCTATGGGGACAGATTGGTGCAATGTCAATAAAGTTTCAACACGGCCGGGCAACTTCGCTGTAAAGTGGTAACCAGGCAACATTTCACTCATGAAAACTTTTTTCAAACTCAATCCTCCAATCTGTCTAAAAATAAGAACAGCCTATATTGCATGCCAGCCAGGCTATTTCCAAATGTCCTGATGGCCGGCCTGACAGTGTGTGTGAGTGTGTGCAGGTATCCTCTGCAGTGTTATGCCTGTCAGTGCGTGTGTCTCATATAGAGACAACTCAGAAGCTCTCAGTGAAAGCAATCAGATGGCTGGAGAGTTACAATATCCTCCAGCACTCTGCCACACCAGGAGGTTGACTGATTCGGACAGAATTCCTTTTTTTTTTTCCTCTCCACTGTCAACTGCAAAGATTAAGAGACTGACTGACCAACCCTGGAGAGATATTGATCCAATCTATGGCACACCTGTGTGTGTTATTTTCATACACTCATCCAGGCCAGAGAATCAAATATTTACTCATCAACATTCACTGAAATTCACCACAAATATCGTCCACTATGAGCCAGGCGAGATGAGCTGTCAGCAATCAGACGGCATGACACTATTAGTGTTGCTACTGTACCGCAGCCAATATGGAAGCAGCAGGGGGAGTTTGTGTGTTGGTATTAATGTGAGCACTGACCTCATTCTCACAAGTGTTCATTTACTTGATGATAATGGAGCACATAAGTGCTTTAAATGATATCTGATTGCTCTTGTTAATGGGTGCCGCTTCGGTGACTCTCTAACGACAATAGCACGGCGACCCCAGATCTCGGCGAAATGGATAGATTTTTTTTTTTTCCCTTGCAATTAAACATTATCATAACTGGACAGAATGACAGAAAAAAAATATGAAGTGTATAATTTGCCTACAAAGAGCAGAGGAGGCGTCGTCAAAGTATGAGGCGTCGGTAGTTTCATAAGCAGGTTTTGATTGACAAGTTACTGATAATATAAACAGTGAATTCAGTTCTGCCCACATATGGATTTTTGTTTTATTATTTTCTCTGCATATATACATGCACATAAGCCCACCTCCACCCAAACATCCTCTCACAGGCAAATATATACACTTGGGCAACACACTCCCAATCTGAGTATGGGCCCCCATACTTAGATTTCTCCAAGTGCAGAATTCCACAAACTTGTTGTGGGTTTTTTTTTTTAAACAGCATGGATGTGTCTGCAGCCTGTTGTTATTCCATTTGCTCTGCAGTGCCATGCTCAACACACTGCATCCCAATTCATTCATACAGAGCTGCTATAACACCATGATGAAACCACACACACACACACACAAAAACACACACTCCTGCCACAGATCACTCATGTTAATGTTACAAGTCATTCTGTATTCCGCCACAACAGCTAATTATGTGTCTAATCAATTATATGTGTCATCATAGCTGAATGGGGATCATTTGCATCCCCCCCCCCCCCCCCCCCCCACCCCACACACACACAGCAAATAAAATCACTCACTAAAGGTCAGTGCATTTACCATCATTACCTCCAATTTCCATAATCTTTTGCTCAGCAGTGTCTTGTGCTCACTGACATTAGAGGGTTTCACGTGGAGAGGGATGGAGGGGGGGGGGGGGGGTCATCGCGTCTTACCTGTGCACAGGAGAAGCGCGGTGAGTCCCACGCACCGGAGCGGCCACGCGTCTCGCCGTGGACTCATGTTCACTCAGTCGCTGGATGAGGATGACCTCTTTCTCTCGCTCTCTCAGCAGTAAGCCACACTACTCTGCGCGTAATTTATCCTCTCTGTGCGGGTCCCCATTTAGAAGAAAACAGTTGTGGTCCGTGCGTCACCACCTGACACGCACGGCAGACACGGGGAAAAACACACCACCTGTGTTACGTTTTCTCTCCAATACAATCATACATTCAACAATAAATGAACTTCTCACATCACGTATGGACGTGTCTGCTCTGATTCTCATCAGTGTGCGTTAAATGAACTCTGTAAAAACAGTCCAATCCCAAAAAGAACCTTATTTTCAGGGGGGCTTATGCGCACGAGAAGCAACACAGACACGTCCTTAGTTTGGAATACAAGAGCAAAGTGTGAGAAAGTGATGCACTCTCTGCCTTCTTACCATCTGTCTTGTTGCACAGGATGCGGCGCCGCCGGTGTCCAAATGTCCAAATTGGTGGCACCAAAAAAAATAAAGCAGCGCCTCTTCTCTCTGTGTGTGTGTGTCACTGACTGTGCAGCCAGCGAGATTTCCATCAACGACGAGACGAGAGCAAAGGTGGGGAGGAAGAGAAGAAAAAAAGAAAAAAAAGTCTGCAACAATTTATGGATTCCACATGGTAATTTTCCTCCTTGGTTCTTCTTCTTCTTCTTTTCCCATAGAGCGACGCCTGTAGGAAATCCACCAAGTTGACCAGCGAGGATTGCGGCGTCTTAACGCACAGTGCGCACAACTTTCCATGCGATGGAGAGAGAAAGAGAGGGAGAGAGAGAGGGAAGGAGACTGAGGCGTGAGCAGCTCTGCGCCCTGCTGTGGCTGCTGCTGGGGAGCGGAGACGGTGGTGGCGCAGAGACGGAGCAGATCGAGGGGCTCTGGGTGAGGTTGTGAGGTGGTGGGAGGATGAAACGCTCGCTCCGCGGGCTGGATCGGCAGAATTAGTGGCGGCGGGGTTCTTGCTTTGCGCACATCACGTCACCAAGTGTTGTGCCACGGGAGTCACTTCCCCTCCTCACATCACTCGTATCACACGAGGATTGTGCTGCTATATTTCGTCTAAAAGGGGCGAGGAGAGGGGGAGAGGGGGGGTGGGGGCGGTAAAAAGTTGGCATTTTAGATTGGGAGCTTCACGCCTCAGTGATGGAACATGTTTAATTACATTTGCGCTTGAGTGGTGAAGCTGCAGGAAGACAACGATCACAACTGGAACTGGATTTGCATCTTTATCAGGTGCAGTTAAGCTGCCGTTGTCGCACAAAATGAGATTTCCCAGCAGTGCGAAACACTAAAATGTGACGTTTGTAACACACACACACACACACACACACACCTGCCCGCGCTTTCACGTGGTTTGAAGTAACAGAAAGCAACACATGTCCATTCCGATCTGCTCTGCCTGTTCCTGGTTTTCTCTGTGGTGTCCAGTCACTCTCACACACACACACACACACACACGTGGAGAGTGCTGCAACCTGTTGTGCCATCAACGCTTGATGATGAGAAGCCACAGTGCCCCCTATGGGTCGCCACTGACTGCAGAGTCTGTCCTCAGTGAGCGAGTGAGACTCATGATGACTCAGACAGACAGACAGACAGCAGGACTGCAGAGAGAAGAAGATGCTTTTAAACCTGTACATATTTTATATTGTTTTGTTTGATACCTTATTATTATAATTTGTATCAATTGTGGCACTCAGGGCCAGCCCTATGCATTTTGTTGCCCTAGGCAAAATTGTGATTTTGGTGCCCCAGCGTCTCTCCTCCGTCCACTGTCACCCAACACACACACCACAGTTGTTCCTAGAAACAAGTTTTTAAGTAACAAAGCTACTTTTTTCATGAAAAACAACATAATAATAACATAATAATATAAAGAAGTAACCCTACATAGTACAGTAGGCAACACAAAAACAAAATACTCTGCATAATTATAAATAGAAAATGATAAAACACTGTTATGTTACAGATAATTACATTTGGCACAGTTTTGTTTTTTTCTTTGTGGTCGTCTGGCGGCCCCTTCAGCAGATGGCGCCCTAGGCGACTGCCGCTACGGCCTATGCCATAAGAGCCGCCTCTGGCTCTTTTCTCAACTATAAGATGTTTTTGACTGAACTGAATCCCATCTGCATGTTATTTCATGCCCTCGTCCTCCATCTTCTACTGCTTTATCCTCCACATGAGGGTCGCGGGAGGGCGCTGGTGCCAATCCCAGGTGACATAGGTTGAAAGGCAGAGTACACGCCTGGACAGGACAAACAACCATCCACTCTCACACTCATACCCACACCTACGGTCAATTTAGAGTGTCTAATTTGCCCAATTGCCCTGGAACATATTCGTGCTAAAATATGAAGGCTGAATGATGCTAAATTATTACTTTATGGAGACGTAAATGCAAAACTTTTTGTGTTGTACGCTGTAAAAATATCCTTTAAAGTCTCATATCATCGGTGTTTCTTCTTCTTGTCATGTCCTTTATTTCCACTTCTGTTCTCAAAGTCGATCTCTGAACATTCTGAGCTACACCGATACCGGCCTCTGACCCTTCCCGGTCCTTGTTGGTTGCTCGGAGATCTAAGAAAATAAACTTTAATGCAGTCGGCATAACGATGAGGACATTTGCTGCGTGTCGGAAATGTAAAGTCTCCCTGTGTCTGTCCTGAGCGGCGGGAATGAAGAATGTGCTGGTGTTTTTTTTTCCTTCTTCACACACAACAAACAGCTGCAATAAAAGACGACCACATACCGCACATGGCTCTCCCTAAAGGTTGCAGTGAATTTCATAACACTGAAGTCATTCTGCAGCCTGTCTCACCTCATGGTTCCTATGGTGAGTGTTTGATACGCGACTGATGAAAGAGGCAAAAACATAGACTTAAGGCTGATTATGTGAGGGCAACAACGTGGCAGAGACGCTTGAAATTTTCACCAGCATGGACCTCCCGGTGAGCCGAGCCCCGTGGTTTGTCACATTTGTTGGCACAAAAGCACCTCCTGCTCTCTCTCTCTCTCGGTCTCTGTCTCTGAGCCAGATTGCTGCAGTTGCATACATCTTGGCAGCGGCTCAGTTTGCAAAATGGTGAAAAGTCCATATAGAATGAGCTGACTTTGTAGAATTCTCTCAGATAAAAGAATCGTTTTTATTTATTTATTCTTCTTCTTTTTCCCCCCCTCCCAAAAGAGAGGGCATTCATAGTGTACTATTCACTCAGTGAGCTGAACTCTTACCCGCGGTGTCACATTCAGCTTAAGAGCCCCGCTAAACATCTTAAATGGCTTTGCAGCAGATGAGTCATGTAGGGAACCTGTCGGGTCAAGAGTTACAGTTTGTACTGTAGGCAATACGTGTCTGCTCTTCATTATTGTGGCGTTTTCCTCGCGTTGTTTGCATTTAACCGTATGTCAAACATTTGAGGGAGACCCTCAATTTCAGTACTGGCGCAGATTAATAAAAGACATTCAGAAAAAAACAACACAAAAACCTTTAACACCGGACGCATCGCGGACGACGCATTTGCGCAAGCGCACTCTGCATTAGCGTGATTACGCGCCGGTTTGTGCTACGGGAAAAATTCCAACTGTAGCTGAGAAGTTGCTCGTCAAAGCCAATATGTGGTTATTACGGTAATTTCAGTCAGAATCAGCGTCTTAGTCGCCAGAGAGGAGAGAGTTGGAAAAACGCCTGTACATAGTTTCCATTTTTTTGGCCTGTTTTTGCACATTGAGACAAAAACACAAGCAAATGTTACTTTAAATATATTATAATGTTCAAATTTCAAATTTGACACGCAAAATCTGCTGTTCATGTACGACTACAGTGTTTTTTTAAGTAAACCTTTTTGTTTTTGTTCATTTTAAATTGTTAATACACCATTTTAACATGCAGTAAATTGTAAATAACTGCCAGATATCAAACGTTATTCTGGAAAAATGGGCAAAAGCACTTAGTCACAGGACATTCTCTGGCCCTTTTATGGTTTAAATAAGTGAAAAAAAAAAAATCCAGACGGACTGACTCAGATCCAACATTTTCATCCGATTGCCAATTCCAATTTTCAAATCAGACCCATTTCCCTTCAGTATCAGCACCGAGCATTGATGTAATCCAAAGCTGTTTGGAGTGTTTAGAGTCCTTTCGGACTCACTTTTAATTTGTTTGCGATAGCTTCCCCTCTCTGAATATCACTATGGGGGTTTTTATTTATTTATAGTTGATGTGGAAGGGACAGTGCATGTTTATCAACAGTTCAAGAATGTAAACACACCCGATTATAGCCAAAGGCGAGTTCCCATCTGTTGTCCCCAAAGATGTGAACAGAGGCAAAGATAAAAGGTGAAAAAAGACTCACAGAGCAACAACAGCTCGGCACATACACATACACATACACATACACACACGTACATGTCAGAGTAGACACACCCATTAGTATTACAGTATTACAGTATTACAGTATTAAAGGTGAGTATCCTCCTGATTAGACCCCATCAAGTTTTTTTGACGGGTTTTATACGTCTCATTTTTTTTCAGAAATCTGTCAATGAAGTCGTTTGATGACGTCGTCACATTGACACACAACAACATGCAACTTTCATGAAAGTTCTCTGTAACATTAACGGGTAGATATGTACCGTAAAGTGCACTTTGCGATCAACGCGCCTACTCAAAGAACAAAACAAAACATAGGCTCATACCTTGAATTTTCAGGTAATTCTAAGAAAGTGTCTAGTCTGCGCTATATGAAACGGATTGTTTTTAGTTTTGTCATGTTGTGAAACTTCAGAAGCTTATGTTTTATTACACTATGGCAATGATGAAAGGATAGAATTGTTTTTTTATCACATACTTTAAGTCATTAAAGATAAATCTTATTTTATCTCCCGCTTCAATATTTTTTCCCCGGTACGAGGGCTTTTTGTGGAGCTTTTCCTCGCTTGATGTGAAGGTCCAAGGAAAGAGGAGGGTGTCAGACTATAAAGCCCTTTGAGGGAAATTGTGTTTACGATGTTGGACTATATAACTAAAATTGACTTGACTTTTCTGTTGATGATGACAAAGGTATTTGGATTTAGATTTGAATCTGAATGTGGCTGGTAATCTAAACATACTGAAGCAATTTGTCCAAGTTCAATCCTGGCACAAGGAGGTGAAGATGTACTATATGAAGGTAATTTTCCTATAACTACTATGAATCTTATCCTTTTCTCGAGGTGTACGTTAGCCCTGTTTGGCGCTCTCTAATCCCCTGTACGGAGACATTTCCTGGACAGTGACACCACACACAAAAGCTCACAGGAGCAGTTCCATCCTCTTCATGTTGCGCTACAACTGAGCTTCTTCTGGACGCTTGGAGGGTGTCGTGACAATGGTCACAATGGAAAGGCAAAGAACACTCAATAAAAAAAAAAATTCTAAATAAGGGTTGGTATTTGTACTTGAACAGAAGTGTTTTCGAAATCAATATTTCTCAAACATCAAGTATGAGGACAAACTGTGTTGAACGGCCGCATAACTTAACCTTTTCAGATAAAAACGCAGCCCACAGCTACAGCTACGTACTCAAGGAGTCAGACAGAAAACTCTGCTGCTTTAAAACAGCAATGGCAGTGAGGACGGAATGACATAAACACTGCAAAACTGTCATCATTTCACAGGCTATTTTTAGAACTTAGCTTGACTTTGGTGTCTCTTAAGCTCCGACCTCATCACTCCCCCCCCCACATATATGATTACACAGTGATAATAACTCTGTCCCATGTGTTGGACTCTTGCAGCTTACACAGACCGCCGAGAAAGCAGGGTGCATGATTGTGCAGTAGCAGACTTGTCACACGAGTAAAGCAGTGCAGCTCCAGCTGATTGCCTGTACCAGCTCACGGGAAAAGCCTCATTTAGAAGCAAAAAGTAGAAACGTGGTGTTTCGCTCTACAAAGTCCTTCCACCAGGAATGTGCACCTGCACTTATTGGATTGGCCAGATAATGCAGGATGACACTGTGTAAGATTGTATCAGGATGTTGAGCCCGGTTTGTGTTCTGGTTCTGGTGCCTTCTAATAATTCTGAGACGTGCAATGCTGCTCTTACTCACAGTTTCATGCTCGTGATCACCAGTCACCAAGTACCTTAAAAGGGATACTTAAGTATCTTACCATGAAATGAATTTCCTTGAAGTTGAAGTCAATTATTTTAATAATATTATTTAAGTAAAAATTATATGACATTTACTGTACTTAAGTATCATAAGTAATTTTCTGATATAAATGTACTTCATTTACGGAGTGAGGAGCTAGGGTTGAGCCATGGTGGCTCAGTGGCAGGGCGAGTTGTCTTTCATCTGGAAGGTTGTGGGTTAAATTCCTGGCTCTGCTAGTCTCTATGTGTCCTTGAGCAAGACACTTAACCCCATGTTGAAGCGTGTGAATGGGTGAATGGGTGAATGGGTGTAGTGTAAAGCAGCTCATCAAGACTAGAAAAGCTCTATATAAATACAGACCAACTCTTCTTCTTCTGATTTTACTTGGTAGTAACGAGTAACAAAGATAGAGGAAATGTAGTGGAGTAAAAGTAAAAATTGCTAGAAATATAATTAAAGTAAAGTACAGATACATGAATTTTTGTACTTCGTTACAGTGCTCTTTTCATCCTTCTTCATCACTGTTCAAAGTTCTAAAAACTCAAAGTTCTTCACCCTATCCTTCCATAATCCTCCTCTCTTTTCCCCTGGTTTATGTTAAGTAGCTTCTCTAAACCTGTCGTGGACCTTTTAGATGTTGTTATCTCAGACCACAGAACTGAAGATGACAGCGACATTTGGATTCTTCACAGAAGTTACCAACCAGAAGGAAATTGGACTCTCATCAGCAGTAATGTGTACGGACTGGCGAAGTCTGCACCGCTTTGTTGAGCATCCCACAAGACACCCACACCTGCAGCTGCCACACGACACATGACCGTTTGGATTTGGGACTCTCGTCTCCTTGATCATGTTTTGTTTTCCAAGGAGACTGCGAGTCAAGTCAAGGTAAACGTGACTCCTTCTCCATCCCCTTCACATTTGAAACGTTTGCTTGTGTGTCCACGTCTGGCAGCGCTGGAAGAGCGTTTGGATAGCACGCACCAACAATGTTCGATCTGTTTGCTGTGTACTGTTGGCATTACAACTACAGAGTCCGGGTGCAGAGATGTATTGATGAACAGCCACTGTGGAATTACCGCGGGTGAAATCCACTAAATAGTGTTGTCAGTTGAGCTCGCCTGGTCACTAATGCGGCATGGAGATGAACCGAATCATCTCCTACATGCCATCCATCATCGTAGAGCAACACAAGTGATCCTGTGGAAGGAATCCTAATGGCTGGAGCATTACGGCTAAGTAAAGTATCAATCACAATGCTTTTTTTTTTCCTCCTCTGTAAATGTTACATTTATGCCCGGCTTCAGC
Organism: Solea solea; assembly: GCF_958295425.1. Classification (NCBI taxonomy): domain Eukaryota; kingdom Metazoa; phylum Chordata; class Actinopteri; order Pleuronectiformes; family Soleidae; genus Solea; species Solea solea. Next base: position 15,343,927 of record NC_081152.1, read on the forward strand.
AGTTAAGCTGTTTTCTTCATAACGCAGAAGATATTAAATTTACCTAAACACCAGGAGCAGGGTAAAAGCACCACTAATGTCCCTAAATCCGTCTTTCCTCTGACACACATGCAGTACATGCACACATGATAATAGGGTTCATTACCGGAGGCTGACCTGATTAAGGATTTTAAAAAGGAAGCAGCTCTTATGCCCGTCTCACAGCGCCAAAAACAAAACAGTATCATAACGCTGTGCTGATGAATGAGAGTAGAAAAGCAGACACACACACACACACACACACACACACACACACACACACAGTGACAGCAATATGTTATGAATAAAAGATCAGATGCTGCATTGAAACATGTCTCCCCTCGCAATGCAACATGGCTTTTAGGTATTCTCCACGGCACGCAGGAGGACCAAAGAGGTCAGAGACGGGGTGTCGCTAAAATTCACTGAGAAATGGGAACAGTTGTAGAGACCCATTAGCGGAGTAAACAAGTTGTCAGGCACGCTGATTTAGCTCACCTCCGAGCTTTCTATTAGTACATTACATGCAATTTATTCGTAAGACGGTGCTGTAAAACCGAGCTGGCAACAACGAACGGGAAATTAAATTGGCTCATGTTGAGGTTGTTGATGGCACGGAGGAAAATCAGCTTTCCTGTTGACCCATCCTCAATAACGGTGCAGGTGGCAAACACTCAAGCTGTTTCTTAATTGCACATCATGGATTAACGTCTGCCACCCGACGCGGCGGTGTTCTGGGCAGCTGGAGGAGCACGCACAGACTCTGAATGACTGAGGGCTGTGAAGATCACAGGTGGTCTCACGTGCTGTGACAGTAATCTGTCTTCTACACATCAAAAGTCACTATTCAGTGATAATTTATCATTAACCTACATTGCAGCTTTTCCCTGTGTTGATGAAGGTAAGAGACCTTGAATGTAAGTTTCTACAGTATTTACATCTTGCAGATCACTTGAGATGTTTCCATTCATGACTCACCTCAACCTTTATTTCTAGAGCTCATTTAACCTTTAACACCGAGCGTATCGCAGATGACATGTTTGCGCAAGCACACTTTGCATTACCGTGAATACCCAGCGGTTTGTGCTGGCGGAGAAGTTGCACATCAAAGCCGACGTGTGGTTATTATGGTCATTTCACGCGTGCCGTTGCAGGAAGCCGGAGAATCAGCGTCTTTATCACCAGAGAGGAGAGAGTTGGAAAAACTCCTGCACAAGTTTCCATTTTTTGGCCTGTTTTTGCTCATTGAGACATATTTTAAATAGGCTTAATACTGTTCAAATTTCAAATTGAACACAAAATCTGTTGTTCGTGTACAACTACAGTGTTTTTTTTCCTCAATGAAACTTTGTTTTTCTTCATTTGTAATTGTTGCAGCAGGCAGTAAATTGTAAATTACTGCCTGATATGGAAAGTTATTCTGGAAAAATGGGCAAAAGCACTTACTCACAGGATAATTACTGGCCGTTTTATGGTTCAAATAAGTTCAGACATTTTGAGGCTTAGGTGTTAGAGGGTTAAAGCGACAGCAGTCGACCAAAGTGCTGTACAGAAATGAGTACATAAATAGATAAACAATAAAATTACAGTAATCAGTGAAAACAATAAAACATAGAATTTAGCATGCGCTCATTGCATGAAACGCCGGAGAGAAGAATTGGGTTTTAAGGGAGGATTTAAAAGTCTCTAGGGTCTGGGAGGTTTCTAATATAGAGGGACTGCTCCAGAGTCTGGGGGCCGTCACCTCGAGACTTAAGTCTGGTTTTAGGAACCTCCAGCAGCAGCTGGTCAGAACGCTGTAAGGCTCTGGTTGAGGTGTGGCGACACTAGCAGTGGGAATGATATTTTCTTTTTATATCATATATCATATCTATAAGTCTTTTTAACTCTTCTACATTTCGGCATTGTTCTGGACGTCGCGCTCATGACTCTTCCAATGACGACACTCTCTGACCAATCAGTGGATCGGCAGTCTGTCGACGTCATGTGTTGTATCAGCTCAGCTTGCTTGGAACCTCACCAGAGCAGGTGCTGAAATATGAATATGAATATGAATATGAATGGCAAAACTGTAGTGTCAACTGTAGTGTCAAGCAGCTTTCACCGGTCATCGAAGCAAGAAAAGCACTATATAAATACAAACCATTTAGTATGAATGTGTTTCCAGTCGTCTTTTTCATTATAATTTTCTTTATGAGTTTTTTTTTTTCTCTTCTAACAGTGTGCAAAACAATTTCCCCGCAGAACAATTTTCTGTCGCTGATATTTAGCTCAGCGTGACATGGATGAGTAGCACGCCTCTGCTGTCACATACTTTTTCCCCGTTGACACAGCGGAGCTTCAAATCACCACATGTGCATGGCACATTTCTGACACGTGTCTGATTGATATCCTACTGATTTTGGTAAAGCAGTCTTTCCTATCATTCAGTAAATTCATACTTTTCTTTGTTGATACAGACTGAAATGGGCTTTTTAATTGTCAAAGCGCTAGATATTTTTTGTGCACATGTATTTATTTATCAAAGCCTCGGACAACTTCCCAACTCATGCTATGTTTAGATAGACTTCATTTATGTGAAAAGTATGAACCAGGAAACAAGAATTCAAACAGTGCTGCAAACACGACGGACAATTCCTCTTAAAATACCTTATAATACCGCTATAATTCTATCCATCTTCTACCACTTTATCCTCCACTTGAGGGTCGCGGGGGAGCGCTGTGCTGATCCCAGCTGACTTAGGGCGATAGAAAACCCACGCACACACAGGGAGAACATGCAAACTCTATGCACAAAGGCCGGGTCGCTAACCCAGGTCTTCTCGCTGCAAACACGAGAGTGCTAAGCACTACACCAACCATGTGGCCCCTCTTGGAATACATTGGTTTGAAAGATGTCCTGAGCAAAGAAATCACAAAAATATGTCACCTTCATGTCTGCGTACAAAAAAATTAATAAATACACTGTGTGACTGCCATCGTTAAATGCACTCAGACGGGGTTGTGTAACCGGCCGGGACATAAATATGATGATATACGTTGTAAAAGTAATTAAATACAAGTGTCCCGACTCATGTCGTTGCATTTTCTACATCCATACATGAGGATTATTTGTTGTGTTTATGGATAATCACATTATGGCATCATGACTGATAGCATGAACACAATGTACTTGCATCAAATTGAATCCTGTAAACAATCATGTACATGTGTGTCTAGTAATGACTCATTTTGTCTCACACACACACACACACACACACACACACACACACGCTGAACATTCATGACTTGAGGGGACATTCATTGACTTACATTCATTTCCTGGAGACTTATTTTAACCTTAAGCACAATTACTACTGGCCTAGTACTAACCCTGATCCTAACCTTACCCTAACCTCAACCTAACCTTAAAACATATCTTCACCTTAAAATGTAGTCATATACGTTGTGGGGACTTCATTTTTGTCCCCACAAGGAAGACAAGTCCCCATAATGTGACTGTGTAAACAGTTTTAGGTTAGTAATGCACATGCACACACGCGCACACACACACCGACACACACCGACAGAGAGAACATGTGTTTTCTTGCAGGGGGAAAAAAAAATCATTCAAATATTGATTAGTTGTATTACAACCTTGCAGATCAAATGGGCCAAACTTGTTAGCTGATCTATATTGATTAATGGGAACCGGTGTATTGAAAGAAAACTGCTTTAAAGCAGACAGATACCTCGTCTGATGTCCTTGTTCATTTCCTTCATTTTCATATACATATATATATATATATATATATATATATATATATATATGAAGCCAGTCCTTCACCACCTTTGATTGGTTATATTTTATACACAATTTACCAAAATAAAACAAGCTCCAGTTTAAAAATTGGAGGGAAGAAAGGCTAATTTGTTCATTTCCCTCCGACTCCATCAACAGGCTCTTGTTTCCTTCATGGGTTGTGTTGTGTCTCAACTGATGTCAGAGTCGAATAATTAACATTTATCAGTCTGAGAGACCTTTCCCAAACAAGCAGGGAATGATGTGTAACCTGCCAAGGGCTTTACTTGTCCACTGCACTATGTTCTGACAGCCGTCACCAACAACAGGCAGTGAGGAAATGAGAGCGGATCAAGGCCAGACCATCATCAGCTGCCATTACATTACATTACAGCAGGTCATTATGAGAAACTGACCAGTGGTGCTACCTCATGGCCGGTGACAAAACAATGTCTATAAAGATAATAATGATAAAACTGGCTGATCAGTACCATTCCTGAATAAGCAGTGAATAACTTTATGCTTACACTATCATCCGTGTAATTAATGGTGCATGTGCTGTGGGCAACTTGATACTGATTTCATCTTACCGGACAGCATTATGTACATACATGTGTATGTATGCATGTAACTGCTGTTCATTTGTCAAAATGAACAGTGCTTAACAAATGTATTAGACACAGCAGCCCTAGATTAACAGCATTGGTAATGATCAAAATCATTACCATTCAAGTTTCTGCAATGGTTAAGACACCAGTATGTAGAAGCTCTTTAACCAAAATGATGTTTCTAATGCAAAAATATAATTATTATTGTTATACATTTTTAAATTTACATAAAACAAACTATTTCTTTAGTTGTAGTGCTTACTGTAGTGCTTGAATGTTATGCTTGATTCATTTCTGAGGCCCTAATTGTGGGTATAAAAAGGTGAATTCAGTTTATTTGCCAAATAAATAACAATACATTTTTTTTTAGTTTTAAACACGTTTTTGAAAAGATTTCTGAAATATTAATGTTTTCTTAGTTTTAGAAACCCAGTCTAATAAATGTGTAAAAAAATTTAGTTATTGTTTGGTCAACTTTACGTCAGTCCACTTGTGCATGATTAAGGTCATCAAATAGTCACAGATATAAAAAAATAAAAAGTGCATATATTGTCTTGTCTTAGTTACCAGAAATTTTATATTATGCTTAATTTGGTAACATTCTGCATATTCCCATACTTGCTGTCAGATGCTGTTCAGATGGTATGTGACCATTTTAAATACTGTGTCTCTGCTGGTTGGTCGCATGTTAGTTATGTTATTTACCTGTTGTGTACAAGTACAATCTTGACATTACTGCTCACATGGCTGTATACCCTTTGTCTTATTGTTTTCCCTTGTCTGTGCCTTTTCATAAAATTCCGCCTCACAGTGTGTTGCACTTTGTGCCTCACTTGACTTGCCGTGACTCTAATGCAGACAGTTACGCCGGACTTTATAACACTGTAGGAGTAGTTAACCACCTTTTTTGTTTTTGTCTCGGAGGCTGCAGAGCTGCAGAAACAGGTGCAGAAATCCACTTTTTGTTGTGGGCTAATGAGCACGGAAAGGTCAACTCAAAACTCCCTCGGCTTTGACACGTTGGTTAGTGCGACGGTATATAATAACTATATAAACAACTGCACCGTACATCTGAAATGAACAGCTATTAAAGTGGCAGTCTTCGGATGGAAGGCCTGTCTATTGTTGTTGTAATCACTCTGGAAATGTACTGTTATTGTTGAGCAAGCAAGAGATTAGACAGAAGCACGATGATTACTATCACCGGTTTTATTGTTTCCTCGCAGGCCTCCACTAATTCAAGCACAACTCTAATTTACAGCCCAGTGATAACAAAGAACAGCTTAATAAACTTCTGCTCATGACTTCCACAATGAAATTACCACTAAGTAATTTGATCCTCACATCCAAGTATAATGAATGTGCATTCAGGTTAAGCTTGCTTGAAAAATTGTGTTAATTATCGAGACAAGCCAGGGTTTTATTTGGGGCAGAAAGTCCCCACCAGCCTTTGAATGAACATATAATCTTCAAATCCAGGCAGTAAATTAAGTCTCCAGAAGGATCCCGTGCTTCTTGAGACAACAACTAACAGTCTACTTAAAATGTGCTTGATTAGGCTTTGTCGTGAAGTTAACAGAGTCATAAAAGGAAAGGAAAACTACCAGCACAGAAATAAAATCAGACAAAAGTCGATTATTATCTCTTGTTTGTTTTGCTTCCCAGTGCAGGTCAGAGACAGTGATAATGTTACTGATACTGAAACGACACCAAGTGTTTGTTACTAAAATTCAAAGGTTAAAACTCTACATTACATTACATCTACAGTAATAGCATTTTTTTTTTAATACACAATAAGTAATATTAGGTCAATGGCATTTTATTTATTATTTATTTATTAAGCACCACCTGAGAAAATATCGAGCTCTCAAAGTTTTTTTTTTTATTTAACCTTTATGTAAGCAGGTATTTTGAGGTCATAGTAAATATTAGCGGTTTAGGTTCTCAAACTGTGGTACAGAAATACCACAGAAAGTACCACAGTTTAAGAACCAAGGGTGTAGTCTTATATGTTACAGAGGATGCATTTCAGCATTATAACATGATAATTATCCCTTTTGAGAATATTAATATGAAGGTATAACATTAATGGTAATTCTCATTACCAAGGTACAATGTGGATATTACAAGTATTATTACTGAACTGAATATTTTTTACCATAATATCCTCGCTCACCTACAAGATTATAACCGTGCTAATATCACGTTGTTACTCTGAAAACTGAAAATCATTTTGTCTGATCAGTAAAGAACATTTCTTCCAGCGTTGGTGGATGGTGACAGACTGTGGTGAGAGAAAAGGTTTTCCTCTTCCAGCTTTGTGACGAGCAAAATAACAGCTCAGTATTTGCTCAGGTGGCCAAAGCCTCATTCAGCATCTCTGTAATCCCACTGTTGCAGTAGAGCCAAACACTGGTTCCACATTACAGACTCTGGCTAAGTGGCATAGACGGCAACATATTGCACTGCAGCCCATTCATTTACCTCCAGTACTAAAGGCCTCTTTGATCCACTCTGACTTATTTAGAGGCCGGCCCACGACACCCACAGCCCAAGTCAGATATGCACTTTCAAAAAATTTAATCAATTACCACTGAATACACCTTTCAGCAAAAGTGGAAAACATGATGAATTTAACATCGATTTCTGGGCCAGCCATGGTACATGTGGGGCCTTTTTCTGTAAGCTATGATAAGATTTTTCTCTCTAAGGATGTACAATTTTTATTTTATCATTGCGACCTTACAGACTCATATGTAGCACAATAAAGATGACAGCCCATGTAGAGCAAGTCCCTTGACTGGACGACATATTAAAGGCGTATTTTAAGGCAACAAAAACCAAACTATACACTTATTCAAAGCGCACATTTTTTGCCTTCCTAAATGTTTACAAACTGGACCATTAAGCACTCAGAATTTGTGTGAACTGACGTTTCACTAACTTCCAAAGTGCAACAGAGGAGGTCAGTTATGTTCATATTCTTGCTGAGGACGGACAATGCAAATGTACGTTACACTGCACATTAAATACAGTCATGGCATGCCCCGTGACCACCTGGTACTTTGTGCAGTTGGAATCACAATCTGTGCCTTGGGTGCACTTACAGTTTCTCTTTTTATTATGTGGTCGCATGCTGATTGCAACCCACTCCCACGAGATACACACTAATGGTCTCTAAAATCATTTCTAGTCTCATAACAGATGTTTGGGAACTCAGTAGTGACCAGATCTGTTAATGTATTGCGGTTCTTTATGCAGCAGCAGCAACCCAGCAGTCATTTAGGGTACTTTTGCTGAGATACACAATGTGTCCTTATCAACAATTAAGCCCTTTTATGTTTTTTTTCCTTCTCACGTGTTAACCAAAAATAAAAATAGATTTGATTTAAAATGGCAATTTAGGGGTTTGTAGACAGTCGGGGTATTTTAATAGTAGAGTATGAAGCAAAACCAAGTTTAATCCATAAGTAATCCTATGCCGTGGGCTGCTCAGTTAGTGGTTAGCACTCCTGCCGTGTGGGTTTGCGACCTGGTTGGAACAAGGTCCTTTCTGCATGGAGTTTGCATGTTCTCCCCGTGTGTGAGGCTTTTCTCCAGGTTCTCCAGTTTATTCCCACAGTCCAAAAACATGCAGATTTGGAGATTAAGCAAATAGGACACTATTTACAAATTTTACAAAGGTGTCAGAGTGAAAGTGGATGGTTGTTTGCCTCTATGTGGCCCTGTGATGGACTGGCGACCTTTTCAAGGTGTTCTTTCTCCATATGGGAGGATAAACCGGTAGAAGATGGATGGAATCCTCTGCTGGTATTTACTATTTTCTCTTAGTTTTGCTTTGTTCTGCTCTAGATGTGGACGTTTGCAGGCGGCAACATTTGGCTGATGTGTTTATATTCTCTAGCCAATAACAGCGGGTTAGGGTTAGTGTGTGTGGGGGGGTAAGGGTAGGTAAGGTAAGATAAGGTGAGGGGAGGTATGTAGGTAGGTAGGTAGGTAGGTAGGTAGGTAAGGTAAGGTAAGGGTAGGTAGGGTAAGGTAGGTAAGGTAAGATAAGGTGAGGGGAGGTATGTAGGTAGGTATGTAGGTAGGTAGGTAAGGTAAGGTAAGGGTAGGTAGGGTAAGGTAGGTAAGGTAAGATAAGGTAAGGGTAGGTAGGGTAAGGTAGGTAAGGTAAGGTAAAGTAAGGTAAGGTAAAATAAGGTGTGGGGAGTTATGTAGGTATGTAGGTAGGTAGGTAGGTAAGGTAAGGTAAGGGTAAGGTAAGATAAGTTAAGGGTAGATAGGGTAAGGTAGGTAAGGTAAGATAAAGTAATGTAAGGGTAGGTAGGGTAAGGTAGGTAAGGTAAGGTAAAGTAAGGTAAGGTAAGGTAAAATAAGGTGTGGGGAGTTATGTAGGTATGTAGGTAGGTAGGTAGGTAGGTAAGGTAAGGGAAGGGTAGGTAGGGTAAGGTAGGTAAGGTAAGGTAAAATAAGGTGTGGGGAGTTATGTAGGTATGTAGGTAGGTAGGTAGGTAGGTAGGTAGGTAAGGTAAGGTAAGGGTAGGTAGGGTAAGATAAAGTAAGGTAAGGTAAAATAAGGTAAGGGTAGGTAGGGTAAGATAAAGTAAGGTAAGGGTAGGTAGGGTAAGGTAAAGTAAGGTAAGGTAAGGTAAAATAAGGTTAGGGTAGGTAGGGTAAGGTAGGTAAGGTAAAGTAAGTTAATGTAGGTAGATAATGATACTGAAGCTAAAGTATCTACATTTTTACCGTAAATGTAAGATTCCTACAATGGTACATATTGCAGAGTATGTGGTGTACACACTAATAACTACTGCTAATAACTGTGAGTTCCAAATAAAACTAATCATGTACATCTGTTATGCTGAGTTTGAACTCTGAGTCATACAAGCCACCACTCTGGCTAATGCAAGCTACCGCGTCTGGGTCAGAGGAAGTACAGCCGACCTAATCTGTTTACATGCCGGGCCTGGGAAAAGCTGTTCCCGGGCATAGTTCCACAGCGAGGGAGAGAGCCAGGTGTTAGTGAGTTTATCATCTGTGACTCTGTGCTTCTGGTAGTGAGCAGAGGAGGAGGAGCCCACCTCCCCAGGACACAATTCCTGTATAAATGATGTACTTTATTGTAATGCAATATGAAGTGATTCTTTTTTTCTGTTGGAGATTGTGGATTAACAGTTTTTAGGAAGGAAAAAATAAGAGGCAAAAATTACATCACAGCAATCGAGCCTCCCAGACCGAGAGCATCCCACTGTCCACTACGCTCAGAATTAATCACAGTATCAAATAAAATGTCTAACAAAGGACGGAACCGGGTGTTTACACTCCATGTAAATGTCACGGTAAGAGACTATATGCGTGTGCTTGTACCCAGTAAAACCCAAGGAGGCAGAGGTGGCATCCAGTGGGAACTTGAGAGGTGTTCATCTGCAGGACCAGTATTTTTGTAATGAGAAGAGAACAGACCTCACTGCAGCGCCATAAAGAAAGAGGGAGCTCTATTGCACATTAAAGTCTGGAATGTTTTACAGGTTGTAATAAAGCCAGCGGCTAATCACATTCACCAGAAGCACACTATCCTTCAAGCAATGACCATGTACAATCATCGAGGTTTACCTTTACAAGCAGCCCTCTCTTTCTTCTCCGCCATGAAAAGAAAAACTGGGGGAACAGGGAGATTTGGTGCTGCGGTTATAGTTTTTTTTTTTTTTTTTTTTTTTTTCTTTACGCGTGCCTCTCATCTTGCCAGATAAAAATGTAAATCATTTTGACACAGTCATGCTTGCGCTGCAAAAAAAATAAATAAAAAATGCATCTGCTGTTGCTTTCAGGGACAGAGGCGACATCCACGAGCACCGCAGTTGCATTCGAGCTGTCAGATATAAAGGCTCATTTTTAAACATATAAGCAAGTTTGAGATGGCGTTAATTAGAACACGGGAGCTTGAGATGCAGTATCGCCCGTTGATCCTGCAACATGCAAACACACCCTGACAGCACCCGACCCATTAAAAACAGAAGGAAACCCAGCGCAGTGTGTGTGTACATGGGAGAGGCGCTGTCAAATCATTAGCAAACAAGTTACTATGCAACCCCTTCGCCGTGTCACTATGATGTAAATGCAGCGTTCCTGGTCTGTTGTTTAGTCAGCACAGTGGTGACACAATCACACATGTGGATGTGTTTTATGATTCATTTGGCTCTGGAGGACGCGGGCAATTAGGAGCCTCATTCGTTCGGCGGAGCTTCCTGCCGATGGTAAATTGAGGCTCTGGGGGGGTGGAAAAAAATGAAACAGGTTCCCTGCTTTAGACTGACATAAACACAAAAGTTAAATTTAATCATAGTTTATTCAGCACCCTGTGTAATTATCTCCACTGGTGACACTTTTGACTCCCTCTTTTCAGTTTACTTCAGTCTGCGTACTAACTTATGGACTTTTCTACTTACTTTAATAATGGATTCTTGATGGAATATTCCATTACACTTCATTGGGGCTTCTTTGTGGAGAATGGGGATGAGATTTGAACCATGCAGGGTGTCTCAATCCTGGTCCTGGGGAAGCCAATGCCCTGCATGTTTTAGATGATGATTCCCTGCTCCGACACACCTGATTCAAACGGTCAGCTCGTCAGCAGGCACAGCGGAGGCAAATACACCAGACTCCTCTGTTAAATATTGAGATTTTAGACACTTCCTTGCTAAATGTTGGAGATTAACAAGTCTTTGTAACTGAGCTACAGTTTGGCATTGTGCGGCTTAAATCTTGTGTCGCGCTCATGACTCTTCCAGTGACAACACTCTGCCAGTCAGGGGCCAACTGGGTAGTGGAAAAGCTCCATATGCCAGAATCGGACTAATAAAGTTTTATTCCCTGTAAGAACTCGTCTTCACATATAACCTCACTTCTAACACTTTCCTGTTGCGTGTTCTGTTCAGTATGGCATTAATAATTCTCCTGTTGTGGGGACTTCCTATGTATAATATTGTGAGGTCTTGTCGCCGGCACAATAAAAATTAAATGGAATTATTCAAACTGAATTACTAACTCAAAGCCTTAAGGTTTTGCCGTAGCTTCCACCTCAGCTGTGCTTAGTTGTCCCTAATGTTAGGCAAATGTTAGCAGAGTAACATGTCATTTTTTTATTTTTTGTTTTGCATCCATCTCTAAGCACCACGGTGCCTAAGTGCAGTCGCACAACGCTGCTACCATGGCTAGACTCTTAGTCTTTTTTAAGGACATGTTGTCCACAGTCCACAGCCTCTTTGAATCTTAAATTTCTCCAATGTATAATTTAATGTTGCTTACTTTCCTGCAGGCTTTTGTGCATCAAGGCTGTCTCCAGCTTCTCCAAATGTCTTTTTAAGAACAAGGTTGGGCACTGGATACATTATGAATTTTCAGATCCATCTGCAGCTCAGCTCCTCTCTTCTTTCCCCCAGTTTTCTCTTTTTTTTTTACCCAGTCATCGGCCCTCTGATGCCCGTTGGCCCTGCTCCCCCTGCATGCTGCCTGCCATCTATTGGGGGACAAGATTTGTGGCGTCCTAAACATTTTATAACCTCTGATTCTTGCATGAGTACACATCTCTTTTTTTTTCTTGTTGTTTGTCTTTAAGACATAACTGAAAACATATCTATTTACACAAGCTTCTCTAGCAGCTTTTTAATCTGCATGTACAGTTGAAACCAGAAGTTTTCATACACTGTAGGAAGAAGCCATTATTCCAAAAGAAACATAAAAAAGCCAGATTACAGTTTGCAAACACACAGGGACAAAGACCTTAATTTTTGGAGACATGTCCTGTGGTCTGACGAAACTAAAATCAAACTGTTTGGCCATAATGACCATTGTTACATTTGGAGGAAAAAGGGAGAAGCTTGCAAGCCTGAGAATACCATCCCAACTGTGAAATACAGGGGTGGCGGCATCATGTTGTGGGGTTGTTTTGCTGCAGGAGGGACTGGTGCACTTCACGAAATAGATGGCATCATGAGGACAGAACATTATGTGGAAATACTGAAGCAACATCTCAAGACATCAGCCAGGAAGTTGAAGCTTGGGCACAAATGGGTCTTCCAAATGAACAATGACCTGAAGCATCTGGATGAACCAGACTTGTGCAAGTCCACAATTCTCCTCCTGATATCTTGGCTGATTTATTTTGAATTTCCCATGATGTTACACAAAGAAGCAGTGCGTTTCAGGTGTGCCTTAAAGTACATCCACAGGTGTGTCTCTAATTAACTCAAATGTTGTCAATAAGAGAGAAAAAAAAGCATATGTGTCTTTTTATATACTGTATGTAAACTTCTGGTTTCAACTGTATATATACAATGTACCTGGCTATCCTTGACCCGTCAACTTGACTTGTTTTCTGTGTTTTCTGTTATTTCACATTTGCAGTGTTCAGCACATTTGTTGACCTTTTGAATAAAAAGGGTTATTATCGCACTTAAAAAATAAAATGTAGAAACTTTTGCGTACTTCCAGTTCCAAGAAATGAAGAGACCTCAACACAATGTGTGTGATTTGAGTTGAGTGTGTTCCAAGACAGAAAGTATTGTTCAAAAGTCTGGCTCAAGGATAGTCAGAAAAAACAGTAGATAAAGAAATGACTGGTGGCATCTGGTTTTAAGTATTATGTCGAATCTTTACAGGTATGGTGTGTGGACAGTTTTTTACATGCAAATGTATGCTTTCCTGTATATTCAAATTAGAAATGTGGATTGCTCACCAATCAAGTGTAACTCGTGATTTACTACACAAAATGATTCATCTCCTAAAGAAATCTTAAGTGGCTAAAACAATCCCTCTAGTAAACAAGTCCTTGGCTGCTAATGCAATGCAGAAATAAGAAAGAAAATGAGAGTTTTGGAGACAAATATGAGCTTTTTCTTTCGTTTACTGTGAGGAACAGTGGCCACTTTGTCCTCTTGATGATAATATGAGGTGCTGTGTTGCAGAAACACACCAGTGCAGGCCTTGGTTCACTGAACAGAAAAAGAGAAAAAGATGAAATCTGTTCATTTATATTGACACATGAAGTACAGAAATATGGCTTGGCGCCAGAGTGGAGGAATAAAAAGAAATTCTAGCGGCAGCACTACTTGAAGCAGATTCAAATCTATCAGTAAAAATGAGACGACACATATTCAAATGTACGCTACAACAGCACAGAAGGGCATCGTCTGCAGATAAGCATCATGAAGGATTGAATATCCCCCTCAAGCAATCATTAGGACATCACTGTGGGTTTAAGGCAAGAGCGAGGTTTTCACCCTCCGCCCAGCAGGGAGTGTATGATTAAGTCGTCGTCACAGTCACGGGCAGAGCGCTGTGCAAAGGTTACCGAACAAATTGGGAAAACACTGTATGTAAATTGAACTCAGAAATTGGATCACAGCCCGAGCTTTCTCCAAAACGCTAAGTCAAGTGAAATGAAGAAAATCTTTATTTCACCACCTCTTGTTAACAGAAAACTGTCAAGAAAAGGCTCGAGGCTACGTGGAGGAGGGAAAAACAATTCGGTCTTAGACAAGGCGGTGTGAAGCTTAAATGACAAGGAGTGGCTTCAGGAAACCAGGCAGGAGACAGTTCCAGGTACAAAGAGATAATTGAGGGCATGGATGTGTCAACGCCACCTGGCAAGTTTAAAGGATTTCTTTCTTTTTTCCCCCTTTTCTTTTGCTCTTTTCTCAGTCATCATGTATAGTTCCACTTTATGTAACACGATGATAAGACAATCCGCTGATATTGCCGGGTTCAAGACCAACAGGTTATAAGGAACAGTCTATTCTTTGGGAGATAGAGACTAGTTACAGCTAGAAAATTGTTTTTAGAGTTCTTTTGCCACAGTGTCTGACTGTTTTGGACATGGACTATCGCTATTCATGTCTTATTAGTTCTTCATAATGTCTGATGTATAAACGTACAACACTCTACTTTGTTGTTTTATGCTATAAAAAAACATACATAGCATACATTCATGAGCATAATGTGCCAGATTGTATTATTTCCACCTGCGGTTCACAGACAGGTAGATGTTACATCATGAGGATATAAAAACACAGCAACCACCCAAGTGCATAGTATATAAAGCACATAACAATGTAAGGTGCCAGTAATATAAAGTGCCAGTGGGAAATACACTTTGCCTTGTATAGAAGAGTGTACTTTGCATATTTATCATAGCTCATTGTCTGTTTATGCTGCATATAATCTGCACAATTTACTGTATATACAGCAACTTGAGTAAAAGTACAAGTATCTTACCCGAAAATGACTTTGGTAGAAGTTGAAGTCACTTTTTTATAATGTTACTTAAGTAAAAGTCTTTAAGTATCTGACATTTACTGTGCTTAAGCATCAAAAAGTAATTTTCTGATATAAAATGTACTTAGTAAAAGTGAGGAGTAAGGATTGGACCATGGTAGCTTGGTGGTAGGGCGAGTTGTCTTTCAACTGGAAGGTTGAGGGTTAAAATTCCTGGCTCTGCTAGTCTATATGTGTCCTTGAGCAAGACACTTAACCCCATGTTGCAGTGTGTGAATGGGTGAATGGGTGAATGGTAAAACTCTAGTGTAAAACAGCTCATCAAGACTAGAAAAGCTCTATATAAATACAGACCAATACCAACTCTTCTTCTGATTTTATTTGGTAGTACCGAGTAATAAAGGTAGTTCGAGGAAATGTACAAGTACAAGTACAGATATGTGTGCATTTTGTACTCAAACTAAGTATTTGTACTTTGTTTCATTACAACACTGGAAATATTATAGTCAACTCTTATATGAACCCTGTCACTGACATCAGGTGCATATTCTGCCTCTCGTGTCAAAACTTTGTCAGGCAATAACTTTGTATCCTCACCAGCACTGTGACCGCGGGACCCCGAGAAATAACATATACAGTCTAAATACAGTAAAAAACGGAGTTGTAACCCACTGGAGACGCCCCGAAAGGTGACAACAAGAAAGTTTAGGACAGTTATAATGATGTGGGCCTCTCGCCGGCATGCTATTTATTCTTCTCCTTTGTATCGAAGAGTATCTGGCACACATCAACGTGTCCCATCTTAATGCTTTGTCCTCAATTCCGCCAGTTAAATCACACATGGTGCTAATTACTAGTCGTTCAGGGACCGAACAAAGAAGATGACGACGGCGCTCCGCGGGGATTTCGGTAATTTTGGGTGCTTGACTTTTTGAAATTGAAAAGATACATACGCAATTTAAAAGACACATTTCTCCTGAGGGCTCGGCCTGTATGCCGGTGCTTTTAGCGCATGTGGGAGTCCGGGGGTTTGATCTGGGTAATTCGGCAGTAATGGCCATGCCTCTCACTATCCTGCAGCAAGCACCACAGTTAAAATGGACAGACAAGGCATCAAATCTGCAGATTTCTCTCAGCGAGCCCGAGTCTGACATGTCTCCCCTCTTGTTATGAACAGTGTGAGTGTCAGCCTATAGGGAGGTTCGACGGGCAGCTGAAGTGAATAGTTTTATTTTGCAGCAGTTGAATTGTGCCCATCAAATGGGATAGTTAATATTCTGTGTACGCTCTTCAGCTGTCTAGTCCTCACTCATGTTTATTTTATTCTCTGACATAAAAATCCGAGTGTTGCTGTTTTAAAACAACAGGATGTATTCTTATGATCAACGTTTGCATTATGTGCTTCTCTGCCTCCAGTCTTGTTTTGCCGTGGATTGAGGAGAGGACAAAATAAAGGCGACTGCTGCAATTTCATCCCTATTGGCCCCGAGGCAAATTGGCCCTTTATCAAATAGGGGGCCTCATCTATCAAGCCAAAGACGGGTATTGAAATTGCCCCACCAGCCACAAATCAGACCAATGGATTGGCCTTTATCTCAGACAAGGCCGTCATCACTCTGTAGTGGCTGGAAGGGGAGGAACCGGGCCATTTAAGAGTCTATCCTGCGTTTCTGTGCTGATGGATGTGGCCTGCTTGACCTCCCTGTGACCAGGAGGAGCCGAACCTGTGCTTAACCCAGATCATTATCAGGCTGCGTGTGTGTTTGATTTTCGTTCGCTGAGAAACTTTTTGTCTCTCACTGTTTTTTTCCTAATCCTGACATACCTTTGTGGTCTGTTTTTCACCCCTCTGTTCTTTGCTGCCTCTGTTATCGTTCTACTTTTTAACCGCTCACTCTCACCCGTCTGTCTTTGCCCATCTTCCCTTCATTCCCTCACACTCAGTATCTCTTTCCTCCGCAGCATTTTCCCCCCCTTTCTCCTTACTGCACACATTCATTTTCCCACAGCCAATCAATGCAAATAGAGAGGGACCATAATGAAGGACAAGACAAATGGATGCAGTATTGCCAGCTGTGTCTCCCCAGTTTTAAATATTATCCTGTCCGATTTGATTGATGGAAAACTGCACCCCAGTAATACCTCATTCATGCTGTATTCAACAAAAGCAGCTATCCATAATGGTGAGACATCCAGACTGTCTGCCATGCTGCTGTTGATATGAATAACACACATTTTTGCTGTAAACGCTACAATAAAAAGTAAATAAACTGTTAAAAAAGAACATTTTGCCTCCTCTGCTGATTTATCTCGACATCAGCATCCAGGTCAAACGTTACGAGCAAATTTGCGGCTGACAAGTTTTGATCGCAGAAGTGCATGTGACAGAGTTTCCCAGCGCACCGAGCCTGACCTGCGATCTATCAATCACTGGCACCATTCCTCTGCAGCCAGCGTCTCCGCTCATCCACTGATCAATTCCATGACTTATGGGTTTAACTAAAAGCCCATCCACAATCTAATCCTTCTCTTAATTGTGTTTTAACTGCTCTGCTTTTATTTGATTAGATTCAATCACGGCGCAATTAACCCACTCTGATTTTATAATTCATACTCCACCAAAGACTGGGGGGGGGGGGGTGTATTATCTTTCCATAAACCTACTTTGTGATATTAACTTGATTGGAAAGGCGGCAAAGACGGAGAAATGATAAGAGCACGGATGATATTTCAGCTTCTTACAACATTTTATTTCCCTCCACATTTCTATTACCCACCATCCTCTCACGTTGTTCACACCTGACAGTAGAAGAGACAGAGAGTGACAGCTTTTGCATGGATACCAGTAATCCATGGGCTCGCCTATTAAAAATGATCACGATAATGAGGTTTACAGTTGCTAATGTAATATTCACTCTTACTCAGTTTGACGCAAGTATCAAAACACAACTGGTTAAGTCTTTATAACATGCCTGAATCTGATTATTCTAAATATTAACCTCATTTAGGTTAAGGTAATAGACAATGCTGTTCAAGTAACAGCGTCTTATTCTGACTTGGTATTGAGTTAACCTTTTAACACTGAGCGTATCACGGATGACGCCGTTTGCACAAGCACACTTTGCATTACCGGTTTGTGAGCACTATTTCAACATGCAGTAAATTGTTAACAACCGCCAGAATATTGATATTATATATTATATATTATTATATTATAGATATTCTGGAAAAATGGGCAAAAGCACTTCCTTAGAAGATGATTTTCTGGCCCTTTTATGGTTAAAATAAGCCAGAAGGTCGAGACGGACATTTTGTGTCTTAGGTGTTAAAATTGTTAAATCACACTTTAAACCAAATCACGGTAAACAACAACAACGACAGTTTAACCAGATTACATCCTAATTTGGTAGTTAAACTGAAGTGCAAAACTATGACAGGTGCAAACTATGAGTTACAGTCTTAAACATTTGCCTTTACATAAAACATAAGGTGGTTTCTTGCGTTTCTTCCCCCACTGGACGTACTTTTTTGAGCAATTTTCAGTGTGCTGAAATCAGTGTTTATATTTTGAGAATGGTCGCCTACTGCATTGTATAGAGTGACTACCACCAAGCTAGCAGTGCTTTATAAGAAAAGTATTTCTGCAAAAACATATGAAGCGCACTGCATACTCCCACTGCTGGCCCTTGGTGTAAGGGGCGAGAGAAAATGGAGCACCATGAAATGCGAATCAAATTTAAGGGGAACCAATTCTGAATTTTGAACGCCTTATCCCACCAGATCCCCTTGACTCAGTATGAGGGAGGTTTTATCAGTCCCTTGAGGGAAGCAGGGAAACCTCGGTCTGCACAGCGTAAGGGAGTCTTCGGGGGGGAAGAACACCCACATACAATGGACGCCTGCAGAAAGTAAAACAGGTCAGGGCTCCAGTGGTCTGATAAGGCTGAAAACTCATGAATTAAAGAGTGGGAGCATAGGAATTATGACATTTTTCTTCTCCTTTCGGTCTATCGGGATTGTAGTGGCTTACCACTGAAATTACCTAGAGAGAAGCTGCTATGATAACGGAAAGCTGCAGACGAGATTCACTCCAGTAATAATTTCCCTCTTCTCATAAGTTGGCATTGAAAATGTAAAACACTATTACTACGTTTTGGGGAACGTTTGAGAGACAGGGGAGTGACATTATCATAATAGATCATTTTTATCTGCTTAAATACCTTCCTTTCAGTCGTGTAATGGAAGCAATTCTGCAAATCATTCCCAATAAATATCTGATTCACAAGGCTCACTGCGCTCAATTAAAGCAGCCAGTGAGAGTCCCTGCTTCTCTTTTCCAAAAGTAACATCTTTTTATTTATATTAATAACACTGCATATAATATCAATTTATATTCAAAGCATCAGTGTTTCCCAACATAACACCCACAACTGATTTATTCAAGCAGAAAAAAAAAATTATCAAAAGAACCTTATTGTGTTGCTTCTGGGGTTAAATGAGGACTTTTGTTCCGTCTCTGCTTCTTCCCCAGAGAAGTGAATGATTAATTTAGAAGTGGTAATGGCAGAGGAGGGCAAGGATGCAATGGGTCTTCCTTCTCTAATGATTGGTTTAAATGAGTGCTGTAATGGGCTGGGGTGCCAGAGCTGGTGATTTATTTCATCTTGTCATCAAGCCATTGAGGCAGCTTGGAGCGGCTACACCGAGAGTTCATATGTACATATATACAGTGTATTACTCATCCCCGCACAGCTAGAACAAAGCCAAATGTCAAACTATGCAAGATAATGTTCTCCATACTTGTGACAGAGTGGAGCAGAGAGGAATGGCCTTGTTCCAGACTAACCTTTAAATAACTAGGAAGTGTGGGTGGTGGCATTGAGACGCACCTGTGACACATTCTGCTAATATCAGATCAATTCTAACCATTTCAAAGCGCTTTAAATGTTTGTTCATTATCTTTAACATTGTTTCCAGTTAATTTCTCGTTCACTGCTCATTAACTGTAGTGTAGCCGCCATTTTGTGTCTACTGTGTGTTCACCTCACACACATGTTGTGGCATACACTATTGTTTTAACTTATTTGCAAAACTGTAAATTGCACCTCAATGAAACCTAAAGGGGTGCCTATAGACACATTTAAGCATCCATCCATCTTCTACTGCTTTATCCTCCACATGAGGGTCGCGCAGGGGGGCACTGGTGCTAATCTCAGCTGTCACACCCTAGACAGATCACCAGTCCATCGCAGGGCCACATAGAGACAACCAACCATTCACTCTCACACCAACGACCAAATTACCTAATCCCACAATTAAGTTTTATGCTGTTATATTTTGTGAATTTCCAATGAAGTTCCTCAGTGAGGGAAACCCCGTTGCACTCATAATTATCTCCCCATTTCTAGGGTATGTACCACACAGGTGCTAAATAGGGAGTGGTAGAGCCCAGTCACAGCACACTGAATTTGCAACTTTGAGACAAAGTTTTTGGGCCCCCCTTTATCAGCTGCCTCTGGAGCAATGAAGCAGTTATTTCTCACTTTGAAAAAGGGTTATAATATCCTCCATTGGGGTTTTTTTTGGTGGGCAAACAAAGTGAAGGGGAGCTTGAGGGGAGCAAAGGTGGGTAAATTGCTTCACTAATGGAGTCCTAATCTGTGGAGGCAATCTGCAGAGAGCTGCCTCTGGCTGTGCCAGTTGCTATGATGAGATAGAGGTGACAGCCTGGCAGTTATTATTAGTTATATCATTGATCAGACAGCAGCAGTGGCAGAGTTGGAGAGGGATGATGGATTTGGTAACTCCAGACAGCTAAGAGGCTGTCAAGAGTGACTCAGGGAGGGACTCACTGGGCTCATGAGGAAAAAAAGAGTAAGCAAGGGGGTGACGTGACATTCTATACTGCTTCCCTCCCCTGTACTCTCATGTAAATCAGGTGGGGTGCTGGCCACAGTCCATGTGGGAGTTGGCTGTATCCACTCGAAGTCATCTATCTCAGGCGATGGATATGTTCCAGAGGAAGGAGTTTGTGTTTTTAATTTGGAGGACAGCGAATTTGTGCTGCATAAGTATTCCAAGCACTGAATAGCACGTTTTCCACATTTTTTTTCCTGAACATTCACCCAGTTTGATCCTCAGTGAGAGGTCAAAGTCTGCCTTGTGAATATGCAGCTGAACGTTTAATTAAATTTCACTCTGCGCAGAGTAACAGAGGTCAATTTTGTAGCTGGAAGAGTGTCCTGCCCCATATATCCAACATGAATAGGGAGCAAAGTTTGATCAGTCAACGTGGAAATTCAGAGGGTCAACAAAGTGACTAAAATTCATCCTTAAGGCCCATTTATACTCCACTCAAAAGAAACGGATGGAGCATATCATTTCGTCTGTCATTGTGTGCCAAACAATGGAGCAATACTACTGGAAATCGCTGGGGCAGCACAGAGTCAATAGTGCAATAAGTCAGGAAAACGACCTACACTTGCAGTGGAACATCTGGAAAACATGCTGCCAGAGCTCACTGGTTTATCCGTGCAGCCAGAAAACAGAGCATCTGCCACACACTCAGCTCTCAGCCCACCTTTTGGCTTTTTTTTTTGGTTTAAATCAGGCACTGGCTATTTAATGACTCAATCCCATTCACCCCTCGGCTCTAACTTAGCCATGTTGCACATTCTCGTGTAGGCGTAGGGTGTCTGATGTAGACGTGTAGGGTGAAGTGTGAACGCTAAAGAAAGATTTTTCAAGGACATCCTTCAAACTAACAGAATCCAGAGACAGTAGCAAAACAAAAAGTTGCTTGGAGTCGATTGTACATACGTATTTCCAGGAATTGAAAACGTTCTGCTGACACACCTATAGTCCGATATTTTTCTTTTGTTGCTTTGATGAAGGTTTGCTGAATCCCCAGCAAAAACATGCTACAGTACATCCACTCACATAAAAGCCACATGATGTATCACGTTCTCCTCTTTTGTAATAACTCAGTTGTAATTCCAGTTCCAAGAGGCAAGGGGTGTGCGTAGAAATGAGAAATGGGACTCGGCCAATATGTGTAAGGAAATTTTTCACCAATACACAAATGCGAAACTCATAGCGGTGTAAGAGGAGGAAAAGGAAAAGGACAACAACCAGTTATTCTGATTTATCATCTGGAAACCATTATGTCCACACAAAATACCGTGCCAAATCATCAAGTCAGTCGTCCAATCAATTTGAGGTGAGGCCAGGAAAAAAGATTTGAGGCATCACCAAAGTCATTATCATGATTCCATGCCCCATGTAATGAAAAAAAAAGAAGCTATTTCTCCATGTGTCGCTCGGTGCTGAATGACGTGCACTGCTGTCACTGCCACATATGGTTAAAAAACCGGCCAATAAAACATGAGACATATGGACACTATGTTTCAATTCATTATTTGTCAAATCCTGTTTAGGTTACAACAGTTCATGTCAAACCGTAGCTCGGTTAATCAAGTATCTTACGCGTTTGTATCGATTTTGTCTGCGATCCAATCTTTAAGATTATCCTTGTGCAGTTCTTTTTTTGATTGATGGGTTACTTGTTTATGTCTCCCTCTCATTATGTTTAGAGACCATTCAATCACAACACAATAAACATAAGGCAGGCCATTATGAGTTACCTCTGATAACTCACAGCACAATCCATGATGTATTATAGGTGCTTCTTTCCCTCAAAAGACTTAGAAATGCCCTCTGGATTGACAGTAGGTGGTTCCCTTTGAAATCCTCAAACACATGTTTCCCCCCACTGAGACCAAAGACACTGGAAGACGCATGTCCTGGACGATAAGAATTTACTCTTAAATGTCAGCGTTTCATGATGAATAATTCCATTTTAATAAAAAAAAGAAAGAAAGGACTTGATCTTGAAATGAGTTCAACAATTGATACTTAAGCATGCCGCAGACCGTTTTTGTGGGGGATTAGTGTGAAAGGCGTGCTCTTTTGAATACACGCAATTTAATTTGTATGGTAAACAGACTGCATTCATAAAGCCCTTCTGTAGTCTTAACAACCACTTAAAGTTTTTTTATTTCAATGGCTCACATTCATACAGCTCTTCTATATACGGTATAGTGCTTATCTACGACGCACCATGCTGGCACTGCCTTCGATGTCTTGTGCACGGACACTTCAGTACGTGAACTGTAACTGCAGGAGGCGGGGATCGAACCGCTGACCTTCTGGCAGGTGGATGACTTGCTCCACCTCCTCTTTTGAAGGTGTTGCGCGTTGCAACTGACAAAATTAGATTTATGTACAAAACACTTCCAGTAGACCAGCCAAAGAGAAGATATTACCCTTAATGAGGCTCTGCTATCCATGATGGAATGTTGTTTTTAACGCTCTGCCTCAAACATGTCACCGCACTTAACATGACCTTCAGTTAACTGGTGGGGAAGTCACCCAACTCACGTTTAGAAGCCTCGAGATTCGTTGATTCGACTGGTGAGATGTTGAGAAATAGGAACATCCATCCATCCATCTTCTACCGAGGGTCGTGGGGGGGCACTGTGCCAATCTCAGATGACATAGGGCGAACGGCAGGTACACCCTGGAACATAATTGACCTGAAATTAGTTTACTGATGTTGTAAATCAAGTAATAGCATAATAGCAACTTAATAGATCTTAATTTTCTATTTGGCTTCAGGAGGAACCCACAATACTGTGTCCATTCTTCAATTTTTTATTTTACATATGGTCTAACACTCAAACCCTGACATCCTGAAGAAGAGAAACAAGATTTCTGACATCTATACATGATGTTTAATATTGTGATTTGAATCAACTTGAACTGCACTACTAGTTTTAGTATTCTCCTCATGTTCTTGTCCTTTTTTGCTAGTGGAGAATGAAATCATTACTTTGGCATTGTCAAAGTAACTTGCATGAGAAAACTTAATTTTCTAATCTAATTGAATTCTCTCATTTTAGAAACAAGGTGCACTCATTGTGTTCACTCATCGTTAAAAAAACATACAGAAAAATACCAAATGGTTCAGGGAAATATATAGAAATGATGTCATATGAATAAATAAAAAAAAAATCAAGATTCAGGAAATAAACAATAAAAAAAAAAAATGTATTAGTATTTTCCTCATGTTCTTGTCTTTTGTTTTCCGGGTGGAGAATTAATGAATTATTTTTGGCATTGTCAAAGTAACTTACGCATTTGCACGCAATAGAACGTATTTTTTCTGATCTAATTGAAGTCTCTTATTTTAGGTGCACTCATTGTGTTCACTCAACATTAAAAAAAAAAAAAAAAAAAAGATTTATGTGGAAATGATGTAATGAATTTAATAATATGGTGCAGCCATTTGCTTATTGATTCATCTTTATTCATTACTTTTAACTATAAGTCTTCAGGAGCTTTTCAAACTGTTGATCCATCATTTTAGCTAAGACACGTTTATTACTTGTAGATTCATTTATTTCACACTGTATATTTATTAACTGGGGGTGACCTTGTTTTCAAACCCCCACACTAGGATCCTAAAGTGTACTACTACATAGTAGTATTTGGCATGTGGTACATTGTTTATGTTGGTTATATTGGTAAAAAGGCTCTTAAAGTGTACGTGTAAGTGAACTGCTTCATAAAGGCAAACGCATGTGTGAAGACATCAATGTTAAGATGAAATTACAAATGATGGAGGCATGTGAGAAATGTCCAAAAGAGTAGAGCATCAAAATGTGCTGTATGACTTTAGTTTGGTTTCTCACACAAGATATTAAAAAATATGTAGAGTTTCTACAAGAATAAGTTGAACACAGAAACTTTGATGGCAAAATGCAATAATCCTCGCTCTGACGGCGCCACCTGTGTTCATTGCAATCATGTTGCAGTGCAATACATCAAAAGTCATCTCCTCAGATGACAGACACTATTAAATTATGTTGTTTCTGCCTCCTGGGTCTCCTCACTGTAGGAGAGGATTTGCACATACATCAGTGGTGAATAGATTTATTTATTTATTTATTCTTAGAGACTGACCATTGAACCTATATTTCAAGAGTAAATAAGTGTCCAGGGCGTAGAGAGAATGCCTTTTTTGCCGAAGAAGAAAGAAAAAGTTTAAATGGATGGAAAATGCCATCACCGCTGAAACAAATGTCTCTGGAAAAACTGCAGCGATTGTATCAACTGTATCATATTTCATCTTCTCCGTTAACAGGGTTTTGATCTAAAACATTTGAAGCGGGGTAAAAAGAGGAAATGAGAAGCCTTCCTTTTAAAAATCAATGCCTCCCTAAATCAAGGGCTTTTCCCCCCCACCTCAAACTCTCATGTGATAGAGTATAATCTTACTCCCCCCCCCCCCTCAAAGTAGATTAATATATCAACGTGTAGTGCTCTTTCAAGCGGATTTTAAACTAATTTTCCACACCTGGGATCTGATTTAACCCATTTGTGTGCATGAGTGATCTCTATTAGACGCCGCGTTATCCAGGCCAATCTTGTTTTCATCCTGTAATCTTGTAAATCAATTCTGTTTTCCTCCGTGTCATAGCTTGCTGTGTACCAGCATAGGTGAATAAAAAGGAACATTGATGAACACTGAGCACGCTCTCATTGGCAGCCTCCAACTGTGAGGACAATCGGGACAGCAGCTATTCCTGGTCATGAGAGCCGGAGGCAGCCCTCTGTCTGTTACTTTAACATTTATCACGTTATTGTCCAGGTTTTTTCACGTGTACGTTTACAGTAGTGTTTTTTTGACATGTAACCCTACTGTAAATGTTCATCTGTTTTCATATAATATATCAAGAATGAGACCTAATTATTTATTATTTGTTTTCCAAACATGTGGCTTGTAACCACAGGTAGAAAGAGTACTGAAATATTCTACTCAAGTAAAAGTACCACTATTCTGATAACATTTTACTTAAGTACAAGTAAAAGTACTGGTTTAAAAATATACTCAAGTTAAAGTAAAAAAAAAAAGTAGCTAAAATTGATTGAAATCTCACAAATCTTACATGAATTGTTTTTAATTTAAGGCAAATCTTTACAAATTAAACTGACATTCACCTGTCCTCGTCATTCACCTGTCCACTTCATTCACCTGTTCACGTCATTCACCTGTCTTCGTCATTCAACGTCTTTTACCTGTCCTCATATTAACTGACAAAGTTTCCGGTGCATGAATGTATTCATTTTTTTTTAGTGAAGTACAGTACTTCCAAAAAAATATACATAAGTAAAAGTAAAATTACAAATTTAGAAAAAACACTTTAAAAAGTAGAAGTACACAAAAAACTACTCATATTACAGTAATGCGTGTAAACTTTCCTCCTCTGCTTGTAACCCATTAAAATAAAGTGGGTGATGGGTGTGAGCAGTGCATCAAAAAAGGTTTTTTAAATAGACCTCATCACAAAAGAAAAAAAAAACAATTTTACTTAACAGACGTCCTTCCTTCCTTCAGCTGCAGCTTAAGATGAAAAAAATCAATGGCTTCAAGGGGAAGATCTTTGTGATCCTTTCCATAATTCTGCTGCGACACTAAAGCCAGGTGATACTGGAAGTCTGAGTGTGCTGCGTCAAGTTAGATTTATTTACCAGCCATTTATTAATCATTTCAGTTGGCCCACTAATTTCCGGGCAGGACCGGGAGGGGATTCTGATGATGTTTGTGAAAGATGGGTGCATTTAAATCAAAGCAGGATGTAATCAGCCATGCAGGGTGTTGAGCTGTCCCTGAGGGATTTAATGCGTCATTATTTAAGGCCAGGCACATCCCTGTGAAAATAAAACATACACTCTGACAAGAGTTAATGCAAGAACTGCAAAAACATCCAACTATATCCCGAAATCTTGCAAATTTGTAGCTACTTTCTTATTCTTCTATATGGAAATCTTCTCTTTATGTTCACTTCTCATTGTTTTCGCTCTGTGTTTCTTTTAAAAGCTGTAATTTATGCAATAAAAAAACATCGCCATTAACACATTATCACACAGTTTCAGCCTAAACAGAGGCTGAACTCTTATAAATCCAGTCTAAAACTCTGCTGACTGTGTCCAATAAAAGTGGGTTGTTACCATTAGAGTTGTATACTATCATGAATAATTATTGCTAATTGGGAGATAATGAGCCTGTGAGCCCTGACCTGGGGCTAAATCTTTCTAATGTACATTCTATATTTTCAGAATGAAAAGCCTGGATATTGGAAAGCAGGAAACAGCTCTGTGAGTGCAGTATTTGCACTTGCAGCTTCCTCAGATGATCAGGGAGTATATGTTATTCAAAGAATGATGTGGAACGGTGATGAAAGATGTTCTTATCTCACAAAGTCACTGTGCGGCAAAACCAGTGGTCACAGGAGGCTGCTCTCTGGTGTTTGTCTATGGAGATTAAACATTAAACGTGCATGCTCAGCGACCTTCTGTGCATAGGGGGGTGAGATTAACAGGATCCCCTGTCAAACTATTCAAATTCAGTCGCAGGTTGCAAAAAAGTACGACGTTTCCTTAGAAATTGTGTAAAAATCTACTGAAACGAACATTAAAATATACATTCCGCATTTTTTTTTAATTGAAATTGGTCCAACACCATCTACAAATATGTTTGTAACACATTACCGTCGAAGATAAAAACAACAAATTGGGACACTTTTTTCCTCATTTGCACAGTTGTTTTTCTTCGCTGGAGATTGACTTTTCGAGGCGTCTCACAAAATGAATTTTCACATTTACAGTGCATGTCATTTCCTGAAGGAAATTAAATCCCATAAACCCCCCCCCCCCACCACCACCACCACCACCACCTCCACCACCCAGAAGCCAATCGGACGCCGGCGGAGAGACGCGGGCGTACATTTTAAAGACGATGGCTTTTAACTCGAGGTAGTACGGCGCGGCTCAGGTTGACTGATGACTGTTACGTCTTTCATATTCAACAGGGAAATCTATAGGGAGCTTCCTGTGTGGAAGGAAAAAGCGATAGTGGCAGTGGACAAAGACGTAGAAATTATTCGGGTTTTTTTCAATGTATAATTGCATGCATTTCTTTTTTGTACAAACCACACTATAATGCTTTTATAGTTGCTCTATGCCTACGCAATACCAGCTTAAATAAGGAGCAAAATTCTGAAGAATAAACAAGCTTACATAATGAGGAGAATAATGAATGAGGGAGTCATTGAGTCAAAGCCATTTCTGTATTTCTGTCTGAGGTGCTAAGACAATCACACAGGTTGCACTCAATTATATAAACCCTGAAGTTCTCACTTTAGCGAGCCACTCCGGTTTCCCAGGTATCGTCTCAACGGTTGTCCACAAATTATTCGTGATTGTGCGGAAGTAAAATTATACAGGGAAAGGTCAAAGGGTCAGGGAACCAGGGAGTTTGGTTACAACTTAGGGACTGGAAACATCCAGATGTGGCGCCTGTGTGTTTGGTTCCAATTAACGATAAACTATATATTATTGGCTAACGAGCTGGAGATAAACTAAGCTGTTGTCCAAGACTTTTGGATGGCGTTAGTGTTTTGACAAGGGAAATCAGCCAAGGTTGGAGTGACCCTAATAAGGACGGATTCCAAATAATACAGTATAAAAAAGAGAGGCTATTCAACTGTGTAACATGTTCATTGGTAAATAAAGCTTTGCCTCGCTAAGGCTCTAAATATATCACATCTTGTCAATTATTTCCTCCACAACAATTAAAGCAATATACAGCACTTTCGCTTCATCCCGTGCTGACAGAAATCAGCTAAATAAATAACCTGAAACTTTTTTTTTTTTTTTCACGAGTGAGTCATGAGTGTGCTTAACTTCATTACTTAATACCAACAAAAAGTTTAAATTAATAACGTTCTCAACACCGGCTGCTGCGTCAATAAATGATGATAAATTCACCAAATAAGGACAAAGCAAATTAGTCCATATCGATCAGCGTTTACAGCCCAGAAATTGAGGCAGTAATTGGGACTTGTGCTCCTGAGCCTATAGAACCTGCAGTACTTGTGTAAGTGGTTAACAAACAGTGCTGGAGGAGAAAGTCAAAAGGTCACTAAAAAAATCAATGGTTTTTCCTGTTTGTGGGTGCCTGGGTGTTCACAGCTAATTTTATGGCAATAGTTTTTCGCGTCATAAGCTGAAAAACAAAAACCTCACAGGGATCAGTACCTTACATTATAATCTTTTAATTATTATTTCACTTGTATTCCTTGAAAAAAAAGAAGAAGAAAGCACTAACGTAGTTTGTTCCAGGCAGCGAATCAATGCAACTGTTTTTTTTACAACTATCATAATCCCAAGAGAGCGAGAAACCCCGCTTGCTCTCAGTGCATTAGTAGCACTGACACTAACCTTTTCACTAATTACTTCAGCACCATGACACTGACTTTCTGCCACGGCACTATTTTACTTTCATGCGTTGCAGTATATCTCGCCGGTGCTTATTTGCAGATGTGAAACGTGCAACGAGCTGAATCATCTAAACCAGGGGTCGTCAACGTTTTTCAGACCAAGGACCCCCCAAAAAAAAAATATATATATATGTATGTATATATATACATATATATGTATATATATGTATATTGTATAGAATAGTTTTTATATTAAACTGAGCCTACAGTGCCATGTATAAACGTACCTTGTCATGCATTCCATACTAAGCCATTCAAACAATACACAGGTCCATATGTTCACGTTTTCATTGTGTCTGTGCAACTTGTTGATGGAAACTAAAAAAACCTATAGATGTTGTTGTCAAAAACTACATGCAGTTTTTTTACGACATACTGTACTATTCTTCCACACTATGACTCTTTTTTTGTAGTTTTTGACAACATACTATACTATGACCATTTTTGTAGTTTTTGACAACATACTATACTATGACCATTTTTATAGTTTTTGACAACATACTATTCTATGACCTTTTTTTATAGTTTTTGACAAATACAATACATTATGACCTTTCTTTATAGTTTTTGACAACATACTGTACTATGACCTTTTTTATAGCTTTTGACAACATACTATACTATGACCCGTTTTATTATAGCACTGGGTCTGACAACTGCATTATAATCATGCATACAAGCTCTCCAAATGAATGTTTTTATTTAAAAATAAAAGCAATTGAGGGAAAACAAATTGCTTTGACCCCCTGCTGAACCTCTGTGGAAGATCTGGCAATTATAAATGTACATATACAGTTGAGCATTTTAAAATGAATGCATGTGAAATCAGCATGGGAAACAATTAATAAGTTCGCGAGACACACTTGGTATGAAAATGAGAGAAACAAGCCATCTGTGGACAACATGTGGACAAAGTAATTTTTTCAGATTAAATACGATCAGCCTTCACACACAACTTTGAATATAGACTCCAACCTTGGAATTGTGGTGCAGCTTTGATCATATTTTCATAAATGACGAGGCATCTGTGTTGCGTTGCACTTCACCTTGACTATTTTTCATCAACAGCAGCGCCCAAGGTTTTCAAACTTTTGTTTACTTTGAATCCCTTTTCCATGTTCAAAGACACAGAGTTACCGGGCAAGTTCAGAGAGCCTAACACTGTAATGTTTGTGCAGTAGGCAGACTCATTTGTTCAGATCTCGCCCGACTACGTGGCTGAACAGAAAATGCACACACAGTAAAAGTCTGGAACCACAAAAACGCTACTTTGACTAACTTTTGTTTGCCTATTTTTACTGGAACGGCAGTCTTTCTCACTTTTGAAGGAGTTTAGTTTACTTCCCTCAGGCCTATAGAACAAAAGCAAAGCATACCAGAGCTTATTTTATTCCTGTGGCTGTTGAGAAGCTTAACTTTCATGGCCGACTTGCTTTCTTTTATGATTTTAAAATGATTCTGTGTCTATTTTATTAATCGTTTTCATTCATTTTTCACCTTTTGCCACTGTGTAGCACTTAAAATGACAGGAATTCACCTTGTATTTTACTATCAACTATGCCTGTTTTTTTTTATTTGCCCTGCTGGATAATAATGATAATAATAAAAATTAAAGCAGAAAAGTTGAAAGATGAAACATTAAGTTGTTTCAGTGAAAACACTGATCTTTTAAGTGTGTGAGGGATTCGCTCTATATTAAATACAGGTTATACAAAAAACAAATCTATTATACTATAAAATAATAAAATGTATTGATATGAAAAGCTCTATCTTCTCACAAGCTGAGACTTCCTTTTTTCTCATATCGTGGCATTTTACTGAAAATATAGTAGCTATATTTCCAGCTCACACACACTTTTAGGCTCATATCTGAAGCAGCTTAATCTTCCATTTCACAGTAAACCCTCAAGTAAAGTGGTACAAGTCAGCAACTCACTTTCGCAGTTTAGAGCATATCAATAGTATACTCCAATGAAGTTTCGACCTCAGAACAGGGATGAGACAGCTCTAATCAATGCAACAAATTACCTGCCATTAGCTACTGACCACGGTTCTGTATCTTTTTTTCACTTCAGCCTGTGGGAATACGTGCCGGAGGAAATAAACTCAGCATTTTTTTAACATCATTGTACTATATCATTGCCTAATGATACAGTTTTTAATGGCGACATTATTTCATGCAACAAAAACAATCAATATACAATATGTATAGCTTCTGCCTTATACGAGTGGGGTTGTTAGAGCACAGAGCTAAGACCGAATTTCCCATTAGGCCAATTAACATTATGTTGCTACACTGCAGCCTTGGCATTATCACTGTAGCATTTTGTCTTTACATGTTAGGTTATAAGCCGATGCAGGCCAACATCGGGAAAGTGCTGTACTGCAGTGACTTTAATGGAGCGGTCACTGAGAGATTAGAATGAGGCGTATGTGTATATCACTTACAAAAGGTTTAAAAATAAAAAGGAGGATCCCTACAAGTGTCGGTTTCAGTCAGATTCTCCTTTAATAAAGGAATTGACTTATGTGGCTATACAGCTGGAGGAAAACCTGAGTGAATGCTTAATGAGTCCAAGCTGCAAAAAGGACTAAAGCTAATCCTCACTTAACAGAGACATACAAGGACATTGAAGTTAATTAAAGCTGCTATTAAAGGAGTTATTAAAATATCGTCAGGTTTTGTGGCTCTTGGTCCTGAGCTCCTCTCGTGAACATACGTAACCAAAGGCAATCTGGCCATCTTTGTAACTCTGACGTGTTTTAATTGCTCTTTTAAGACTGAGGAATAAGGAAATATTATTTTTGGAACACATACGTAGATTAACAACATATGGAACACTTGCACCCAGAACCTCCACCAGAGTTTTAAACTCTAGGTTACTAGGTTTTGCAGTTGAAGATCAAACTCTATATTATGCCAAGTATCAGGTGCCAAAAACATAGAAGCTTCCTTTCACACTTTAGTTTAAAATTGAGGCAGCACAAATCACAAGCATATCCAAAGGGGGAAAAAAAGAGTATGACTTTCATGGTTCAATTTTAAAAGAGAAGATAAGTAAGAAGGATGTTTTCTTCCAGTATGGTTCTGTAGATAAACGCATGCCGGTGACTGAGGCAACAAACGACCACACAATGACCAATTCACAAGAATATAGCACACAGTGGTGAGTAACAGTGAGCAAAAGAACCACTTTTTTTTTTATATAATTTTGCTGCCCTATAGTACACGCTATCCAGCATGCAAAGACAATGAGTAGAGGCATTCATATCCAACACAACTCCATAATCAACAACAGACAAAAAGGTAAATTAAACCAGTCTAGTTCTGCAAGAGATTCCGTCCCATTGAAAGGGATTTTCCTCCCTTGTTGCCAAGTGCAATTTCAATTTGTGGATTTCTCTTTCTTTCTATGCTGTAATTTGATTACATGAATATGACTGAATTGTCAGCTGATGGCCAAACATCCATGATCCAATTATTTTGACGCACGAACACCGACCCCAATCAGCTACTGAAAGCTAACTGATATGACGCCTCAAAATGTAACAAGCAAACAATCTTGTGGCTTTTCGAGGTTTGGTAATAAAGCTGTAGTCTGCAGAAATACAAGGTGGTGTGGGAGGCAGCCGGTGCAAAGAGTTGTTCCTAAAGTGAAGGTGACGGCAGGGTCTGCGATTGTGCAGGTAAATTGCACCTTCAAGGAACATCCTGATACATATTTTATTTAAAAAAAAATGAATTTTCTCTGCATTTCTGATGGGTGCCTGAAGGCAAAAAAAACCAAACAAGTAAGTAAAAAGACCCAAGGTGACTGGAGCACTGGTTGAAGAAGCAGAGAAGTTCCTGGATGAGTCAAAGGTTGTTGCAGAGGAGAAGTACAAACATATGTGGGAGATACAGCTGGTTTTGTCAGGGGAGATCTACAAAATGTGAGCGAGGATGTCACTCAAGGTGCAAATAAGTTCAAGATGCAGACATTTATTGGGGGTATGTTGAATATTTCAGTGCCAACAGGCAGGAATTTAGAAATATGTGTTGATATTGTCTGAGGATAAAGTGCTAATTTGCATGTTGTCGTGCCACATTATGGAAGAATGAAAGTTGTGATAATGCAGACAGTGAAGGAACACAGCCTGAGAAAATATCAAGAAGAATAAATCATTATTATAAAAGTATAAGTACAAGAGCTGTGATTAAATCTGTTAATTAAAAATTTGGATGTTGCGGTGCATGTGTGTTAATTCATGCAAGGCAATTTGGGCTAGATAATCCCACTGTGATAAATCAGGAAAATCTACATACAATACAAGAATGCCCTGAACAATAGGATGTTTGGAGAATAGGTGTTGAGCAAATGTGAATGAAAAAGATACATTTTCCCCATATTTTAAAGCAATTAAAGGATGTTGCGTGCTGAAAGGTGTGCCAAAAAAACGGATATTGACCCAGGTTTAGTTAATCTTCGACCTGAAACATGCATTGTGTTGTGGTCCTCAGGTAAACCACCTGGAATGTGGCAGTAATAAAAGCACATGAACAAAAACAGACCTGGCAGTGACTGCACACAATGGGGCTGGTATGAATACTGGCTGAGAACTAGAATCAAATGTGTGTGAAGGGGGGATGGCAATCGAGGGCACCACAGACTGGAAACAGGTGAGCAGGTGGAATTATGGCACTGAAAAAGAGTCTGGGGACATCTTGTGGGTGAAAGAAGAAGGGCAGGCCTGAGGGGGAGAACATGGTGTGAGAGGAACTGGTGACAAAGGCCAGGGAGGACTGAGGGTTTAGGTCTTAACAAGCATGTGACGTCTGTACATCATCACCATGTACAAAGTCTTAAATTCACAGAGAGGATGGGAAACAAATCTAAAAAGGTGGTTATGTGAGCACGGCAAGTGATGAAGAGGGAATAGGTCACATAAGCAGTTGGCCCTGAATTGCTGCCAAATTACAGCATGGCTATAATTAAGGAATAGAGCCATTAGTACTATGGAAGATAAGAAAGTTTTGTGAAAGACCTAATAGTAATGAGGTCATGAAAAAGTTCCAGGAAAACTGGGTATCGCACTTTCGGATTGATTATGATTTCAGGAAGAAGAATGCTGACAGAGTAGAACAGGTAGCACGTTTTTGTTGTTGTTTTGTGTTTTATCAGAGCCACTGCTGGCGAGGCTTGACACTGTTTTAGCGGCAACTGTCATTTAGAAGTAGAATTAGTTTTGTTTTGTTTTTTTTGCACACACCCCAATTAGTGATAGTGAATTTGACCTCTGCATTTAACCCATCCCAGCCCAATTCCTTTCCTCATGGCCATGGGCAAATGCTTAAAGCAGGACTGTAATGGCAGGAAACAGGGGTTAGGTTGATTTGAAAGCCACCTCATATCACTTGAAATTCCTGATACTACAAGAACTCTTATTGTGGTGGTCATATTTATTATTATTTTTAATGTTATTATTATTACTACAATAGTATCTGATTTAAAACTGCCAGAATAGCTGCAGAGCGAGTACGAGCATGTTAAGGAAGAACGTGTAGTACTTATTCATAACCACTTGAGACAGTAGAGCACCAATTTGTGGGAGGACCACTGCAAACCCACACGAACAAGTGAACTTTCATTATCAAAGGAATAGAATGCCCGATGTTTTGCCTATCAGGCAGCACTTTCTCGGCGGCGTGAAGTCCAGTATCCAGCGATTTTTTTACGAAATCGAAAGCACTGCATTAGGGCTTTAATCGTCATATCTACTCGTTGGACTTTCCCTGGCGGACCTTAAAAAGGACAGTCAACATCCTGAACGCTAGTTTTGCCTGTAAGGTTAAACCGAGGGCTAAATATCCTTCTTCCTACCTCTGACTTGAGTCTGCTGTAAATTTGACTCATGTTAATGCTATCACAGAGACAGCGTGCTTTACCCTCATAGATCTCTGTCTCATTTTTTTTTACCGTGTTCACGTTTAGTTAGATAGGCGTTAGTTAAAACAAATCACAGACGTTTAAACAGATATAGTCGTAAAATGACGGAACAGTCCTCGTTGTTACTGCGTAAACAACTAGCAGGTAAGTTAGCATGCTAACTGTCACTGTTTCTGACTTTGTACTTTAAACCCTCTCATGTTGTCGGGGTTTTTTTTGTCAAACACACAGCATAACAGCTGTGTTTTATTTGGCCCTTGTGTCTGTTTTGTCTAAATTTCCTTCCGCACAGATGTAATTGACAATAAAGTTGAAAGGCACGTGTGTAGAGAGCGTGCCAGACAGCTGTTAGCCGAGATGTGACGGGAAGATTAGCTGTTGTTGCGCAACAAGGCAACAACCTAAGGCATTTAAAGAAAATAATCACAACTATCCGAGTGTGTGTGACCGTTTTTCCACCACGAACCAAACAATACGAGTGCCTGTGTTGTCAGTAAATTAATGTTCCAGCAACTAAAACACGAGGTAGTTTAAAGGTTATGAAAAGCCCACTTAAAGGTTTGAAATGTAACTGTCTACATAAATCGGGGATGTTTTGGGACATCCAGGGTATCCTCTACATTCTACCTCATGATTAAAGGTCCAGTGTGTAAAACATTTGAAGATGACACTGTAGATAATTAGAAGGCTACAAAATGACTGTCATTGTATACTTGTACAAACATAATTATGAAATCTCTGCAAGTAAACCTCCCTCAATGTTACACACTGGATTTGTAAGTTTCCTAACCAACAGTCTTTCAGACATTGTAGTGGATCACACAGAGTTGTTATTGCTGTGGGCTGATGTAATCATGCTTCCTCTGAGGCACCCTCCCAACTTTGAAGGGGGGACTCAGGCTTACCCCCTGCTTACCCTGTTGCAACCGTTGTCTTAAATTTCAGAGCTAAACAAGAACCCAGTAGAAGGCTTTTCTGCGGGTCTTGTCGACGACGATGACATTTATCAGTGGGAGGTAGTTGTCATTGGGCCTCAAGACACCTTATTGTATGTATTATCCACAAAAATAATCTCTTATATTCTCTTTTCTTCTACTCAAATACCACTGTGCACAAACATAGAAAACATCTTTGTCCTTCTCATTTTCAGTGAAGGAGGTTTCTTCAAAGCAACCTTAACTTTTCCCCGTGACTATCCTCTGAGGCCTCCTAAGATGAAGTTCATTACAGAACTCTGGCATCCAAATGGTGAGGAAATAAATTTCTCAGGTCACTGTATTGCTATAAGCATCTTCTGCAATTAATTTTAAAAAGTGTGTAAATACTGCTAAAGTCATAGTACAAATAAGCAATTTACTAACTTTTTGGGCTTAAAAATGGGTAACTGATCATTATTTCACATTTCAAAGAGTTCTGTTTAGGGTCTTTGTCATAAATATTTTAAGCAATACCTGATTACAACAAAAGTGTTCATCTGCCAAATAAGGAAATGTTTATTTAATGCTTATTTTTACTTGTTCAGACATGGTAGTGCTCACAGATTACTGTATTATAGTGTGAAACTGTAGTTTAACATTCAATCTTGTGGTAAAAAGTGCAAATAAATTGGTCATTTTGGTTTATACTCGTTTTCTTCCCAGTGGCGAAGAATGGTGATGTTTGCATTTCTATCCTGCATGAACCTGGTGAGGACAAATATGGCTATGAGAAGCCAGAGGAGCGCTGGCTACCGATCCATACCGTGGAGACCATAATGATCAGTGTTATATCCATGTTGGCAGACCCTAATGGAGACTCTCCTGCCAATGTGGATGCAGCTGTAAGTACCTATCCTAGCAGTGGTTAGTTAGCTGACACCAGTTTTCTAGGCTAGGATTTTGCATATAAAAGGGCACAGAAAAATTAATCTCTCTTTTCCAATGGAAATCTATACGCAGGCTGAGTAACGTGGGTCCCCGCAAGGCAAATCATCACCTGCCAAGGTCAGGTTGCGTTTTGCTTAGGTTTAATGACCTTATCTTTTAAATTTTAAAGGCTGCCTGGAGTCAGAAAAGAAACCCCAACAATTATAGACTCATGTCAAATAAATACTTTCCAGTTCACTGCACTCTGGAATGTTGTGTACAAAATATTTGGCCGAGCAGCAAGAAGTAGCAAGCACGAGATGACTGTTCACAGCAATTAATTGAGCTATTAATTGTGTCTGCAGAAAGAGTGGAGGGAAGATCCTAACGGAATTTTTAAGAAAAAAGTGGCCCGATGTGTGCGGAGGAGTCAAGAGATGGCGTTTGACTAAAGCCTCACTTCAGTCATCAATGTGGTGAGTCAGTACAACCACTTATTAGTTAGGATTCACCACAATGTATTTTCAAAATATGTCAGTCCCTTATAGTTAATTGGGCTGTAAAACTAACCTGAGGTGTATGTCTTTTCTCAGGGTGGAACTTCAGAGGATTTGACAACTGGTAAGACGTCAGTCAGCCTGAAGATCATGGGGCACAGTTTGCAACATCAGTCGCCTAAAGGAGAGAGAGACTTACGGGAGGAAACAGTTCAAAAAATTACATTCAGCTTGTGTGTGTATTTTTTTTATTATTTTTTTTGAACAGTCACTTATTTCTCTATAAATTTTTGTTTTGCCATTTGAGAGTTGTTTATTTATAAGTGTGGTTGGTTGGCAGAGGCACTCATGCTGCCCTAAGTTCTCATTTTACATTCAGTTTTCCTTCCTCAGTGGGACAAAAGACAGTCTATTCCATCATCAGAATTTCACTCACAGCAAGATGATTTATAGGAATTGGGTTTATACAAGGACACTTTTTGGGTAAAGAATTATATCCCCTCTGATAAATGTACCATTTATGATCTTATTTACTTTCTATGAACCTATTTATTTAGACCAAGGCTATTTTATGATGTGTACTGTCCGTTTTTGATGCTTTTTCTATTTTCAACCTGCTACACTGAGCCACCCAGTCTATTTATCTGTCAGTAATACAGCTTAAGACTATTTGCAGACATTGGAGATGGAGATATGGACAATGGCTTGTCTTTCCTGCTCATTTTAAAAGTTAATTTCCCTGAGAGTGGAAACTTACCATCCATTGCTGCCTTAACTTTGACTGCCAAGGAAGGAAACCAATCAATTTTCCATCAGGACTGCATCTGAAGGCTTGTTTTGAAGGCAGAAAAATACAGTTATGGACAAACCAAAGAGAACACAACAATAAATATTTTTGTAATGAGCATGCTACATTTTTTACCTTTGTAAATATGAACTCTTTGTCCATGTGATTGCACACAAAGATGCATGCATCTTTCCTGAAGGGTGTACCGTTGCCGTCGTTTCGTGGCACTTCAAATACCACCCATTAAATGATCTGATCTCGTTCACTCGTCAGGGCTGAACAGTCAATCATGAAATACATTTAAATGGCTAGGAAGGAAAATGATTTATTGGATATGCAGGTCAATGAATGTTAGATTTTGAATATAAGTAATAAACCTCAATGTGGACATTGACAGATTTGTGGAAATGTTTTAATTGCAACTGTGACGATCTTCATTTTAAGTTGATCTGTGCAGATTTAATCTAACAGCAGCTCATTCCCAGGCTGATCAAGATCCACTGAGAATGTGCTTTTCTGTGATGAGTGCAATAGGACACAAAACACCCCAACATTACTTTCCAATCTCTGTGACTGCTTTATTGAATTAAGCACCAGCTCAATATGATTAACATCCAGACGATATCCTTTAACTCAAAGAGTATAAAATCATTTATTTAGCAACTCAAAAGCAAACCTCCCTGCCACCCACCCCCCCAAAAATGCATCCATGTTGCAGTTGTACAACAGAAACTGTGGGTCCTGAGTTGAGCTCACTGTCCGGGAGCAGACAGACTCTTGTTCATGAACTGCTTCTTGACAAAGCACACCCACCACTGCAAGAAACAAAAACTGGGTTAAGAAAAGTCTCTAAAGCTGTTAAACTCAAAACCACCTGTGGCAAGAATCAAGCAAAATGGCAACAAACCACTACAGCTCATTAGTCGCAAGAAACCCGGCTGAAGGGTTACTTACTACTGCCGAAAACCTTTTCTCAACAATTTCATAAATAATAAATGTTGTTTGACTTTGAACAGTAATTAAAATTAGTATTGGGTCAAAGTAGTGTCTGCACATCTTGTCATGTTCAGTGCATGTACTATGAAGGGCTGCAACTGATTACTACTTTCATAATCATTAATCTGTTTTATTTCCTTGATAGATCAATAAGTTGTTTGGTCCATAAAATGCACAAAATGCTAATTGGTGTTTCCCAAACAACAAATGATTGGTTTTGTCAGTTTAGTCTTATCGAAGAGCAAAGAAACTACAAAATATACAAATTTCAGAGGCTGAAATCAGAAAACTGATTATATTGCACAAAACACATCTTTTAATTTAGTAATCAATTAATAATTGTAGGTCTAGTGCTATGAGCATCTTGGGGATGTTGAACTGACCTTGCTGGGTTTGTCTGTCTGGGGATCAAACACTCGTTCACATAGCCTTAAGCCCGTCTCCTGGCGGATCTGCTGCAGGTATGCCCTCATCGTCTCTAAACAGGTTACAGAGTCTGTATTATAACCACCATTGTCGTCACACACTTATTTACTGAAAGAATACAGTGTGGGGAAAGACACACCTGTGGACTGCAATGTCACAAAAGAAAAAAGGTGACCTGAGGCTCTAATTTAATTATTTAATTGTGCTTAATCTTTTTCTTAACTGAAAAAAACACCACCACACAAGAATGAAACAGCACCTCTAGCCTCAGATCCCTAAATCTAATGGGATCTATTTTTGGCCTAATATAACTAGGCTATGAATTAGCTGAAATGTAAGAAGGGTACAAGGAAACTGGCACTAATTCAGAGCAGAGGGTGGTGAAACAGCATAAGTGGACCTCCAGTGATTCATTGCTGAAAAAGGAATAGGACAACATTTAAATAAGCACGACTTGCATTTTTGTTTGTGTTCTTTTTATTCTTGGTTAACGGAAAGTCCAAAACACATCAGAACGAGTCAGCTGTGTAGGTTCTTACCTTCCTCCTGCTTGTTTGCAGGTTTGACATACATGGCGTTAAGAGGGAAACCAGGTTCACCGGGAATGGGAAAGTTAGTGATTCCCAGAGTGTACATCTCCTTCTCCCCCTGACCTCTGGAGCTGCACTGTAAAGAGCCAATGTAGAGGGGTGAAATCACTAAATAACATAAAGTCTGATTAACATCCATCTAAACAGGCTTTTGAGCTGCCTTGTGTGCAGTAAAAGACAATTTACGCACAATGTATCATTTTATGGGCACTTAAAAACCGTCAGGTCAGCCACCCGAGGGTCCACAGCCTTATATTAGGATTTAAAACTGCAGTGCATCATTTTTGTGATTTATTCTTTGGTTATTGTTGATGTTATTAATCTGCCTCTGTTTGGTCTCTGTGAACAGAAACAAAGTAACGGTGTTCATTTGCAGCATCCATCAGCAATACTATCAGAACATGAGGTATGATGGAGGTATGTATACAGTGTAGGAGGCAAGAAGCATTTATCAACTGCTTTTTCTGAGCAGCAGAATTCACATCTGAATGTTTTGTGGACATTTCTTTCAAATTCAGTCACACTCAAACTTGTTAACATTTTCACTGTTGTTGCACAATGTTGCCATTGCCAGCAACTGTCTTTATGTAAATTACCAACTTCCTATGTGCAGTGAGAATGTTGCCGGGTAACACGAAATGTAATCATTGCTATGCAGAGAAAAGTGGAGCCGTTTGGTGAAACAAACATATTAGTTTATATTTAAAGGTTGCACACTACAGTTTTAAATAAAGCCAACAAGAAGCGCGAACACACATCTTACCTTCTGTAACCGTTTTAGGCATTCAGAAATGTAGAGGGTGACATAGATCAGCGTCCTGTCTGCCTCATTCTGGGGGAAAAAAAATATTATATTATAACTATTATTATATAACTTATTTTGATTAGTGCATTTTCAGCCAGGTCTTAACATTTAAAACCATGGTTAATCCTGACTGACTTTGTGGTGTTGAGGGGAATGGGAGAAGCATGTTTGGGCATGTGGAAGAATGAAGTGCACAGCAATTCCATGACAGAGAGAGATGAGGAAGAGAAAACACACAGGAACTAGCACACAAGTGAAGTCTGTGTTGCTCACATTAAAATCAAAACAGTTCAATAAATGTACACATGTACAATACCAATACACATAAGGTGATGGATAAAAACAAGCTGCCACAACTAGAAGTTGTAAATGTCTTACCTTGATTTCATAGTTCTTAAAGAAAACATTAGCTTTGAAATAGTAGATGGCCTCATCGATGATGTCTGAATCAATGCCTGAAATTAAATCAAAATATATTAATATATACAGTATGTTTATGTTCTTACTCAGGTCACCAAAAACCTTCTTTAGTACTTAAAATACAAATTATTAAGTAGTATTTGCTTGAATCAGTTATTAAATAAAGTGAAGAGCTGTTAAGTTGGTGTCAGATCGATATAAACAAGTTAACCTGGAGGATGCACTCTTCAGGCCATATATGGAAGTGAAGCAGATACACGTATGAGGAACTGAGTAGCATGTCATAAGAAAGAGTGAAACATGCACAGACTTGGCTGTAACGCTGTAAAAAAACATTTAATACTAAATATAACAACAGTTTCTATGGGCAACAGTGGTTGGCTCTCGGGCAGCAAAATATATTCTCAAAACACATATCATAAAAAAGATAGAAACATGTTACAAAGACAGCTTGAGCTGCATTTAATGTAGACTGTTTCTCATGCTAGTTTTGTTCTGCTGTATTATTTTTCTCCAAACATAGTGGCCTTGTACACTTAATTCACAATTTATTCACAAATATACTGAGTAGGTAGAGAAATGAGAAGAGAACTGGTTACACAATTACAAAATATGGCATTGAAGTTAAATTAATTTGTTTACAATTATGTCAAGTGCAACGTTTCCAGAATTTCTTAAACTTAATTATTTACTTAAAAAAATCAGGTAGTAGGGTTGTTTTCACTTAAGCGTTGCAGAACAGGTTTTAATGGGGGGCATTAAGGTCTTCTTTTTGTTTTTGAAGTAAAACGACATTGTTGGTAAGAAAATAATGTTTTAATATTGACATGATTTAAAGAGACAGGGAAGACGACGCTGCAATTAATCTATCTCACCATCTCCTCTGGCCGGTCCCTTGAACTGAGTTTTGAGGGGGAGCAGGGCCATGTTCCCCACCATCCTGGTGTCTGGGGCCATCAAGTTTGAGTGATACGCCTTCAAAAAAAAGAGAGAAAAGTTGCTGTCATGTTTATTTTACGGTGGACATCTCAGTCAAATAGCATCTGCACCATTATTAATCACCACATATGTTGCTATTTCATACGAAACAGCTCATTTTAAAAGGTACTTAATTTCCAGGCACAGGCAGCTTGAATTATGGCTGCAAATGCAATATTTTCTGGCATTTACAGCATTCCGACTACATGCTAACGTGGCTATGCTAATGATACCCGACAACAACACTAGCGCTAACTCGTCGGGCCTTGTGTCACTCCGTTAGGTTTAGGTACTGGTTTACCTCTTTATACCGCACATTAAAAGGTTACATTTGTCAATTGAGTCGCATGTTTTACTCACCGGCATGTTGAGTGATAAATTATCAGTCCAACTGCTCAGCGAGAGAGAAATACCAGCAGCACAGGACGCTATTTCCGCCTGTCCCACCCTTCAGCTATACAGGAAGTAGCTACGTGTCATGTAGCGCAGTGGCCACATGAGGGCGCAAACACAAAATATAAAACACAATTTCTTCACATCTGTAGTCAACAAAAAACATTTTCTGGAGGGTTTTATTTAAAAATATAAAACTTTTTAATAACAATTTGAACTTCAGCATTCTAAAACAATGTGAATTACTTTAAATCACAAGTTTCATGAGTCATTGTGGCTCATAAAACAAAACAAAAAGAGAGTTGTAATCTTTACAGTCTTTTTTCCCCCACAAGTTCCTTTCTCTGTGTCCATGCAGTCACTAGCAGTCTCCCACTTGATGAATCTAGTTTTAAATCAGCATCCACTTTATTTCCTGTGTCAGCATTGCAGCATCTATGGAGTCAAATTACTCTTCAACTGTCTTGAAAAATCTCATCATAATTTAGGTTTGATGGCTCTTCCTCAAGTTCCTGTAGAGATGGAAATAAAAAGGATTTTTTTATTAAGAAAAACAATATCTGTGGTCAAATGCAGTGAACAAGTTTGTTTGTTTCTTCACCTTTGGTTCCTTGACTTCCAGGTCCTCTCCATACTGTATTGAGAAGTCTATGTGTTGCAGTACTATGTTGATACCCTCCTCATCTGTGCGGTCAAAAGGAAGGAACCTCACCATGCTGTAGTCATCAATCTGGACACACAAGTGAGAAAAGGGTCAGTCTCATTAAAAAGAAAAACATAATTCTGATTCAAAATGACATAAAATATCAAATTAAGGAGGTCACTAACCAGTTCACAAATGGCTTTAGTCAGCTTCTTGAACTGTCTGCTTCTGATATTATCAGAGTTATCTTCCATCATTGAGTACATATCTGGATCCAGATACCTAGTGAAGAAGAAAGCAAACCATGATGAATACTGCTTTCAAATAAAATGCATAGTTCATACAGTTCTACCTTAGTTTTAGGTGTTACTACCTGTTACTTTTTTTAGGTTTTAGTACCCACATTAAAGGGAATCACTCACTGCTGCAGATTGCATGTGAACTGAATACACTGAATTCATACGAAACTTACTTTTCAATTTCCTTCTTGGCTTTGGGGCTGAGCAGGTCCATTTTAGTCATTATATTTACTTGGGGAATCTCCAATGACACCATGGCACTCAGGGCAGCCATGACTCCTGAGATGAACTGCAGTTAGGGAAGAGGGAAGATCTACAACTTCAGGTTTGCCATCTCATAACAAAGAGTGTTAAGGAGGATTTTATAAAATAAACAAATTAAAACATTGGACAGATTACCTTA
The DNA here is from genome assembly GCF_958295425.1 of Solea solea. Lineage (NCBI taxonomy): Eukaryota > Metazoa > Chordata > Actinopteri > Pleuronectiformes > Soleidae > Solea > Solea solea. The sequence continues at coordinate 15,388,019 of NC_081152.1, forward strand.
AAAGACTCCACCATGAACTGGGAGTCAACCAGAAAGACCCCACACACTCGAAACTCCCACTGCTGGAGCTGCTCCACAAGCTGCTTCATGACAGGTAGATGTGTATAAAGTTCAATCTGACCTGCAAAAACAACAAGCACCTCGTCAAATCTCTCTTTTACAACATGCCAGCATAAAAAGGAACCATCAGCTGATATTGCACTAACTTCAGCAAGACGTTTACCTGGACAGTCAAACAGTATGTAATCGTCTTCTACATGACCCAAGGTTTCCCCCAGCCAGTCAAAGTTGTTGGCGAAGTACTCCATGCAGAAGACCAAGCCTCCGTTGGGACCAAATTTGAGAGAGGCATCTTCCATCACATCATCCACCTGGATGAGCTCACGGATGTCTGAGAACATTAAAACAATGAGGTTAACATGTGGGACACACAGATCAAAACATTACGTTTACTTCTGTTATTCTATTCCTCTAAATGTTTAGAGGGAACTGGTTTTATTATCAGTGTGATCTGGACAATATTATGAGCACATTTCCTTACCATGAATCCATTGAAAAACTACTTCAGAATGCTGCTGCATGGGTTTTAACCAACACATCCCACCAGTTTTAGCATCACTTCACTGGTTAACCGTTCATTTTAGAGTACATTTCAAATTCCTGGTCCTTACTAAAAGAGATTTTCATGGAGAAGCTCCCTCTTCTATCTCTGACTTGATCCTACCTCACACACCAGCACCCTAAGGTCTTTAGGTCAGAGGCTGTCAGTTGTTCCCAACACAAGCTTTGGGACCAGAGAGAATCAAACCTTTCAGACAGTGGCTCCCAAACTTTTTACGTCCCAATGTTCTTGCTTATCTGATTGTACTTTCGATGTTTTACCTTGTAACATCAACTTGACAAGAGACTACAAGCGAAAATTTGCCTACAGCTACAATCTGGCATATTTATATTCTTATATTCTTAAGAATTATTATTCTAATCTAATGTTTAATAACTATGGAACGTGTTGCCTCCATCTTTCCATGTTATTCTGGTGATTCTTTTAAAAAGCAGCCAAAGACTCTTTATTCAAGCAGGCTTTTAGTTAGTTAAAAGGAGAGATCAAAAAAGCTTGTCAGCATTTGCTTCCATTAGCTTTAAATAGAGTTATTTTGAAACTGTGAATGCCTGAATTAGACAGGTAGATTAAATATCTTAGTTCAGTTGTCCACCAAGTAAATTAACAAGCAAGTTAAGTTGTTTTTTATAGCACAATTCACACATAAAAACTTGACTATAAAATAAACAATAAGAGAGACATAAAAATACTATGAAAAAAAATCACATAGATTCAGAGCCATGAAAACCCTTGTCTTTTGTCTACGTGTGTTTTCATTAAGTAATCAGTCAGTTACCGGTTTTACAAAATTAATGCTGTAAATAATAAACATGCTTTATTCACCTGCCATGACAGGGTAGTCAAAGTGCTCAGCTGCTGGGTCCAGGTTGACCACCTGAACTGTGCGGTTCATAGATTCTACGTGTTGGACCATGGTGGAGCAGTAAGTACTCTGAAATAAGACAAAACACAATTTACAACAATAATAAAGCGGATTTCACGTGGACTTGGTCTGCCAAGGATACAACACTACAGCCTCATGCCTTAGCATGTTAGCCGGTTAGCATAAGCGATGTTATTAAGCGAGTGGTGACGTACCTTACCGCTGCCCGCGGGGCCCATCACTAACTGCGCATAACGAGGCATTTTGCCGCAATGAAAACGGTACTGTAGTAAAACTAAGTCCACTCTTTCGTTAGTTGGAGCTGGATGAAACTTCTTAAAATATGCCGCATCACTTCTTCGATGTTTTTTTTGTCGCAGCCGCTAGTCTCACTCCTCGACTTGAGTTGTATTACTGCCACCTACTGACCATCGCAGGAAATACAACGAACTGCTGACTCGTAATATTGAATGAATACGTTGGTTCAGTACGTGACTTTTTACTCGGAACTCGGAAGACGCAAAAAAGAATGAGTGTCGTTTTTACACATTTCAGATACTGTATTTATTATGAGCGTTTTTGTCTTTGTGGTGAATTAATGTATTGTGCTCTTTTTCTATGTATTGTTTTTTATTGGAATGAGGAAGGAGGATTAATACGTTTCCATACATTGATGTATTCCTCATAATGTTGACGTTTTAATTCTCCGATGCAGTAGGTGGCGGTATGCGTGTAACAACTGATCAAGCAATCCGACAAGACGAAGAAGAAGAAGGAGGGGGAGAAGAAGCAGACGAAGAAGAAGAAGAAGAACTGTAATATCAACAAATTGAAACGGCAGCTATCGTCAAGTCAGTTGTTTTGCAATTCACTCACAATGTGACAGCAAGTCACGCTATTAGATAAAACTCGTCTTTTTATGAGGTGAGGTTAAATGTTATACTCCGTATCGATCTGTAATTGACTGTATTAGCTAAATGTTGCTCTTGTATTCTTATTATTGTTATCATTAGCAGGAGCTACACCCAAAACATTCACTGCTAACTATAAACTATACCCGTGTTTGTTGTGTATGGGCGATAAAGACGTGGTTGAGTTCATGTTCAAGACAAGCCGTATTACTGTGTCTTATTTGTATTTAATCAATTAAGCTTCTAACTACCCACATCCGGATGAGCTGCTACAGCTACTTTATATGGAAACAGTCACTTTATTATTATTGTTTGACTGAGAGAGTCACTTTTCATGTTCGCTCGTTGAGCGAACTTAATTTAAAGTTGTTGTTTTTAACACGATACCGGAAATACAGCTTTCCTTTGTCATTTAAATACAAGTCAGTAGTTGTCAGAAGGTAAACCCGGACACCACTGTTTACTTACTGTGTATTGGATACAGCAAATATAATGTTAAGTACCTTTTCTTCAATGTTGTATGTGGTAGATTCATGCTTCCAGATAGAATTAGAATTAGTTTTTTTATTTGCACACACATCACTTAATGATGGTGAATTTGAATACCCTCACTAGCAACTTTAGCCTTTGCACCCAGAGAACTGCTGGACACTGAGAGGTGTTATGCTGTCCTCCACAGCTCAAAGTTTTTAATCATTCTTCTTCACATCCTCTTTTCTTCTCTGTTTCATCCGGTCCAGTTCAAAGCTCTTTATTAAAGTCCTTTAAACGCAGGTCAAAGTGCTCCATCCCTATTTGCCATGTTGCCTTAAAGTCTTCGATGATTTCACAACATTTGATAATTTCCATACAGGTGATGGAGGACAGTCAGCACGGGGACTTGGACTATCTAGTCCAAGATGAGGACACCCTCATTGAAGGAGTCAGCAACCAGGTTTTATTTGTTGTGGTGCTCAGCATCGCCTTCCTTGGAGGCCTCCTCACTTTGCTCTGCAGGTAATAATCACATTCCGACTCTTCAGACGGTGTTGCCCAAACCTTTGGAGAATCTCTGATACACTTTAAGCTTATGTATACTGATGCCAAATGTCTGTCCGTGGTCATTTGTAGAGAAGAGCAACTGAACATCCATCCTGAGAATCAGGAGCACGTCCGAGCTGTCCGACAGCAACTCCAGACCGAGCAGGTACTCGGGACGAATTAAACTTTTGATGCTTTATTGTTTAAATTCAGAAATCACCTGTTCTGTGATCACACATGTGAACCTTCTTTTCTTTGCAGGGTGAAAATGCTCAGACAGAGGCCAGACAGCAGTATTACACAGACATGTCTTGTCCAGTGTGTTTACAGCAGGCTGTTCTGCCTGTGGAAACCAACTGTGGACACCTTTTTTGTGGTAAGATCCCAGAAATACACAACAAGCAGAATAATATCTTTATTTAGAGATTTAGAGAGTTGCTATTATTGGCTTTTTATGACATGGTGGAACTTCACATAATCACAAAATCAGACATAAAATATATTAAAACATATGTTTATTATTACTTTTTTATGTTTGCTGTCTTTTTCCCTACATAGGTTCCTGTATTATAGCTTACTGGAGGTATGGCACTTGGCTGGGTGCTATTCAATGCCCCATCTGCAGACAAGTGGTGAGGCCTGTTATCTTAAATTTAGAAAAGTAAAACCAATATCTTTATTTATTTAATAATTTAACGCATCCGTTGCAACACGCCTGTATTTCCGGGCACCTCCGCATAGTACTGAGCTGGAAGTATCTCAACTTTTTGGAATATAGCGAGCGCTCACAATGCACCTTCATCATCCAAACAAAGTTCTGGAATCATTAGATGAAGGAAAGGATGCAGACAGGCACACAGGCACATGTTGTTTTACAAGTGTTTGTTTTTTTAATAATACAAACAATCTTTTAGATTCTTTAGCTTCTTAATGTGAATATTTTCTGGTTTCTTTTCTTGATGTATAACAAAGAAATATTAAAAAATATATAACAAAGTGAGGAATTTAAGTCTGTGGTTGCTTAGTAATGACGTTTACTACTGTTTTTGTACTTTGATCTGAAATAAAAATTTACAGTCGGATTAAAAAAAGTAAATGACACTGTATGACAGAGTGCTGTTGATAATCCTCACCTTTGCCTCCTCACCTGCATGTTCAGGCTTGGCATGATGATGGTTAACTTGTTACTTGTTCCCCTTGATCATCACTACATTGAGTGTTCTCATTTTTTTCCAGGTAACATTGCTCTTCCCATTATTCCACGAGCACGCTTCTCCTCAGAGTGTCCAGGATGGGGAGGCGCAACCTCAGCTTATATTACAAGACATCCACGATTACAACCGCAGATTCTCAGGCCAGCCGAGATCTGTGAGTATAGCACGACCAGATCTATATTTAGGCTACAGTAATTATAGGTTAACTTGGCCTCCTTAGTGGAAACACTCATACTTAATTACTTTTATATATTTGACTTGGAAAAACAAGGCATTTCTGCTGCCCTGTCATAGATGTTGAAGGTAAAAATGCCATTAGTTAAATTAAATGTTTCTGTTCCCCTCTAAACTGAATGTATTCAGTAGCACAACCAGTAAACCATTAATATTAATATTTTTGATTATATTCTATCTCTTCAGCTTATGGACAGGCTGCGAGATGTCCCCACCCTGCTTCGTCATGCTTTCAGAGAGATGTTTTCTGTGGGTGGCCTCTTCTGGATGTTCAGGATTCGAATTCTTCTCTGCTTTGTCGGGGGAATCACGTACCTGGCCTCACCGCTCGACATCCTCCCCGAGGCGCTGTTCGGTCTCCTGGGATTCATGGATGATTTCTTCGTGATCCTCCTTCTCTTCGTGTACATCTCTATCATGTACAGAGAGGTGGTGACGCAGAGACTGAATGGCTAGGCCATGACTTAAAATTACAATCAATAAATAAAACAGGCTTGAACGGGCTTGTTTCAGGCTCAGGAAGAGGAGAACCCGGCAGTGGAGGTGGACATGCAAAGACTGATCAAATGTTCAAAGGACACTTCACAATAAATGCTGCTCCTCTATGAAGGGTTTACTCTTGAATACTTCGTCCTTGTAAATGAGCTGAAAAAAGGTTTGAGATCTGTATGTCTAATCTGTATGTAGAAGTCACCGTGACTGGTGTAAAGGTTTACCGAGTCAAAGGCAACACCGGAAAACAACGGAAGAATGTGACGCTGAACCACTGCCGTAACCTGCAAGAGACGGCTGTAACCAAGTAACTTGTGTGACAGCCGTCCAATTGTTTGACATCAATGTCAAAATCTTGTCACGTCTTTAATGTGCATACAATTGTATCTGAGACAAAATTGTAATATAATGTGAAATTGAATGTATTGTTTGACTTATATTCATTTAAATTTGGCTGCCTGCTGCATCCCAGGCTGACATCGAATGGAGTCAATGAATCGAACCTTCCATACAATGGAGTGATACAAGAACATCGTAATGTCTAACTACATTAAGGAAAAGGCATACTCTTTTATGACGTAAAAAAAAAAATAATACAGCTTTTCTTGTTTAAAAAGTCCTTTGAATGGAAACTGATAGCACTGAATAAAATCTGCCTGCTTTCATGTGAAATAACAAACCACAGAAGAACCTGGCTGAAGCGTTCAGATTCCTCATACTTGTATTGAATTATTAACACAAATTGTTTTCGAAGTGGACTTTTTTTTTATGGCCACGTTTATCAAAATCATATTTACTGATTAAGATTGTGAACACATGCCATGAATTTGACTCAGTCAGTCAGTGAACCTTTCAGCGAAGTGAGCTTCCATTTTAACTTCCAAGTTAAACAAAAACCGTATATAAAAGTATATTTAATTTAAAGACTTGATCAACTAGACCAAACATTGAAGTAAACTTCAAGATTCCTGTTGAACTTGTCTTGCGCCTGAAGTCATTTTACTTTTTTTTTTTCCCACTTGGTCAAATGAAGAGTAAATTAAAACAACTATGTTGCTGCTGTGTTTGTTTAATTCACATTCTGTTACAGATGTGGATTAAATTTGACCCATTTCTGAAAATGAATTTAATTCTTTCAGATCTTTTACTTATAAAGCTTGTTATAATTGACAGAAACACAGTGAAGACCAGTGTATGGCTTGTATTTTCTTGGAAGGCAGTCAATTTTTTGTTTTCAATCCCAACTTCCTCTGATGTTGTGGGAATGAGACGTGTATCTCAGATCCACTGTCTTGATGATCAAATAACACATTTATCTCTGGAAATTAGTAAAAAAAAGACCCCCAGACGAAAATAGCTGCTTCAAAACTGTATCCAGACCATTTTATGTCTCTTTCCTGATCCAGTATCAGCTGTCATGATTGTTAATGGTGTAAATAAGGAGCTGATGTTGGCACAGTGGGAAGTCAACTGTAAAATTCATCCAGTTTGTTTTGCCTTACCAGATTACTAGAAATAGACCATCAGTCCCTTCTAAGAATGCCTTGTAAGGGTGTGGCACCAGTTGTGTCATACCTTTCTGCCGTCCTTTCGGATCAGCGTCTCCTCTGCTTTTTCTCCAGGGTGTCGACACAACCACCGCCCTTTTGTCTCAGTTAGGAAAACAGCCCGGGTTGTAAATGCCTCTGTTTTACAGCAAAGAACCGGTTAGATGAGAGTCTAAACCCTTGTGGTAAAGTACTGTTACTGCTTGAGGATGTCAATGCTTTGGTTCACATCAAAATACTGTCAACAAACACTGTTCATGACTCTGATCCTCTTTGATGGGGAGGAATAACCACTCCTAAGTCAAGTTCCTTGTCATTAAATTCACAATTTCTTGAGTTTGATGGTGGTATCTGTACCAAACATATGTTTTCAAGCATGAGACAGAGAAGACCTGTCACAGAGTACGACCTCTTTGCCTCTCTGAAGGAAGTGAGTCAGCTGTGCACATTCTCAAACTTGGCTCGACAGCGTTCAGTGAAAAGAGGCAGACAGATGAGACAGATATTCATATTCGAATAATGGACGGATTCAGTTTTTTGATGCAAGTCAGAAAGAGTGTTTTCACTTTTTTTTTTGCAGTTTCTCCTTCACACTGTTGTGTGCATGACTATAACTGTAGGTTTTTCCACTCCCATAATGAGTTAGTACAATTCTGTTTGTCAAAACTGTTTGTTTTTTTTTAAATATAAATATCAAGTGCATATAATCGTTTTTAGGTTTTAAGGGAAGTAGTTTTTGCAACTTGTGTATCGCTTAGAATTGTAATACATACATTAATCCTGTTGTGACCTCTTCAACCAAAGCTGGGGGGTTTTCTGCTAAAGTTGAATAATGTATAGCTCTAAACACAAATTAGAGGCTCGTAAATAAATGTTTGTTTTTGAGAGTCATGTGTTGTGTGACTTTGGTAACCTTTGGCACCAATAATGCCACATGGGGGGAAAAAAATGCATACCCAAGTCATAATAATGTGGCGACAGTCGGGACAGTGGGGATGTGGCTTACAGTGGGGATGTAGCTCAGTGGTAGAGCGCATGCTTTGCATGTATGAGGCCCCGGGTTCAATCCCCGGCATCTCCACTTTTAAACGTTGTTTGTTTGGCAGCCCGTGGCCAAGTGGAAAGGGAAATTGGCTTGTAACCGGAGGGTCGCTGGTTTACATCCCCACCCGGCCAAAAGGGCTGGGGTACCCCTGAACAAGGTACCCAACCCCCATTTCTCCCCGGGCGCTACTCAGTGTGGCAGCCCACTGTTCCTTATTATAGGATGGGTCAAATGCAGAGGAATAATTTACCTTTAATAATTTTATTTTTTTTTAATAATAAAATTAAAATTCTTCTTAATGAGTACTATTTCGAAATTATGACTTAGCATCTCATTATTATGACTTAGAATCTCATTGTTATGACTTAGTATCTCATAGTTAGCTTCCCATAATAATGAGTTACCTATATTTTTTATTTTTCAAAAAGCTTCCATACCCCTGGGTTTATACTGTAATAGTGGGAACTTTCCTAGACTCCGCCCACCCAGTGCTCCTCAGGCAGACGCCGGCGCAGCGGAGCGAAGCGACGACTGTTGTTGGCCGACGGACAGCGAGAGACCTCGGGAGTGTATGAAGCCGACAGCTAACTTTAGGCTCAGTTTGCCACACATAGTCGTCGTACGTTAGTAAACGATGAGTACATCAGAGACTTTGGATCGAATGGAGCTGTGCGAAAGCCTCCTGACATGGGTACGTGGTGAAATAAGAAGATTTTTGGTGATTTATTTCCACTGACAGACAGCTCCCCGGCGTCGGCTAGGCTAGCAATCATACTGTTAGCTGGAGCTAGCTCGGCGAGCTAACGGAGCAGACAGGAACACAGAGGCTACGCTGGTTACGTATGCAGGCCAGCTGTTCGCTGCTCTAGCTGCTGATGTGTTGTTTGCTAGCCGCCAGCAAACCGCCTACCCTCTCAGTATTTTTGGTTCCAGCTCGCTCTGTGCAGCCGGACATGAAGCTAGCCCAGTTCTTGTTGCTGTATTTAGTACCAGATGTTAAAACAATAGAGATATGGCGTTTAGGGTCCAGTGCGTTTACATCTGTATTGATCATATAACGTTCCATCGTTGTGTCTAGTTTGAGTCTGGATTCCTGTCATTGTTGCCTAATGTCCTTCCCTTCCTGTTTCCCTGCTCAGTCTTATTTGAAAAAAAACCCCAAACCTAAATGCAAGGGAGCTCTTTGAGTCAAAGCTGGAAACAAACGTTCCAGGTGGAAAAGGGGCATCACAATGTGGGTCACGTGTAGGCTTTGATACGTTGTTTACATCATAGCATTTGTGCTGTTTCAGGTATTTTTGACAACGAGTGGGTTGTTTGACATGTCATATGGAAACTGCATAGGAGTTTTGACTGTACACATCTGGCCTAAATGTCAGTGGTGGTGGTGTTCGGGGGAAAACAAACATATGGTGTTGGTTAAAGTGGGGTTGAGCATCGGTAAGCTCACGCATCTTCTGCTAAGTCATGTGCTTCCTCATTTGTCATGCTACAACACTTTAAAATCAACTTGTGGATTCTCATTTTTAAAAATTGTGATGCCGACACTCAAGAGCTCAAGTGTCCCACATAAACTTGCATTTAAAACCAGTGAAAAAAAATCATTTCTCAATATTGGAAATTAAAGGCATTGAAACGTTAAAGAACCAATTCACTTTTGGTGCAAAATATATTCAGTAATTTGACCACCTCGGCTTAACTCAGAATGGGTCAGACCTGGTATTACCATGTCTCCTGGGTGATCCAGTCACATGCGTTGATCAAAGCAGACTGATTTTAATCTGGCAAGACAAACAAACACAAAGTAAATCTTAAACAAGACTCTTCAGGTCTCGTGATGCTCTTTTGTTTCCATGTTCAAACAGTAAAATGATGAATATGCCATATGACAAGTTAACATGGCAGTGGGAACTATAGCAAGAAAGTTTGTGAAGTTTCATGTTGAAGAGAATTACACTGAAGAGGTACAGCATATGCAGAAGTGGTTGACCACGTCCCGTAACTTTATGGCCAGTGCTTCAAGGTTCAGCGGTTAATTTGATAAATTTGTTGGGAAATGATCCTAAGTAAGCTCCTGACATCACGTGACTTGGTGTGTTTACACCAACATGGTGCCAGGAAAAGGTTGCTGTTGAAAAAGTACGATTTCAAGCCACCTAGAGTTTACTGCACACTTTAAATCCACAGAGATCAAACCATACATAGCAGAATTTGACAGACTGAATGTATGTGACCATAATAACACCCCTGGATGCTTTTCATATTATGTATGAGTATGGAAACAGCCAGAGTTGCCAATGACATGATAAGTTGCCTGACATACTGTATATGTTGCCTGGTATATATGCCTCTGGATTTAAACAGCATGGCTTCCTGCTATTGGATTGTGTGACATAAGCTACCGTAGCTCTATAATGGTGGGACACAACTAGCTTTTTTTAAATTCTTTTACCCACTAGTTGAGTTGTTGTTGTTGAACGTCAGTACAGTCAGGAACAACTTAAAAGTCTAGTGCAAAGGGCGTCATCCACTGACGCCTGGTCCCCAATGTTATGTCCTAACACCACAAAGCCATTGATCTGCAGTGCTCCCCTGCACTTCACATGGGCATACAATATGTCCCGTTTAAAGCCTTTGTACTTCAGTGGTATGTGTGCCACAGTTTTGTTGGTGTAACATGCAGCCAAGCATGTGGAGCTCATTTGCCCATGAAAATGTATCACTTAATATGTAAATAAACCAACAGAACCCCGAATAACTCATCAACACCAGACAATGTAGCTACTGATCAGGCTTCCAAATGTAAAATCCACGAAACATATTACGATTACGTTCTCAGGAAAACTTTATGATTCTCTGTTGACTGGCCATTTTTCTTCTTTCAAGGCCTTTTGTTGGTTGTCTGTTTTCATTGTGGCCTGGCTCGTCAAATGTTTTCTTTCCTTTCACGTCTTTCCTGTAGAAGGAAATGATGTGGATCAAACAACACTGTGTGATGGAGAGAATCACCAACAGGTTTAGAACAGTGGGCCTGGATGCAACTGTCTCCACCTGGCTTATCTTGTTTTTTTCCCACCATCAATTCATACTCCATACAGTACACTCATCTCTATTATCTGTTTATAGTATCCAAAAACGAAATCACAAATGCAACATTTATAAGATAATATAGCATCACTGTGAAGGACTGAAAAAATGGATGTGAGGGGAATTGATTGTATAGTTTCACTAGTCTCTCATTAATGCTTAATCTCATGTAATTAGGGATATTTTTTGTTTTTTTGTTTGTAGTCTGTCATCAGTCACTAGCTGTCTGCTTGATAGTGGGACAAACTTTTTTTACTTGTACTTTGCTCCCTGGAAATCCAGTGAGTGAGTAGGAACAAGGATGATAATTGAGATATTTAAGAGTTGGCACATACAGGAAGGTGTTGTGGTGGGATATGCTTAAAAATGCTGCTCCAAAATCTCAGACCATGTTTCTAAAAACATAAGCAATAAATTATATAAAACAAAAAAGTAAAAGATGAATGAATCAAGCACTGCAATGAAATGCAATTTCATCAGTTTGTTTACGAGTTTGAAATAAATCCATTGGTGCTTGCTTGTGAGTAGTTAAGAGGGAGTTGTTCTTGCATCATGTTTATTTTCAGAGACTTGAGTAAACACTTAAACAGCCGTCATTTCTAATGCCTTGGCAATTCTTTCTAACCCAACACTCAAAGCTGCTCTACATTGAACTACATGTTACATTTGAGATATGAGATGATAGGTTAGACAGGCGGGATGACATGCAGGCAGAGTTTCAGTCATTTACTTCCTGTTGAATCAAACATTCCTGCTCTCTGTTTCCCCTCCTCTTTTGGTACGTGGACTGTCTGCTTTCACTTCTGTCTGAGGATCAGATTTTATGCCTGGAGTAAGAGTAGAGTAGAAGTAAAGAAGGGTAACAAAGTCATGCCATGTGTCGTAATTTAATAGAAAGACAAAAGTGGATGTGCTTTAGTGTACCCACAAACATATTTAATGCCAAATTAGAATACATTACTTCCCATCTGTGGTGTGCACTAATGTGTGTACCTCAAAATAGTTTAATTCAGGCTGTATTTGTAAGTGCAAGTCAGGTTTTTCTGAAAATGTGTCAGCTTTTCAGGTGAATTGTTTGTTTTTAGCAGGTTAAATCAAGGGTCATCTTAAATAAATTAAACCGTTTAACACCTACATTGTTTTACCCTCACACCCAGCACTGACGGTGTATATGTGTGTGTGTGTTTATTGTTTAGATCCAGACGTTTGGAGTGGAGGCTCAATGCAAGACAGTAGAAGACATGACGAGTGGTGTCGTCATGGCTCAAGCTCTGCAGAAAATGTAAGTTCCCACCCTGGAGAGTAAGAGTTGGCTATATTTCCATTGTTATTTTATGTTTTAAAAGGGAAGTTTTGGCTCTCCTTTTCTAGCATAAATATATGTTGTAGAACAGTATATTTAAATATTCATAAACACTGGTGACCACTAAGCAATCTTCTTGTTGACCCCATTTTGTATGAGGTTATGCTCAACAGTCCACCACAGAATCACTCTCAACCCTAACTTTTTGTTTCGTTTTAGAGATGTTGTGTATTTCAGCGATGCTTGGATTAGTAGAATCAAACCTGAGGTTGGGGACAACTGGAGACTAAAGGTAAGAATCACACAGGATTTAGTTTTGAATGCATGAGTTTGAAATTGATTTTTGGGACCGAGAGGTTTGTTTGTAATCTGTATTGTACTTAATGTTTTTTTACTAAATGTTCTTTTTTTCCTCAGGTCAGCAATCTAAAGAAAATTCTAAAGGGCATGCTAGACTATAACCAGGAGGTAAGACCAATCTTTTGTATTAGGTTTGAAATAAAAAAAAAGACTCATAGTTCCTGATATTCAGACCATATAAGATGTGGTCTCAGCGAGAGGCTGTGAGACTCTGCATCCAACCTTTTAAAATAAAAACTCAAATGACACATTTTCCTTCCGTTTAGGTCTTAGGCCAGCACATCAATGACTTCACTCTACCAGACGTTAACCTCATCGGAGAACACTCTGATGCAGCAGAACTTGGAAGGATGCTGCAACTATTACTGGGCTGTGCTGTCAACTGTGAGCAGAAGCAAGGTGCTCTGTCCATGTAGCCCTGTAACATCTTCTCTGATGTCACATTGATGCAACAGCTGGACCTGAAACTTGAATTCACCCCATGATTGTGTGCGTGTGTGTGTGTTTTTCCTTTGTGTTCTCTAGAATATATCCAGACCATCATGATGATGGAGGAGTCAGTGCAGCATGTTGTCATGACAGCCATCCAAGAGGTAGATTATCAAACTATTACTACTTTTACTTTTTGTTGTGACACATTTCCACGATCAACTGAACAGTTGGATGTCTACCAAACACTAATCACTGTTTTCGTTTCCATAGCTGATGAGTAAAGAGACTCCAGTGATGGGAGGAAATGACTCGTATGTGGATCTAGACAGACAGGTATGAAGTATGCTCATTATACATTTTCCTTGCTTCACCTCAGAAAGAAAACACCTCAGACCTTTCTCTTGTGAGCTCCAGATCCAGCAAATGTACATTTTTGTCGTCACATCCAAATGGAAATGTTGTCTCTCTGTTCTCAGCTGAAAAAAACTGTCGAGGAGCTGAACGATGCGATGGCTACCAAGGAAGAGATTGCCCAGAGGTGTCGTGAGCTTGACATGCAGGTTGGTTTTGCTCAATTGTAACCCCCAATTTTTTAAAAACCCTTTGAATCCTAATTTTTGACACACTAGCAGGGTGTAATATATTCTTGTCTTATTAATCGAATTACATGATATCTGCTATCTAGTATACTTTGAACTGTTTGCTAATAGTTATTGATAATTTTCTCAAGATAATGCACTTTTAAACCTTTAATTCTTATCTTTAAAGACTGATAAAGTAGAATGACACTCAACATTTTCTACCCACCTCTGTTTTTACATGAAGATCCCAACGTTACCTGAGAAATAGACAAATGTTAGACAAGTTTGTTTGTTATCACACACAGAGTAGTAGTTTTTGTGTGATCCTGCTGACAAAGAAACACACAACCCAACAGACTCAGATAAAACCAGAACCCATTTTTTTGTAGGGGTAATTAAACATTTTGTCTGCTTTTGCACAGTAATTACTTTGTTAGTAGTTAATAAGGTTGAATAAGTTCATAACAGAGAAAACCCACAATGGAATAAACAAGAGTTTTTTTTTTTCCTTTTTATTATATATTTTACTATTGTTCTGACTGTCATGACTGTATAATTCCACGTGATGCATTATTTACTTGGAGGTTGGTTTGTGGTTCTCATCAGTGACAGACTCTGTTAAATGGAGAGAGAGAGAGAGAATGAAGTTTATCTATAGATAATCATAGTTGACATCGTTTGATTCATTTCCTGTCGGTGACACAGCCACTTGTGCACAGCTGTAATTTAAAGGGTTACCTACTTTCAACTTGTGTTCAATCAGTTTCCTCATTATGCCTGACGATCTCAATGCTGTGTGCCTTGCTTTAAAGGCCCTCCATTTGCAAGAGGAGCGTGATAGACTGAGGTTAGACTTAAATGAGCTAGAAGAGAGGGTAAATCCAATCTTTCTTCTTTCCGTCTCTTCCTTCCATCCATGCTGTGTGGTGTGTCTAAAAGTCCTGGATAGTTTTTTTTTTTGTTTTTTTTTACCAGTCTGCTTGCACCAGCATCCCTTTAGGAATCGAGATTCCCTCCTTTTTCCTAATTATGTGTGCATGTGTGTGTACATGTTTATGCACAAGTGTGTGTGCGCACATGTATACACATGATGTTCCCAGGACACACACACGCTGCAGTTTTGTGTGGGTGTGTCAGATGTCATCCCTTCAATAATAACCCTGCTGCCTTTTTTTTACCTTGTTGTGTTTCATGCTTTCCCACAGCAATAATAGGCAGCAAGAGGGGTAGCTTGGTTTGAAAGATTTGACAAATAATTCCAAATTGTTCCCAAATCTGCTTTGGATTTCCTCGCTTAAAAAATAAATAAAACATTAGTGCCACTCAATATGTGTCAATACTAATCACGTCTTTGGTGTGAGCTTGTTGCAGTGAGACATTTTTTCAGAGTGGTGCAAGTTCTCTCAGAGTGCTTCTACATAACAGTGTCACTGACATTTAAATGGCATACATTTCACACACGGGACTGTTAAAGGAAAATAAACACAAGAAAACAGGCAACCAGATCTCAAATCTATCCTCAGGGTCTAACAAAAATAAAGAACTAGGGCACAAAAAAATGTAAATATCCCTTAAACCTTGAACTCAACACAAGTTCATACAGATACTGTATGTAGGCCAAAGTGCTGCTTCTGAGAATGTTGAATAAGATCCCTCTCACTTACTCAATTACAGTTGCTGTGTAATTTGTGAATATACTCTAAGGTTTTGACCAGGTCTCGTTAAATCCAACAACATTTAGGGCTTAAATCGTGCAGCACATGCCAGTGAAAACAACCAGCTTCTTGCTTTGCTTTGTGTGGAGTTTGATTCCCCGTCTATCACACTGTGGGAAGACCGTATCAAACCATATGTAGCCCTCTTTGCTGTGCTGGTGTGTCTGATGTGTCCTTGCATTCATATACTGAAGTTGATACTGCAGTGATATATTCAATGATGAGACTGAATACTGTAAAGAAAATGTCAAATGTGCATTTAAGTACGTAGCTTTAGAGCTACTCCCTTCTAACTTGTTACCCTTCCCTGTTTCTCCTCTATCTTTTTAACAATCTTTCCATCTTCACCTCCTTTTTTTTCATTCTGCCCTTTCTCCATTTTTTTTTTTTTAATTTTCATCTGTTCCCCTACACTTACTGCCCTTTCTGCTTCTTTTTGGTCTTTTCCTTGCACTTCCATTCTTTGCCCTCCTACTCGCCCGCCCTTCCTCCCCCCCAGGTGGCAGCCCTGCAAGAGGAGAAGAGCAGCTTGCTGGCAGAAAACCAGGTCCTAATGGAGAGACTGAACCAGTCTGACTCCATAGAGGACATTAACAGTCCAGCTGGACGCAGACACCTCCAGCTGCAGACACAGCTGGAGCAACTACAGGAAGAAACGTTCAGGTGTGGAATCACTAGATGGATGATTGAAAGTCAGACCTAGAATTAGTTAAACTAATGTCACAAATCACTGATGATTTTTGTCCCCAATTTATCTTAGGTTGGAGGCAGCAAAAGACGACTACCGGATTCGTTGTGAGGAGCTTGAGAAAGAACTTATAGATATAAAGTCGCAGAACGAAGACCTCGTGACACTGGCTGACGAAGCCCAGTCCCTCAAGGATGAAATGGATGTTCTCAGGTGAGGAGCGATGTAAAATAACAACTTCACCCGAGTAAACCGCGACTAAACTAAACAAAACACGAGACAAGAGAGGAGATTCCAGTTATTGTTCGCAGTAATCTGGTTGATCTGGTTGTGCAAATACTTGTAATTTTTTTATATAAGCGTTCATTGTTTGGCAGATTATGTTCATTGTGTGCATATTTAGAGCATTCAAACAGCGCTAATTCAATCTCCAAAGTTGTTCGAGGTAGATTTGTATCACCCGTGCGTGCCAGTATGACTTTAATCAACCAATCAGTTTTTGTTGCAACAAATATTTCAATAACTTGATTTGAAAATTAGATAACCGTTGCCTAAGAGTGCACTATTGACCCCATCCTTGTGTGATTTCTGTATTACCGTAAAGCTTTCTGCCTCAGTATGACAGCTGCTTGTTGAATTCTCCTCTAGGCATTCGTCGGACAAAGTGTCCAAACTAGAGGGCACGGTGGAGCACTACAAGAAGAAACTGGAGGACATGGGACTTCTCAGAAGACAGGTACACCGTCACACACGGATGAGAAAAACAAGCAACATTCAGTTGAAAACTGTGTGGTTGCAAAAGTGAAGCACACATTTCTGACTCTGATTTTCAGACTAAGCTAATGGAGGAGAAGAACACATTGTTAATGCAGACCAACGTCGGTTTGGAAGAAGAGCTACGAAAAGCGAACGCTACAAAGGGTCAGCTGGAGACGTACAAGAGACAGGTACTCGGCCAACAGCTCAACAGTGTGTGTGTGTGTGTTGTTTGTGTGTAATGTCGTCTCTTGCAGTTTTTCTCGAACTGTTTTTCCTCTGCACAGGTGGTTGAACTTCAGAACAGACTATCAGAAGAGTCTAAAAAAGCAGACAAGATGGAGTTTGAGTACAAACGCCTTAAAGAAAAAGTCGACTCCCTACAAAAAGAAAAAGATGTATGCACGTTTATCACAGTAACATCCAAAAAGTGTCACCTTCCAATGCTTTTTGGTGTTTGCCAAATTGTGTAATTCTGTCTTCATGTGTCTCTGCAGCGTATGCGGACAGAGAGAGACTCACTCAAGGAGACTATAGAGGAGCTGCACTGTGTCCAGGCTCAGGAGGGACAGCTCGGCTCTGGTAAAGAAACGTCAAAGTGGCTCAACCCGAGTGGTTATGCATTGACCTTTTGAAAACTACAGTCAATTCTGGTCAAGCTTAAATGATATTGGTTTAAACGCTTATCTGTTTGCCCAGGTCTCTTACCTTTGGTCAGCAACGACGGCTCAGATTCACTGGCTGCTGAGATCACCACCCCAGAGATTCGGTATGAGTTTTGAAACCAATAATGTGCGCGTGTGTGTGTGTGTGTGTGTGTGTGTGTGTTACTTCATTGATTAGCGAGATAGTTTTAAGTTTGTTCACCCTGCCGAAAGAGAGCTGTCTCTGTGCTGAGTTATGTAAGAGTTGTGTGTGAGTTACATCAGCCTGACTGCTGCTCTCCAAGAGGGCTGGGGTTTTCTCCTGATAGCATTAAGTGCCTGGATTTTATTTAAACAGTTGCAAACATAAAAACAATGAGGATTTTTCAATGAACTACTAATCTTCCAATAGCTGCTCATGAAAAGAAAAGTTACTCATGCTTAACTGATCCAGGTTATTCCGTACCCGTAAGTGGCAGATAATGAAAAGCTTCTGTGTCTTGAGGTGATGTCAGATCTCGCAAGAATTTGCAACAGCGCTGTTTCATGTGTGATATCTGAGAGATGAACGGTGTGTGAACTGCAGAATTGCTAGCTGGCTAACCTTGTAAGTCATGCTCGTTTATGTCTGTCGCTGGACGTCAGTGTCCACTGGGAGTGAAAAGCCAGCATCTGGAAGTGATTAGCGTCTGGCCGTGTTGTGTCTGAACTGAACGGAGCCAGAAAAACAGCTGGAATCACAGTTACTCCCCGTCTACTGCAGTGCAGGAATCAACAGTCTAACAGAGGAAGTCCAGGCTTCAAAATAACTTTTTTTTGGTAACCAAACAAGCTACACTGCAACTTCTCAACTCTGTCTTCATTCTCCCTGAAACCAACTTTTACTAGCAACCAGCTGTGAGTGTGCTAAAACACACACACACACAGTTCTTAAGTTGGAAAGAGTGAACAGCCACACCCTGAAAACCCATATAACAGACTGTACTCTGTGCCGTAAAATGAAAATTCGAGTTAATCTGTTAAGTAGGTGGATTAAACCGCAGGGTTGAGGGGAGTTCACTGCTATGTTTTGATTCTCCTGCTTTTACTTTTTTTCCAATCATAAAGACAGCTTCATGATTAAAACACAGGTAGTCAGGGAAACAGAGAGGTGCAGCATCATCAGTTTACATGTGGTGACTGTCTTGAACCTGACTTGAGCTCTGAGAATGTCCGTGTCAATGAGTTTCTCTGTATTACAGCAGTGTCACTGGAGCATTTTAGTGGCACCAAGAGATCTGTTATTCTGTTTACGTTACGGGTGTATTTACAAATAATGCTAACACAAATCGCTATCTATATGATTATATAGTGATTTGTGCAGATATTAGTGTAATCTGGAGAAGATGAAACAAACACCTAATATTTCTCTCATTCCGTCTTTATTCTGTGGGGTTGGCGTTGTCTCTGTAAAGTACACGGGTTGAATTCTTCATCGTGTATCGTCTTTTTTTTTTGTTGTTTCCATACAGGGAACATCTGATCCGTCTCCAGCACGAGAACAAGATGCTAAAGCTGGCTCAGGAGGGGTCGGACAACGAGAAGATTGCGCTGTTGCAGAGTCTCCTGGAGGACGCCAACAGGAGAAAGAACGAACTGGAGACGGAGAACAGGTCGGCTGAGGGCACGGCTACATGTAGATTAGCGGCATTAACTGAAAACAAAGAGATGCTTGATTGTACACAGTGCTGGCCTCAGAAAGTAACTGTTATTATTAGCCAATTGGAATTGAGATAATTTCTTTTGTTCATACCGTTCATTCATTGCTCCGTAAAGATTTTCTGTGTCTGTATGACAGCCACATTCCTGCAGCTCTGATGTTCTTTTGTCTTACCACTGTATAGCTTTGTTGAAACTATGTTGTCAGACTGGTCCTTTTCTTTCTGCCCTCTTATCAAGGTTAATCAATCAGCGCCTGATGGAGGAACAGAGTCAGGTAGAGGAGCTACAAAAGACTGTTCAAGAGCAGGGATCTAAAGCAGATGACGTGAGTTCTCAACTGTTTGTTTTTGTTGTGTTCGCCCCTGATGCCAAGCACCACAGAAAATCCAACATGTATCACACCTGGTAAATAGAGAGTCCTCATGACTGCAGTACATAAGAAATCCTGAAGGATCTACATTTTGATTTACTTTTCTCTTAACTAACTTTTAACTTAACACTAACAATATCCTGTCACCCATCCCATCCTGTCATAGCACGTTTTGTGTTTGTGTGTGGTTTTGCATACAATCTGTCCTGTAGCATTATAAAAGTGTGTATTCTCCTGGGATACTGTACATAAAGGCCTTGTTTTATTTGGCTGGGTTAAAAGCTCTAATGCATCAGTGAATAAATTCACTTTAAGAGCCTCATATCATCCCAAAAAATACAACTTTATCTGATTTACATTATCTTAAAGCCCTCACTTATCTAATATGCCAAGCACATTCAGTCTTGTTCATTAAAACCTATGTCTCATTATATGATCCTACACAAAAAGAAAAAAAATGTATTCTTCTCTGTTCCTTGTCTCCAGTTTCTAGTATGGGACAGCTTGTATGTAGGAAAAGGTTTGGATCTTCTCCCAACAACAGGGCTTATGTGTGTGAGAGAGATTGCATGCGTGTGTGTGTGTGTTTATCATAATCATTATGTGTCAATCAAGAATCTTAAGTGTGGGCATTTTCCGGGTTCCTTTCCTGTCGAAATGTGTAGATTTGGCATCCAGACAGTCTTTGTACGCCCAATATAAACAGAACAGTTACAGTGTTTTTATTATTTTATAAATGTGTACAAGCAATGAAAGCAGAAACATGCATTATTAATTAAACCTAGACGGAGAAATGACAGCTACTGTGCATTTATTACATCAGAACAACACTGAAACTCCCAATTTCTATAGCAATGACAAGTCATTCAGAGCAGTTAATATGCTGTGTAATACTTTACCTTTTATTTGTAATTCCAGCATTTTATTTTGTTTGTTTGCTAGTTTTACAAAAATGAGTCAACCAAGTAAACCTCAGAGTTATTTGAGTAGAAATTTAAGCAGACTGGAAACCTGAGTAGAGGGACTTCTAGCAAGGCTATTATCTATAACTCTAAAACAATACACACTTGGTAGGCCCTTGATACTGAACATTGAGTTAAATGTTTGCACTTTTCCCCTAAAAATATAATGCTCCCACTGTCAGGCGATAGTAAGTATATCTTTGATTCCGAACAAGTTTCCTCTCTTAGATTTGCTCTTTCTTGACTTTTGAACCAGTGTTTACAACTCAGAATGTAATAAATTAGCTTATTATGTTGTTTTTTTTATCATTGGAGAATGTACTTTGCAAATTTCAACGTTAATGTCCAGAAATACAAGAAGAATCGTTATTCCATTGTATGCATTTGTTACACTGAGTTGCTGCACAGGGGCAAAGGTCTTTCTGTCCTACCAAGTTTGTAGATACATTTCTTTTTTAGAAATAGAAGACACCTTTTGTCAATCCTCAATCAAACACTAAATCCAGATTTTTTTCCCCCCTCCTTGTAGAAACCCAACTGTTGTTCTAGATTAGATTATAGAGCATGGAAACCTCTCTTCTGACGACACCCTCCACGTGATTTTTGCCAACATTTTAGAAGCCACCAAGATTGGTGGCACAGGATCAAAAAAAGACTAATCTAATTGTCTTTGTGATTATCCTGATAAATCATTTTTATTACCCACACATCACTGGTTTAGTACCAACATTAATTATCTAGTAATTTTCCTTAAAATCTTTGATACAGCATCAGTTTTATGATGATGTTTCCCCCCCAAATTTGACTCTATGCTTCCCTCTGTTGGATGCCAAAGGAAATATGTTTTAGATTTGGTCAACTACTTTATTTTTTATTTTTTTTACCCTAGAACAGGTAAACTATATATATCTATGCATAGATACAGTCTCAGGTGCCCAATCCCTGTAGTCGTGGGTTGGACTGAGTGGAACCGAAGCATTTTAGATAGTTGTGTATTTAAAACACAAGTATACTCATCAGCTGAAGTGTGCTGTAGTTCCTGCATTTATTCAGCCGAGTAGCTGCTTGAAGATCCTCTTTTGTTGAAGATATTTTTATATATATAACACAATTTTCATTTTTCTTCTGTTTTAGTCTTCCATTCTGAAGAAGAAATACGAGGAGCACATGTAAGTCATTTTCTCAAAGACCCAGAGCTGTGTTTTTACTTAGTCAGGATTGTGTTTAAATTAGGTTTCCTTGTTATTTAATTCTGGACTGCTTAACATGAAATGCTAGACACAAAAAAAATTGCCTACAACTTTTTTTTAACAAAGGTGCTTTGTTCTTTCGACCAGGGAGAAAGTGCGGGAGTTGAACAACGAGCTGTTAAAGAAAAACACCCTCATCGACGAAATGGAGCCTAAAT
The DNA here is from genome assembly GCF_958295425.1 of Solea solea. Lineage (NCBI taxonomy): Eukaryota > Metazoa > Chordata > Actinopteri > Pleuronectiformes > Soleidae > Solea > Solea solea. The sequence goes on from NC_081152.1 coordinate 15,409,973, forward strand.
ACAGTGCCAGCAGTGAGTTTGTAGCCCTGTTTAAATTGAGATCTGCTTATTTTGCTGTTGATTGTTGTCTTTTTTTGCAATCTGAAATGACTTGGGTCGATCTAACCAAAGTCTTTTGCGTCGTTCCCCCTTAGCCCAACGAGTGGACGAGCTGGAAGACGCGTTGAAAAAGAAAGATGACGACATGAAGCAGATGGAGGAGAGATATAAGAAGTACCTGGAGAAGGCCAAGAGTGTAAGTTTATTTTGTGACTACAGCGTCATCCGAAATATACGTGTCGTAGTATGTGACTTTACTGTGATTGAATGTATCCCCCTCCAGGTGATCAGGACCCTGGACCCCAAGCAGAACCAGGGCTCAGGTCCCGAGGTCCAGGCCCTGAAGAACCAGCTGCAGGAGAAGGAGAGAATGTTACACTCATTAGAGGTAAACACTCTGTCAACTCGGAATCAAAAAACAATTTTACCATCCAGCTTAAAAATATTTAATGTCTCTTTACTTTTGCTTCAAACAGAAAGAGATGGACAAGACCAAGAGCCAGAGAGATTACGAGGAGAGGCTGATTGTGTCAGCTTGGTACAATATGGTGAGAAGGGCTTTAGTCATCTATAAAACTGTGACACCTTCCTTATGTTAGTGGTTTAAACTAGAATTCTTCTTAACTGAATCATATCCTCATGTAAAGCTGGTGTTTTAAGCCAAGTGTGAGCAATTGAACAGTCATAATGTACAACATTTTTACCACTAGAGGGCAGCAGAGACTGCGATGTGGCTACCAGACACTGTTTGCCCCTTTTCAATATTGGGATCAGTGACTGGTGTTAATGGTCGTGAGTTGTTTAAATGTTCACTAATCTTGTGTGGACTGAATTAAGCTAATCCTCGAGCCACATTTTCTGTGCTCCTGTATAAATTCTGACCTAAACTGTGCTTTTTGAATCTCTTTTAATACTTTCTGTTTCAACATCGTGACCATTTCAACTCCTAAGACATAATTTTCCTTCATCTTCGTCCCAGGGTATGTCCATGCAGAAGAAGGCGGCTGAAGAGCGACTGGCCAACACTGGTTCCGGTCAGTCCTTCCTGGCCCGGCAGAGACAAGCTACCAGCACACGCCGCTCCTACCCTGGACACGGCCAGCCAGCTACCGCAAGGTAGAGATGATGGCCAAAAAAAAAAAAAAACAACTGCGACAAAAACTGCCCTTTACAAATCCGCTGAACTTATAATATACAATAGATGTGCTTTCTTTGACGCACGTCTTTTTCCCATTCATTTCTAATGGAAGTTCTTGTTTTCCTTTTCCTTTCTTGCTTATTGATTATCTGTTTTCATTTTTTTTCCCTTCTTGATCAGATCCATGAGGTAGAGATGCCAGACAAGGCTGCCCAAATCTTGCACCACTTATGCGTGTGTTTTTTTTTGTTTTTTTTTCCCTGACTAAGCATATTTTACCCTGACTCCTGTGATTCCAGGCTTTCCTCCCTTTTTTCAGCCCTCAGCATATTTAACGGGGTCTGACTAAACACTTTAAAGAAATACACTCTCCCCCTCTTTTTCAACCACTGAATTTCCCCGACTTGTGCTCTGTGGCAAACCCATATCAGACAGGTAGTCTTTGACCCTAAGGGCAGAGAATCCCTTTGTTTTTTTGTTGAGAGGAACTCCTCTACTTGTTCATGCAGTATTCACGCACATCTCTACCTGTAATCATATTTGAGCTTCGTCTTGATGTTTGAGCAGGGTTGACAGACTTTCTGTCCTGTTTTAATCTGTTATGATGTAGCTTTAAGGTTAACAGCATTTGTTTTACACGTCAATCCATTTCCTTGGTCACGGAAACAAATATTAAGAGGGCTTAAGAAGTCAGGTTAATGTTCTATTGGCTTACTAATTAATTTATTTGAGTCGTTTCTGTTGTTGGTATTACATGGTTTTTGAAAAGAAGGGCAACTTGCTAAATAGTACAGCAATAATTGTAGAAAAAAAGCAAACCTGTTCCAGAAAGTGCAATCCTCAGTTGTTTAAGTCACTGTGTCCCTGGTTTTCACTGTGTTTTCTGAGCAAAGTAACAACCGCATTAGTTTGAGTGATTATTTTTTTTAATTTTTTCTTAGCTTCACCAGCATTTGTGATGTGTGGTTGTCTCCGGATAACACTTTGTGTGCCATAGTATTCAGTTCATTCAAAAGTTGTCCCTCGTTTGAAGGGAAATCCAGTCATAACCTGAAGTTGCTCCTGCGTCTCTGCTCCTCATACTGTCTGGTTGAAACAGGGTTGAGTGTGTCAGTGACCACAGAGAATGTGTTTATTTAATAATGCACAGCAGACTTACTTTCCATGTCATCTTAAGACCATTTCATGTTTATAAATACGCTTGTTAATCACGTCCCTGTCGAAGCTTGTCGAAGTTATCCCGTTATCTGTTTTCATCTGACCGTCATCTCTGTCTCTCCTCCTTCTTAACAGCAATGTCACTGCATGACTCGCGCACCAGTGAACTGGCCAAGCCTGGCGGTGGCTGAGCCGCGTTCAGGCACTCGATGCATGAACCTAACCGCCAGCCCGGCCGCCCGCCTGCCTCTACTGTTTGCATGACTTTTGCCTTGACTCGAGCCTGCGAATAACCAGCACGCCTGCCAACAGCATGAGCACTAACAGCCTTCTGCAGAGTCATGCGTTGTAACCTCGAGTCAGAGGAGGGGACACCTCACCCTCCTCACGCCGTTTGATCTAATACCTTGCTCATACCCCACCACCTTTCTCCATACTCTTTGTGGACATGTCTGCTTGTGCTCCCCCCCCCCCCCCCCCCCCCCCGCATCAAGTCTGTTACTATTCAACCAGCAGTATGTTACAAACACCTCGGGCAGAGATAGAGTATCACAGTGTTATGTGTTAACCAGCATCTTTCAGGATACCTCAGTGACACATTATTTCCTCATATCACTTCTTACACACATGGTCGGCGGACAGTTGGTTTTCAGTAAAAAGAGAAGTATTTTTTACAGATTGCATAACAAAAGATTTTTTTTTTGCAATGTTAGAAGTGGGTTTACCATGAGTATTAGTGAGTACTATAAGTCGTGAGCCTCTGGGACGTTACAGGTTTACCCTCGAGGCATCTGGACACTTTGCAGTAGGAGCAAAGGATGGGAAAATACGTGTTTTATTTTTTAAATGAATAACATTGTTACAGACCTGCTTTTATACACAGAAAAGCCCCCATTAAGCCCACTCCAATTTATTATCTTAAAGTGCAAAGTCTCTGTGTACTTCTGTTTGTGTTACATTTAACACCCTTTTCATTAAAAATATTACTTTTTTATTTAATCGAAAGGTCAGACTATTATAATAATAAAGAATAAGGATAAGGAACTGTGCATTAGTCCTTGCAGGCTAATGTAGTATTTCTCTAAACGTGAAAGGGAAAACGGCTGCAATCGTTTCTTCTGAATAAAGGTTTTGGCATTAATAGTTAATGGGAAAGAAGGGGGTAACCACAGAGCAAATTATATGAATTCCATTCAACACAAATTACAGTATTAGAGTGAAATGTAATTCATGTTGTACATTTTTTTTTTATTTAATAAACAATCATCTTATTTAAATTTAATATGCAGAGTTGACAAATTGGATGAGAAAGACACAAACACCTGGGCCTGACGATGTATGCATATTATAGGCATAAATGCATATGTTAAATTGGAGATTTCTTTGATTTCTTCCGTGCCTTTACTTTGAAAAGAAAGAAAAAAAAGCTAGGCATGTTGCCTTTTAACACTAGTTCTGTTGTATCATATTATATCAAAAGAGTGAAAGAAAATCTCCAAAATTGACTTAAATGACATGATATATTTTTATTGTGTAGATTAAGTCAGTTTAATGAGGGCTCTCTGTTTTTAACCTATTTTACTCATAATTATTATTATTCTGTAATCTTTCAATTCAATATGTGCATTTTTTTTTTTAATCTCAATTGCTTATTTATTCTTTTTGCTGCTTAAACGGCGGTGTTGTGTTTGTTTATATGAGTATTATTATTATTATTATTATTATATCACCGCTGTTACAATGGATTTCCATGCGACTGTCAAATACTTGTCTTATGCAGCAAAGGAGATGGAGGAGGTGGTGGTTCGTCATAGTGTAGACGTCGGCTCAGATCAAGTGTACAAAAAAAACTGCAAAGTCATATTTTACCTCCAGGGTACATCTCTTCGGACGTACCCTGTTTTAAAAACGAACGTTTCTTCCACACAACATGCACATTTGACAATATCGTTCGCAGTTACTGTAATGATCATCTCATATTTTTACAGTATTTTTAAGTGACCGTAGCAAAGACCGGAGGGCCTTGTTTTGTCCTTGGGAGACGTGTTCATTAGATGTTGTGAATGCATGTGTAACTGCATTAAAACCATGTTTGCACAGAATGTATTAAAACATTTTTTGATTAAATCAGATTCCACATTTTTGGATTCAACTGCATTTATATTCCCGGCAGATAGTGATAAAGTGCAGTACAAATTAGGATGACGTGTTGTGTTACTTTTCTTTGGTTGTGTCTGTGTTTTGTAAACCACTTGCCATTAACATCAGCAGTTTGAGCTGTAAGTTTTATTACACAGAGCTCCTGACCGTCCACCCCCTCCACAAGTCATTGACTTGGTATAGAAATCTGTATATAATGGAACACATCCACTGAATGCTTGACCTGTTTTTGAAGTTAAATCAGGGAGAGTAGGGGAACTTTTAAATTGTGCTGTTATTTATCCCGTTTAGTGACCCTCCAATCAGTCACTGTATGTGTTGCTTTTGTGTCTGTGTATACTCCTAATATTAACTTGCAGTCATTCAACCCGGAGAAACTAATGATTTATTTTTCAGACTGTATTCATGCCAAAATCCTCCCAGTGGAGAAACACAGAGGAATCCACCATTATAATTCATATTTGAGAACAAAATTCAAAATGGGGAAAGCCAGTTTCCAAATGTCGGCCATAGTGTGTTGTAATATTTACGTACTACCCAGTATTTGTTATTGTCCCTTGACTACTATTTCACTGTGGGTCAGTCAAAAGTGTGTCATAAAGACAAAGACAAGCAATTAACACAATCTTATCAAGGTGTCTGCAGTATTTTCTTTTTTACTCATTGGAAAACATTTCTTTACATGCCGAAGTAGCAAATAACCTCCTGTTTGCCAAGTTTTATATACGAATATACATTTGTACATACTTTATGTGACGGTCAGCAGAGGAGGTGACTGTGTGTCATTTAAGGATGAGGGAAAAAGTGACTTGGTGGATTTCATACTGCATTGGTCCAGTGAGGACCTGTTGATGTGCTTCCTACACTGCAAAACTTGGAAATGACATTGTAAATAAAGCTTGTATAAAACAGGCCGCTTTGTCTTTGTTCCGTACCGCGTGATATCTGTTGCCATCTTGTGGAAATTCTTCAGTCTGGTTTTAGATGATGTACACAAAGGTTAGCTGGTTAGAAAAAAACATGGTTGCAAACTTATTTTGGGTTTAGCCACTGTTAGCAATACCAGTCAATAACAACACTCCACGCAATATTTTACGCACAACAGTGTTACAACACAATTTGAACAGTTCCATGTGCACGTTAATGCTATGAACGAATAAGACAGAAGTGCAATTAGCATTAGCATTAGTACTTTTACTGTGGACGTGAGCAAAAGCCATCTTGGAACCGTATTTCAAGGTTTTTTTGTCCTTCGCCGGGAGTCAGAACGTCCCCTCAACTCATAAATTACAAGTGGAATCTAGAGGCAGAATAAACCTATAGTTTAACACGTACCTCATGTACTTCAGGCAAGCTAGGACTTTGCTAAAGAGACGGCCATTTTGTGCCTTGCAGTTGAAATTCCTATCTGATGCCACGACAAATCTGTAATACTAATTGGACTTTTGGGCTGCAATGAATGATTATTTTCAAAATTGATAAATCTGTCAGTTACTTTCCCGACTGACTGAGTACTTGTTTGTACTCAGTGTCAGAAAATCTTGAAAAATGTTGAACAAACTAGGAAATGATGATGTTCTCGAGTGTCTTGTTTTGTCCTCAAACCCAAATCATTCAGTTTTAATGATTTCTGTTTTACATGGAGCAAAAATATTAACATTTAAGATGCTGAAATATGAGAAATCTTGTTACAAAACAAAAAAAACCCTCAATCTGATTAATCGATTATCAAAATAGTTATCAATTCATCAAATAACCACTGCAGCCCTATTGGAATTTGTTACATGTTTTATCATGTTCACCAAGGAAACAGCTGTTTATAGTTTGCCTTTCCCACTTCCACACTCCTCAGTGTCGTCACCTCTGTCACAAATACAGCAGGAGTCCCCGTTTTAAGAATCTGCTTCATGGACTGAGTCCACGCTCACACACAAACACAGACAGGTCGGCCTGGGAAATGATATCAATCCTACATGCCCCTCGAGGCTGCGGACACAGGAACTTCCCTGTATCAGTGTCCCATTCTTCATTCCTCAGAGTTTCTCTATTCTCTCTCTCTAGCCTCAGCCTGTGGGTACTTCCTCCTGACATGTCACGGCGGAGGTCCAGAGTCAATAAAAAATACACGTCTCTGGTTACGCGCTCAAGAACAACACCATGATGGGTCCGAGTGAAAAGAGATGAGAAAGAAGACGGTGACACACCGTTTCCATATCTTCATCAAAATCATATGTTTATTTGATATAAACATTAAAATTTAAAACTTAAAGTTTACTCAGAGTTAAAAGTTGGGGTTCTTTCTTGTGTAGTTGCAAAAAGGGCAAGGTGATACAAATTAATTGTTTTTAATTAAAGGCAAACCTTTATTAATTGTGTGCTGACAAAATGGGTTAAAGGTCACAAATGCTTTAACTTTCTCACTCACTCTGGGACATTAATTATCATTCACCTGTCCTCATCATTCATTCACCTGTCCTCATCATTCACTTGTCTTCATCATTCACCTGTCCTCATCGTTCACTTGTCCTCATCATTCACCTGTCCTCATCGTTCACTTGTCCTCATCATTCATTCACCTGTCCTCATCGTTCACTTGTCCTCATCATTCACCTGTCCTCATCGTTCACCTGTCCTCATCGTTCACCTGTCCTCATCATTCACTTGTCCTCAACATTAAATGCATTTCTCTGACTAAAATGAATAGATCCAGACGTGTGGACATTGGAAAGTCTAGCAGACACCAACGTTAAAATTTGTCCACAAAAATAATGCCTTTATTATTATTTTTTTTATTAAAGATTTGTCAAACATCCTCACAAGAGAATAAAGTAGATGTTTTCACAATGTAGGCAAACATCTCTTTCATACAATACTGTATGTGGAGTTTGTTCATTACAAGCAACAATTACAACTGAATTTTGTATCCTTATAACCCAAATATTACAAATCCCCATTGTCCGTGTTGAACTGAAAACATATATATATATATACATATTTCTTTTTTTCAAAAGTGATTATAAAAAATAGATCAGTAAAAGTCATTAAAATAACACAACATTCAGACAGTGAGTCATGAATTGTGTGTATACGGTGAACAACCTGCATCACTGACATTCCTCCACTACTGTGGTCCAGACCAAAAAAAACCCGACTCCTGAAACGTGTCCACATGGTGTCTGATTCATTATTCCTCCATTATGGTCAGACATTCATTCAAAAAACAGATTAATCATGCGGATTAAACAGCAACAACCACCACAGTTAAACTGTAGATGCATTGTAAGAATTTGACATCATAATTTGTGTGGCCTGGATGTCGAGTGAATGGTCTTTCTGTTCTGGACGTTCTCTTTTAAAAAAGAAAGAATTATAATAAAAGTTTGACACCTGTAAATGCTGTGTCGGCTAAAAAACATGGAACAGAAAACCGACCAGCATCACAGAACACGACTTCTTTTACCCGTAAGTGCTGTCAGAGTAAGAACATTGTTTTCAATATCCAAAGAAAATGTTGTCATTGATCCCAGATGTTTTTTTTTTTGTTTTTACTCCTATGTTTCTCAATATTGAAGTAATTACTGAAAATTTCCACCGGGAGGGAAATCAGAGCGAGCTCAAGCTGTCATTTCCCTAATGAAAGAGCCTGTTATTATTTCTTCAAACTTTAATGTTTGGCTGACAATATGGGCTTTATGACACGTTCAATTTACATTTCAATCACGCTGGTATGAGGAGGAGGAGGAGGAGGAGGAGGAGGAGGCCCTGATAACACAAGGCTCTCATTGATGCCCACACTTCAGGGCGCCTGACGACATGGTCAGGTTTGTGTTTCAGCACTTTTGAACAACAGCCTGGCGAATAATTGACCTGTGATTTTTACACACACACACACACACACACACACACACACAGAGAGAAGGGAAGAAAGAAAACCACACACCCGCTCAAACACAGAACACTTTCAGGCAACCTCTCCATTCTTACATTATCATTTTTGGCATGACTTCATTGAGACGTAGGTGAGTGGTGCACCGCAGGAAACTGAAACCGTATGCCCGGGCTGTTGACACAGTAAGTGAGAGTAAAAGGAAAGCAGGGTTGCTCGTTAGATTGCGTTGACCTCTTTGAATGCGGAGACCAGAGGTGGAGAAGTGTGCTGGAAACACTACTGCAGGTTTATTAAAAGACGCAAGTCAGGTTATGACACAACTTTGTTTCCTTCAGGATGAAGATGTTTTTTTAACCTCCACTCAGGTTTGTTATGCTGTTGAAACACCTTGTGTTGAATTGATCTGGTCATATGTGGATCAGTGGGTAGTGGGCAAGAAGTCAATTGGAAGGTTGTGGGTTTGATTCCCAGCTCTGCTAGTCTACATGTGAAAGCATCCCCGTGAATGAGTGAAGTACAAGTATCTTACCAGAAAATGACTTTGGTGGAATTGAAGTCCCTTTTTCATAATATTACTTAAGTAAAAGTCTAAACGTACACAACATTTACGGTATCAAAAGTCATTTTCTGATATAAAATGTACTTACGTGAGGAGTGAGGAGTTAGGTATTGAGCCATGGTGGCTCAGGTAGGGAGAGTTATTATTTTCTATAATTCCTGGCTCTGCTAGTTTATATGTGTCCTTGCGCATGGCACTTAACCCCGTGTTGCAGTGTGTGAATGGCAAAGCTATAGTGTAAAGCGACTCAAGACTAGAAAAGCTCTATATAATTAGTATATTGGTAGTAACAAAGATAGTTAGAAGAAATGTAGAGGAGTAAAAGTTGCCAGAAATATAAATGACAAAGTTAAGTACAGATACCTTCATTTTGTACTTAAGTACCGTAACAGAGTATTTGTTCTTCGTTACATTACAACATTACGTATGATAGATGTGTGGAAAAAGTGCTGTGAATGAGTGAAAGGCAAAACTGCAGTGTAAAGCAGCTCTGAGAGTGTGTGTGTGTGTGTTTTATTCCCCTAACCCAAATGTGTGTTAAATCTCCTTTAATTGACTTGTATTTATCTCAGGGTTTGTCAATCCTCACTGGCCCTGCATGTTTCTCTCACTTTGAACACACCTGATTCAAATGAACGGCTCGTTATCAGGCTCTTGCACAGCTTGATGACGAGCTGAACATTTGAATCAGGTGTGTTGGAGCGGGGGAAACTAAAACTCTAAAACTGCACAGGCAGTGGATTGAGAAACCCTTACATCATCTGTAAAGCACTAAATATCCTTGGAGGTTTCATGGGGAGCTGAAATATATACTGTGTATAAGTTTTCTGGTTCAAATCCACACTCCCATTGTGAGACCTCAGTGTGATTTGACCATGGCACATGTTGAAACTGGAAATTCACACATGTAACCAGACCCCAACCGTCAGTCACACTGGTGTCCACTCACTCACATGTGATGTGCTTTATTGTCTATTTCCCTCTAAATGGAAATATGATTCACAAACTTAACTTGTTCTACTGATTAAGACCTAAAATTAGCAAGTGAGACCATTAGTTTTCTCAGGAAAAGTAACACAGCCAACATTATATTAATTCATTAGTTAACAAATGCAGATTTATGTGTCATATTAACACAATCCATATGAAAAGTATTATATTTTAACCCACTGCACCTTATGTATATATGTCCAGTACATCTTAGGTTTTTTTCTAATTTTATTCTGTTTAAATGCACCAAAACACAATGTCAAATTCCTTTTATATGTAAATGCACTTGGCAATAAATACTGATTCTGAAATCAAATGAGAAGAAGAAGGATTTTTCTCCTCCTGGTGCCTAACTGCTACTATTCTACATCAGATCCCATTTTATGTACACAACAAGGTCATTTTTTGCACACTGTGTGTTCACAATATTCCAACGATCAGCAGGTCTCAGAAACAAACCAAGATACGTGACTGGTTTTCCAGGGCTCAAGGATGCACAGTAGGGCTTAGTAAGTCGTTAAAGTCGTGTGGTTTTTGATTGCAAATGTTTTATCATTGCATTGAAAACATCCTGGCTTTTCACCACAGAAGCCAGTGCATTTTTTTTTTGTCAAATTGTTTTTTCTTTGTCTTTGTAAAGTTGAAAAGTGTAGCACATCATCGGCTTAGTGCTTCAGTGAAAACAGAGGAATGAGAATCCTCCCATAGCCATAGGGCTCTCAAGTCATTTGTCTTGAGCAGACGCTTTACAATGAAAAAAGAGCACATATGAAATGGAAAACTTGGAGATACAGAGTCATAGATCAGAGCACTTTTGTCTTAATGGGGATAAGTGTATTGTTACTGTTGTTGTAACAACAGTATTGTTACTGTTGTAACAATACATTGTTACTGAGTCTTGGGTTTTCATAGGATTCTAAGTGGTTCATTTAGGCTATATGAATATGTGCACGTCCAGGTGCAGCCGACACTGTACACATTTAGACTTCAGACTCATAGATACTCACACAAAGGCCGACAGAGAGGGGGGAAAAAAATTCACTGGAGCGGAGGGATGAACGTCTGAGTGATTGCAACGGTATTTGAGCCAGAGTGAGTCACACTGGGTGACCACTAAATCAAAGAGCTGTTTGAACAGCTGCATTCCTTCACACTCCTTCATCCTCTCTGTCTTGCTGTGCAGTAATACCAACTTTACTGTTTTTTGCTGCTGATCCAAGCCCCCCCATCCCCCTGTCCCCCCCAGCTCCTGTTCTGGTGTGATGGAGACCGAGCTTCATGGAAAAAATGAGCAAAAGTGGGGTTAAGTCATCCTTTGACTGTGGACAGGTGTCTATTATAGAGTCAAACACAAAGACGAGACTCGGAGACTTCACAGCAGCAACTGTAGAATAGACAGGATGTGGATGAGTGAGTATCTAGTTTGGTCAGTGGGGGGCCAGTCAAGTGAAGAAAAGTCCAAGTTTTTGAGAAAACAACAGTGAAATAATAATATTCATCATAATGTCATATGAGTTCAAAATAAAAGTGTCTGTGTTGATATGGAAAGAGAAATAGTTCACAATATGAATGTATTTATGATGCAAAATGAATTGGACTTGGAAATTATGATCAGCAACTTTAAAGGTCCAGTATGTAAAAATAAGTGGCATAAAATAGTGAGACTACAGATTGCAACACACACAGGACTCCACCAGGTTGTCATTCCCTTTCACAACTCTCTTTCCACTTTTCCACTTTTGTAGTTTATGCATCAGGTTTATGTGGGTGGAGCCATTGGTCTTTGTGTGCCGTTGTCATCATTGTCTTCCACTTATCCGGGTCCAAGTTGTGGGGGCAGACAGCCCTGTCCCCAGCTCCTCCCAAAGATCCCAAGGTGTTTTCGAGGCCAGCCGAGAGCTATAATTCCTGCAGCATGTCAGCCACCTCAGGTCCACCTGTCGACAACATCAATTGTATTATATTATGTTTTTATATTGAGTCAGTCCAAAGGGCCATTTCATGTTAATTCTGTTTTTTTATAGGTCTTAAACAATGTTTAAGAGCTATATTGGTTTTTTTGATGTAGTTGCTATGCCACGCCACAAGGGGGGGTTCGCCCAGGTGAGCGGTGCTGTGAGTGGAAGACCTGTGTAAGGCTCGCTAGCACAGCCTGCAGACCATTCAACGTCATCTGTCACTACTCCTTTCCTGCATTTAACAGGTTAGTGGTGTGTGTTAATCCATCACAACACTCCCTAAGCATGTTTTAAAACGTATTCATGTTAACACAACAATGTAAGTGTTGAAAACGGGATAGTTTGTTGAAATGAGAGACTCTTGGTTAGCACATGCACAGCTAGGCAGTTAGCTACCATGCTAGGTCCGGTGTGTTTTTCCTTTTCCTGGCTCCTTGACATAAACTTGTGTTTGTATTTACTAACATTTATTTGTGTCACACGAGGAAAAGTATATTTCAGGGTACATTTTAGATATGGTTAAAAACAAAAATATTTTGTTGCATTGTTTGAAAATGGTTTTAAAAGAGGTAAAGCACAAAGAGGTGTAAATACACAAAGAGATTTATGATGCCAAATAGAAAATATTTAAGTTTAGGTTAATGTCAGCCATTTCTACATATACTGGGAAATGTATAACTCCAGAATGTTTATATGTACACATAATACAAGAGATGTAAGGGAATTATAGAATGTGTAAATGTGAAGACTTAATGTCAATTTGATTTAGTCAATTTATGTGTTATTTAAAAAACAAAAAAAACCTTTAATATTTGCATAGTAAACCTCTGCATCACAACTCATAGCATAGATCCATTTAAGATGCTGTAGAAGCATGCCGGCATAAATATTGCAGCCTTAAGTACACAGAAAAGTTTTATTCTAAAGCTAGAAACACTGATTTATTTTATTTTAAAACAATTATACATTTATACAAACTTCATTATCATTATTCTGCCAATAAAACCTCCGATATGTAACACACAGGACCTCATGAACATCAAAACTCTTTTGTTTTCTATTGTTTTTTTTCACTCTCTTGCACTGTATCTGTAATCTGCTCTGCGATGGCTCTTCAAATCCAAGTTTGAACACTTTTACTCAGCTATTAACTCAACACTTCACAGCTAAAATTGCCTGTGTAACATTGTCAGAATTCAGTCGAGTGAAAACAGCTCGTTGGGAATCCAAATTCAGAGACTTTGCCTTAGAGATGGATAATTTAACTTAATTACCTCTCTCAAATGCATACATCGGCACAGATTGAAAGATTGTTGGGTTAAATGAATGTATGTTGGAACGTGTGAATGGAGTACCTAATTTAATTTAATTTAATATAAGCAACTCATACAGTTTAGCTACATGTTTCCAGCCGCTTTTTGCATTACATGAGACATGATTACAGTATTTGTTTGTCTATTTCTCCTGGAAAGTGTCAAATTCACCCGACTGTCACGGAAATTGATCTACTGTTTCATCTTCTATTTTATGTGGTTTTCTTTTTTATTATAGACAACAATGAATTGCTGTCATGGGATGTGTTTTTTTTACTGTATGTCTGACTGGTGGTTTTGTATTTATGAAGTGTCTCAAGGTCCTTATTTGGCCCAGTGGTAGGTGGTTCTCCAGCCCTGATCTATGTTCTTGATGACAGTATAACTAAAGCTTCACTTTTCACATTGAATCAACAACCATTTCTGTGTTTTCCTTGGCAAACATGCACAGTTAAATCCTTGGAAAGAAATGAAGCATGGCAGTGTCTCCATTAAAAAGTCATCATCTGACTTATGTTTGATTGTGACGCCATTTACTCCTGTAACTGTGACCTTTAACAGCCCGGACCAGAAACCGATGAGCATGGTTTCTTTTCCAGGGAAGGATGAGCTTCAAATGAATGAAGACATTTCAGTAAATTCCACACAGTTTGGAATTACAAAACGGGCAGAAATGAGCCAATTCTGAGTGGGTCATCATGAATATCTGATTCTATAATCCCTGGAGAGGTTGTGGGAATATTGAGATGTTGCTCTGGATCTGGTCATGTGAAAGAATTTACTTTGAACCAGAGGAAAAACACTGCTGGAGCAGTAATACTGAACAGATGAGGTCCTTCAACTATCACCTTCAATACTGCACTCCAACAACTGATTTTTAAAGTAATACAGAGAAAAAAACCATGGGAATAGTCTTCTTTTTGGAAAAAGGGCAAACATATTTTGACATTGTATAAATAAAAGCAAACACATATGCAGCAGTAAAGTTAAACCTCAACTTCTACTTTCAAGCCTCTGGCAGTGACAGCTAAGTGAGACGTCAGCTGAAGCATGTCTTCATGAAAACTAATGATCTGAGTACACTTGCACAATGCACATCAGAAAGGAAAGGGAGTCTCCTTGGAGTGGGGTGGACGTTCAGGGTGGACTTGGAATGATTATAGTAGGGAAGATAATTATTATTTTCTTTACCTAATTCAAACTTGGAGCAATAAACAACTCATAATCAAACTTTTGACCTCGAGCGGAGACGAGCGATGGGCTGGATTTCATATTTTTACTGGATAAATAAACAACATGAAAATGTTGTTAATAAACCAAGTCATCTATAACTCATTTTGATGAATAACACGGGGAGGTATGTTAAACCATAACATCAAGTATTCATATTCACAATCTGAAACTTAGAAGAGAATTCAAAATAACAGTTGAGGTGTGAACTTCACTATATTGTTTAATGTAAAAACACGATAAGATAGTGAAAGCTGACCTTAAGTCTTAAGCCTTTTTTTTTTTTCTTCTGCCTTGAAATTAAAGTTATAAAAACATGTAAGTGTAGAGAAATCAATCTTTTCTGCTCCTCCACACCTATAAGTGAACATGTAAACAGTGACATTGAAAGCAAACAGTGGCTGCCTTTGCTGTAATTTTCAAGGTTCTAATTTTAAACCTTATATGGATTGTTATAATATTTAAAAAAAAAACATGATGGGAGATGAGTTATTGGCCTATTACCTAATAAATAGGGATGAGTTCCAATTTTAATATATCCATTAATGTAAATACTTGAGGCCAATCCTTTATGTAAACATTTACAGTGATGCACCAAGTTAGAAACATGAACATTTGGAACAATTTACAACTTTAGTTCTTTTAAAATCTCATTCATACCTTAGCAAAATTGCCATGTGAATGGATATATCCAATTGATCTCCAAATTAATTGGACATTGACTGATTCTAATAATTAACAGCATCACACAATATGAATGCTAGTTGCAGCAAAAGTAAACTATTTTTAAAATATTACTGGTAAAAACGTTGTTTCTTTAAGAGTAGTTTAATTCAGCATAGAATGTCCTCTGTAGCGGAATTGTTTTTATGACATAATTTATTTGTTAATGGTGAGACATGAATGCGTACGCAACATGTTGCTTTTTCAGCTGGCCAAGGTGGTTTGAGGCTTAACTACTTTGTACAGTTTGATAGTCTCAACCGTGGTAATTGAGAACATGAGCCGAGATCAGACAGTTGGATCTTTTGCATTTGGTATGTGAGTCTGCCCACAGAGCCGTCAGGACACGGCAGATTCCAGTAAGTGCTTTATACCATGAACACCATGTTTGCTTTGATGCTGTGACTAACGGCTCCGTCACACAACCACTTCCATCACGGCTAACTGTGCAGTCATGCTTATTCTGGGCCTCGGTGTCGTTCGCCATTAATGTCATGTTTATGTATGAAACGAGAAACTGTAGTTGTTTACGAGAACCAGAAAATTAAACGCGTTGAGGACATCGGAAACTCCCAATCATGTGGTTTGTGTCCCTGCAGAGGGTCAGTGAATGGAACTCAGTGAAGTTATCTCCCCCAGTTATCTGGAAGGTTTGTTTGCTTGTGTCGGGAAGTAAAGATTAGAGCTGATGGGATAACTGTAAGCGGCACACAAAAACATAATAAAGGGAAACTTTCATTTCAAACATATAAAGGCGTACAGTATGTGGTTTGCATCTCTGTAAAACAGGAAAAGATGCCTTTTTTTTTTTACTCCACCTGACAAGTAGATGTTTTTTTAATTAGTAAAATGTTCCATTGAGTAGTGCATGAAATGATCACAGCAGTCAATTTAAGAAAATGAAGGTGTTTTTCTGATCATTTTTCAGTGGTTGCACACAACAGGAATATGAGGAAATTTTTTGTAATGCTTCTTTGTGACATTGGACATTATCTGTTCCCCAGGTGAGCCTGCAGAGCTTTCTAATGGTGCTTTTCCACTATCTAGCACTACTTGGCACGGCACGGCTCAGCTCTACATGGTTTGGTGTCAAGCATAGTCACTGACCTAAAATAAGGTATCTTAGAAAGTTTTTTGTTTGTTTGTTGCCATATTGTTGTCTTTTTTTTTGATTTTGTGTTAAAAGAATGAATTTGTTTAAAAAAATTTTGGTTGTGATTGTTGTGATTTGGCTCACGATTGCTGGCTTTCAGCAGTGCTGTCGCTAACCACACCAGACTCCTTTGTTAAATATTAAGATTTTAGAAATGTTCTTACTAAATGTTGGAGATTAACGCACGTAATCTGTATTTTTTTCTTTCTTTTTAACTGATCTACAGTTCGGCATTGTTCAGTTTGATTCTTGTGCCGGACGTTGCGCTCATGATTCTCCCAGTGACGACACTCTCTGACCAATCAGTCTGCTGACGTCACATTTGTTTATATTTAAAATTTACAAACTCACGCTTTAAACGGATCAGAGTCCTCAATCCGATCATATACTGTTAATTCTAGTTAAATAGACATAGATATTTTTTGTGAGAGATAAATAGGAAAACTAACTCAAACTTGTCCTGATACAGGTTTTTCATTAAGAGATAGTCAGTATTTATTTGAAGGCTGTTTTCAGAGATAAGGGCAACGTCATTTGGCTAAAACTCAGCGTCGAAGCAGCTTTCTCTCTTCAGTTTTAGTGCTACCTTTCAAAACGTTGGCCATCCTCCGTGTCTGGTCCTGCCTTGTATTTACAAGAGGAGTGAAATGGAGCCGGTACTTGTATCTGACCTCGACGTTGATGAAAATCTGGTCGGACACCTGACAGCAATCAGTGTCTGCTGCTGCTGCTGCTGCTGCTGCTTATGTGTCAATAGAAGCCATTTTGGTGATTCTGCTATAGTTACTCTGCCAATTTACATTTATACTTATATACTGAAAGACTTTGACAGACACTCTATAGCAGTGGAACCAAACTGAACTAATCTCTAATTATAGTGTAGTTTGTAATTGTATGAAATAATTTCATACGTTACATGGCTGTTTTTAACATGTCATCTTGAGAGTATGAACACATTGAGGTGTTGATCTAAGGGATTTTAATAATACCATAATTGTATTTGTTGGTGTGTGTTGTCTCCTTGCTGTCTGGCCTTGTTAAGGATTTAAGGACAATAGTTTTGATGTAACCAGAGGATTTCTGATAATAACCCCATTTCTCTTCGATGAATGCTCTGACATTTTCTAGTTGTCTCCATTTGCAGTAGTCGATACCTTCTGATGAAGTAAACGGTTGAATAATCAAACTATGAAATTACATTTACGTGAAATATCAGTTCATATACAACCCAAAACAATTCTAATCTGGAATCTGTATGGACATTCATTGCAAATAGAAGTATTTCATCATTATTTGGTGGTGAAAGCCTCTATACAACAACAATAATGATAATAACACTATGTTGTATGGGCCAGCTGCTAGGATCAAATACGTCCACCTCCTAGTCTTTATGTCGTCATTTCATATGCAAAGTCCTTTTGAACATTTCCTCTAAAGAGACAGAATCAGATGTTTGCTCAGAAAAAAAACAACTCCTCCTCCTCCTCTTTGATCTTGTCAAACGGAGCCACTTTAAAGTGGAAATGTACAGATGTGCAGTAGTAGCAGCTCTGACAACAGAGAGGTCACTGAAGTCCATAACAGGCTTCAAACAAAATCCATTCTTTTATAGAACAACAACAAAAATGGTGGAGGGGCAACAAGTTATGTAATGCTCTCGATGTGCGTTTCTTTTTATACTTTAAACTTTCAATTAACTCTCAGAAACCCCGCATGAAAATATGTTTCTTCTACTCATCAACACCATATGTGTGTCATGTGGTTTTAGGGTCCAGGACATATTTGATCTGATAAGTGACAGCGTGATGTGAATGCCTGATCCCCAAGACCTGACCTCTGTACTTCCATCCTGACCCCAGCGTCTCATTTTAGTGAAAACTAAAATATGTGTGGTTTCAATTTGCTGTGAGGTGCAGATGATGATGATGAGGATGATGCTGATGATGATGTGAAACAACAGCAGGTAACAGACACATGTGACAGAGCTGGGGAGGATGATGTATGTCGGATCAGTATTTATATGAAACAGCCTCCGCGTGCTAAATAGTGGGACAGGGAAATAAAAAACAGGTGTGTGTATGTGTCGTCTTGTATTTGTTGCCTTTTTAGGACCTTTTCTGGCATAATCGCTGACCTTGTCAGGACCAGGTCCATGTCAGGCAGTACCTCATTTCTGAGGAACTAGTTAAGTAAAGGGACATGATTTATTTGTGGTTAGGTTAAGGTTAGGCTTAATGGTTTACTCTTAACATTAGGCTGCCTAAATGAATGGACGTAGAGTGTAGAGTTTTGTCAATGTATAGTCCCTAAAAGGATGCCTGCACAAGCATGTGTGTGTGTGTGCTGTTTGTTTGGGCCTTTGTATAGAGGTAAAAAGAACACCTGCAGCTGCTTCCTCTTTAATGTTTGAAAAGGCTGAAACCCACACACACACACACTGAAAATAACATGATGAAAGAACGTATCATTGCCATATAGTGATCACGGTTGTTTTCACACTGTTTCTGTAAACTGAACCTTTCAAAATGTTCATCTTAACAGCAAACCGAATCTTGCTTTTAAATTACAGAGTAATTATGAGTAATGAGGGTTTGCGGAGACACGTATTCACAGCATGATGATTATATTATTTATTTGTGCCATGAGTGTCAACAAACAAGTGGGGTCTGAATGACACTTTCTCCCACTAGTGTGGCTCATGCAGGTTGAGGGAGTAAACAGCAGTGAGTCATGTGAAGACTTTGATAAATGGATGTTGGCGAGTAAGAGAGACAGTGAGAGCGTACAGAGCTGGTAAAAAAAAGTGTCCACTAGGAGGACACTAAGTGATCTTGTTCAAATTTTACAGTACAATAACCATGGGTCCAAATTCCACTTTTTTTTTTTTTTTTAAATATACATTTGATTTGACTTTTTGTTTTTAATTAGAAAGAAATAAATGAAAAATCAAGAGGAAATAGCACTTGGACTTGTGAGCAAACTGTGTGCAATCACTGCAATGCACTTTTAATGTCTTATGCACTTAATGGCCTTATGTTGTGTGTGAGTGATGAAAGTATCTCTGAGAGAGCTGTTTTAAATTCCCTTGTATTGCTTTCAATGCAATGACAATAAAGGCATAATATTCTATTCCATTCTATTCTATTCTAAATGTGATGGAGAGATACACAGGCTTGTTCAGTGCATTATCCAGGGTACTCAAATCAAAATATGTAATATCATAATAATACAGAAATACAACAGGAATTAGGATGAAGGAAAGGAAAAAAATGTATAGATAGATATTACTAAGCTGTACAAAAACAAACAAAATACAAATCATTAAGTCATTAAAGAATAATAATTATAAGAGTTATACTACACAAGAATACATTGACTAAGGAATAACATAATTGAAAAGAGCGTACATTCATAATCCTATCTATTTGTTTGCAGTGTTATGAATGTGCATTAATGTCCAGAAGAGCAGATGAGTTTAAAATGTGCTTTAAGGTCTTATTTGGCAGGAAAGATTTCCTCTATCAATCCTTACAATAAAGCTCTGGGAGTCTTTTTGAAACAACAAAGTGTTAATCTTTATTATTTATTGATACACTTTGAAAATGTATAGGCCTATACACACAGTATATATCATTGCACATTTTCTATTTTACTTTGAATTCCAAACTGTATGTTCCTCCCGTTGCAGAAATGCATTAAAGCCCATTTCATCTCGTTTCCACAGCTGATAATGACTCTCTCCCGCTGGGACGTCGTTTTGGAGTGAACCCCACTTATCATCGTCATAATTTCTCCAATCTGCTTTGTCTGCAAACAGCAAACTGCAAAAATTAGGCCTCCGTGTCAACAAGCGGCTCTGTATTTACTCAGACGTCTGTGAAGCAAGCAGCAGGCACTCGGCGTATATAATATATATAGAGCCACAGCACATAGATCAGCCTCCGGGGGCAGCAGCAAAATAAAAGCCTCCAACTGCATCATGGGTGAGTAAAAAAAAACTACAACAAGCCCTTTGGTGTTTTAACACAAATTAATTAAATAGCAAAGAGCAAAAATAATCATTTTAATGGCCCTTTACTATTGCATACATCAACTTTTATAGGCTGCAAACGAGTGCCATCCTATAACAGGCGGTTTTGCAGCGCTTGTTACTTTTAATGCCAGTGTGATTAAGCATCGCGCCATTATAAATATATGAGGACACAATTACTGCGTCGTCAAAGTACATTTGGTGAACACATGGTGATTGAGTGAGTGACTTTTTTTTAGTCACAGCTGAATGAAAGTCTGCAGGTTCCCCCGTTTATAAATAAATAAAACACGTAAATAAATAAACGAGGTTTCTAGTTCTGTGGATTGCGCGTCTGTGCTCAGATGTGTGACAGATTAGGCGCTGTTATTGCGGGTTGTTTCTCATGTTAATGCCTCCCGTTTGTAAGGCATTAACTAGCCGCCGTATGATAATCTACCTACGGGATCGTCACTGGCACCCACGGTTGTCTGTGGCCTCCCATAGGGTGACAACAAGAGAGCTCACCGGTGTGAAAGTAAGGGGGGGGCAAAAGTGTGATATTTATAAAATAAAAGCAGGACTACAGACTAGTATTAATCCGCATGATACTGATACATTTTTGGCAGTTAATCTGAGATCAAAGTTTTATTCTTCAAACATTCAGATTAATTCAATGGAGACTCGAAGTGTGGGGGTTTGTGTGTGTGTGTGTTCTTGTTTTTGGTGCCTCCTGAGGACCATCTTCTGCGGAGAACACTGACCTTGTCAGGACCAGTATCGTCTTCATGGAGACTAAAAACCTGGTCCCAGTGAGAGAACCTCATTTCTGATTAACTGGTTTAAACGGAGGATCAAATGCAATGTGTCTGTGTGTGTGTGTGTGTGTGTGAGAGAGAGAGAGTATTCAACAAAACAAATATGGTAAACAAATAAACAAACAGAAAAAGTGCTTCTCTTCCATGTTGTCCTCAGGTGCGTTATTGGCGCAGCTGCAGCAGCAGCATGGACCTGTTGATTTTGGTTTGACGCAGTGACACGCGTGGATAAACTTGTGCAAACTTTGCAAAAACTCACTCGGAAAGTGTGTGTGTGTGTGTGTACCTGGTTTTCCTTATGTTGTGGGGACCTACATCTGTTTATACAGTCGCATTATGGGGACACAAAAAGTCCCCATAAAGTAAATGACGACATTTTAAGGTGAATACGTGTTGTAAAGTTAGTTTAAGGTTAGATAAGGATTAAGCCAGTAGTAAAAATGGTTATGGTTAGAGTAAGTTGATGCAATGTCCTCTGGTGTGTGTGTGTGTGTGTGTGTGTGCGAGAGAGAGAGGGATAGAGCGAGAGCGCGAGCAGTGTGACATCACAATCTGACCCTGTGTAAACTCCAATGACCACCTCTCTCTCTCTCCCTCTTGCACTCACACACACGTGAAGCAGCAGCAGCAGCAGTGGTCGTACGTGTATGGAAGTGAGTGTGTGTGTGTCCGGGCTGCAGCATGTCTCTGTCCGGCGGTTTGTCGGATACTTGTCAGCTCGTTTCGCGTGACCGCATGGAGCCCGAGCCGCGGTGGGAATAACAGCCGCCTCCGTCCATGCGTCCACACTCTCCGCGGATCCGCCGCTGCGACACGTTGTTGTGAAGCTGCTACCGTGCAGACTTTGGAGGGACAGCGCTAACATGCGGGTCACTTTGGGCGCTTTCATTCAGTCCAGTCTGTTGCTGCTGGTCCGTGCAGACCAGTGGAGGCTGAAAGACTCCACCAACTGCGAGTTAAACAAGAAAGTAAGTTTGTTATCAATAAAGTTTGCAAGTTTGTGGGCACTCCAGAGCAGCAGCATCACTTTCCTTTATTTGGGATGTGTGTGTGTGCTGTGAGTGCTGAAGCTCTTCCCTGCCATTTACACTCTTCTTTCACTCTGACACGATATTATTCATCTGATTTAACAGCAGGGAGCAACGTCTCCACGCTGAGCTGCATCTACTCAAAGGCTGCTACTTGTTGAATGATTAAACCTGGATCCCCAAGTGTTTTCAGTGTTAATATATTGGAAAAAGTTCGGATTGTCTGAAAGAGATCCCCCTGTAATGTTATGTGTAAGTTAATGCTTCTTTGTGTCATTGATTATTTTTTCCTATTAAAGGAAAAAAAAAAAGATAAAAAATCCCAAAGCCAAATCATTTCAAACCAACTTAACAATCTGATACAAGGGAAATGAATTTGATGATTTATGTTATAGACATATAATATATTTTATGATCTTTCGGTTCATTTTCAATAGACTAAATTCTTAATAGTTAACTGGAAGGGTGTAAGCTGAAGCTAAAATCTTATTCTTTTACAAAAACATAGTTATGGCAACAACACAACTTGAGTTATGTGAACATTATTTGCAGTACCTTACAGTTTATTAGTGTATTGCAAAGTTCTATTCTTAAGCGAGTCTTAATTAGTTATTTGTTGAGCAATCATCAATCACAAACTGACTGCTTGTCTCTGCTGTAGGTTTGTGTATTGGATTTATGCAGCACACAGGTGTGTTTACAACAGAGTTCTATAAACACTATGTGATTTATTAACCCCCATTTTATTGATCGCCTGCATGTCTTTCTTTTTTACTTGTGTTTTTTATTTCAATCACTGGCTTGATACGACAGAATCAAGCCCCAGTTTGTGGGGGGAAAAAAAGTCTGACAGTCACTGACGTGTGTATTGTTTGTTTGGCACTTGGGTCCTAAGTGGCCTGTTAATAAGTCATTAACAGTCTGTTAGTCAGTCTGTCTACTAAAGTCTCACCGTTGGTGTCAGACAGACCCAGTGACACATGAAGAAACAAGTTCAAACTTCTCACGTGTGATTATTTTGTACTGTTTCATTTAATTTTAATAGAAGATGTTTGGATCTTAAAACTGATGGTGAGACAAAACAAACTTCTGAATACTAGGGATGGGACGATGCCACTTTGTTGTGTCCGATACCGATATCACAAACTGGATTATCTACCGATGCCGATATTAGTCCAGTTTTAGACCATTTATGAACTATGAAGCTGTTAATAACACATTTGTGCCAGAGGCAATTCAAAGACACAATTTTCCAACTGTGTAACAAATATTGATCTCACAAGAAGAAGAACTAAACAGCCTTAACATGACTCAGCTAAAATGATTTTACATGATGGAAATAACCCCAACATTTTCATCCTGTCCTCCAGCAAACGGACTTAAACTCCTTCCTGTGGACGATCAAACGGGATCCTCCCTCATATTTCTACGGAACCATCCACGTTCCCTACACACGCGTTTGGGACTTCATCCCAGAGAACTCCAAGCAGGCCTTCCAGGAGAGCAACATCGTCTACTTTGAGCTGGACCTGACGGACCCTTACACCATCTCGGCCCTGACCAGCTGTCAGCTGCTTCCTCAGGGTGAGAACCTGCAGGACGTCCTACCCAGAGACATCTATCGGAGACTCAAAAGGCACCTGGAGTATGTGAAGCTCATGATGCCGTCGTGGATGACGCCAGATCAGCGAGGGAAGGGACTGTACGCCGACTACCTGTTCAACGCCATCGCTGGGAACTGGGAGAGGAAGAGACCGGTTTGGGTGATGCTGATGGTGAACTCTTTAACGGAGGCGGACATTAAGACGCGCGGGGTGCCAGTGTTGGACCTTTACCTCGCTCAGGAGGCAGAGAGGATGAGGAAGAGGACCGGGGCTGTGGAGAAGGTGGAGGAACAGTGTCATCCACTCAATGGCCTCAACTTTTCTCAGGTGAGTTGGAAACTTTCATGCTCAGAAATGCTTTTTTTGTTGCACACCTTAAGCGATTGTGTGACTGCACAGTAACATACCAGTGTAAAAATCAGAAATGCAGAATTCTTCATTCTACCATTACATAAAATCATCTAAAAGTCATGACTGGTTTTTAGGCTATAATTGAATCTTACCAAAGGACTTTGATGTGTAATTTTTCTCCATATTGAAAAATATATATGAAACCACAGCTACATGTCAATTTAAAGTGGCA
The DNA here is from genome assembly GCF_958295425.1 of Solea solea. Lineage (NCBI taxonomy): Eukaryota > Metazoa > Chordata > Actinopteri > Pleuronectiformes > Soleidae > Solea > Solea solea. Next base: position 15,434,325 of record NC_081152.1, read on the forward strand.
ACCGGTCGGGACGTCACCCGTAAGAGTCTGAAATCCAGTTTTCAAACCCTCACATTTGCGGTTTATCCAGGGCCATTTTGTCCTCTGCAAACACATTCCTACCATACGCTGTCAATCACACTGGTGTCCACTCACATGTGCCATATCTAATCATTGGTTTTCTTCTAAATGGCAACATAATTTACAAAATTGACATTGTGTGCTGTTGAAGAAGATACGGAACTAGTTATTGAGGATGTTTACTGATGTTCTGTATCAAGTGAAAAGTAGGCGCATTTTCCTATAGACTTTCTTTCAAAAAAAAATTTTTTTTTCACAACTTATGGAGTTGCCCCCTGGTGGCTGTTTACTATATATTTACTTCCTTTTTGGCTTCAGTAGGAAATTGTAAGAGTACGCCAATTTTATTTGGTTAACTTACACATCTTGATCACTAGGGATGAGCCTCTATGATATTCAGTATCAATCCTCTACTCCACACATCCCATCTACCAAGTAAAGGTACCGTACTGTACTGTACCAAGCCAGACAGGTTTTGGCATCAACTAATGCTTTGTTATGTGGTGCAGCTGTTGGGTTTGACCCCTCGGATTTGTTAGGCTTGTCTCAATAACAACGGAAACACGTCTCGGCTCTTCTGAAGAGGCCCGTTTTTTCCTCAAAGACTGTAGCGCAAGAGACTCAAGATGTGTATTACTAATGACGCTAAGTCAGATTTGTATTTTCTTGACAACAGCGGCGTGCACTTCTCTCTTTTCCCACAGCTCAGCCGAGCGGATAAAGGTGTGGTGTTAATCAGCTGTGCAAACATTCAGCCGTGCTCCACCACGTCCTTTGTTATTAAAGAAAAATGGATCCTAATGACTCAAGTCTGAAATTGCCAGAAAAAAAGAAAAAAAAGGGGGAACCCTGTTCCTCAAACCAGCGCACTTAAGTCCCCTTGTCCGCCTGCCTGTCTGTCTGTCTGTGCTCCCGGTGACCTTTCTCCAGCACTACAAACATCGCCCAGAAGCAGCCATCACTGTGAAATCATGTCGAGTATTATTGAGGAATTTCTGCTAATGTTGGGGGGGGGAGCTAAGGGGATTACACTTGACCGTTTACCCTAACACCCAGAAGCTTTAAAATATTGTTATTTTAAAGTGGGCCTTGTTGGCCCCTCAGACAAGTCTGCGCCTAAACCACTGAGCAGCAATTTTATCAGGATTATCCCCAGTTGTCACGGGGGGATTTCAACAATTACGGCATAGTGTGTAACGTGTAATTAATCAAATTTAAAACTACATGACATCTTGTTTGCGTAGGCAGTTAAATGGAAATCAGTCTTAATGTAATGTTTATTTTTTTTGATAATCACAGGGACAATGGGTAAAAATTAATAATTGCTTGGAGCATAGAATTTTCTTCCCATAGTTGAAATGACAGTAATGCTAAAGTAAATTTCACCTTCTCTTTCTCGCACCTGAAATCGTAACTTTTATTTACTTCTGTCAATTTAAATCAAATTTCTTTGGAAAGTGCCCTCTTATGGTACATGTGAGAGATTAATTCTGACTATTCAGAATACAGTTCAAGATATCATTGATTCTCATTATAATCTAAAATTGGAATTATGGGAAGCCATAATTTAGTTGCAGATATCTTCATTTTGCGTTTTGGATACTGTGTATCTATAATGGAATTAAAGGTAATCCCATGTGCATGAATGGAAAAAGTTAGCTCTAGGAAGAATGAATGTGTAGATATGATCTAAATCTCTAAAAAAGATTATCTTTTGTATTGGACGTGTTGTGATGCACAGTCTAACAGAGAAGAAAGTGGGACTTGTCAACATACCTTTTAAAAGACTGAAAACATCGCTTATCGTTACAACTCTCTGTGAACTCGGTCCACAGTATGTCGAGGTGGGCTCAACAATGAATCCTAGTGTCCCAGGAACAACCTCTATACCCCGACACGGCACCGGCAAGCACACAACTTGGCACTCCAGTATTTCCACACTCAGTTTCAATCTAATCAGCAGCAGCTTGATGGACGCCCTCACCCTGCTGGCTGGAAGCAGGCAGCCCATTCAGTAAACATTGTTTTTTTTTTTTTCATACTCAGTTTTTGCTTTGGCATAACTGAAAAGGGCAACTCCATTTATGACCTTTTAGCTCAACTCGACTGTAAGAATGTGTTGAGTGAGATACGCTCTCGGTGAAACAATGCTGTCGCCTCAGCCGCCATTCTTGACTGAAAATGCTGTTGAATCAGGCTACAACCAGAACACAGTATTTGTGGTCTGTAATAGTCTCTGCAATGTTTTCTCTGGCAATTTGTATATTTGGCATGAGACGGACCGTAAAAGAAAGGGGAAGGAAAATGGAAAATAAAGTATAGGTGTTTTGGAGTTGTGAGAAGTGCTGTCCCCGTGCTCTGGTTTAAGGGGAAACCAATATTTTAGGTTAATTATAATCATTCAATTAACTCTTCACTTACAAAGACTTATTTTCCCACTAATCTTCAAACCCTTTATTGAACCATTGTGTCATAGAAATACTCCTTTCTATTAAGAAAGTGCCAAGAATCAAACGTCATCTCTTAGTAATTCAAATGTCTATAAGTCCATCATAAATTCAGCCACTTTAAATTTTGTCAAATGTGATTTTTAAGACACCACACTTCATAAAAATGCAGCCTTGTCTCCCAGACACTGGGAACCAACTGACAAAACCCACTGGAAGAGTCCAAATACTTACACTGCTGTCTCTGTATTTGAGGTCAGAAAGCCTCAGGATGTTTTTCTTTGAGATGCTTGTGCCGTTGTTCTGCTGTGGTGGAACATTTCATTTTAACACAGCCTGCAAAATAAAAATTTAAGTAGGGTCTCATTTTAAAGAATTATCATTCTTTTGATGATTGGACACAGACTGTTTTGGAGGAAAGTGCTATTTTTAGCCCCCCCGGGAGCAGGAGGAACGTAAACAGTGTAACACATTTCATGTAAATCTACATGTACGCCAATTTCCGTTGCTATATTGATTGCTTGCTTACTTCACGCTGTTCTGTTCCATTACTGTGGCAAAATTCCGTCATCTGTTGCAGTGTTTCCCTGAACACACACACACACACACACACACACACATCACTTTGCCAATCAAGTGGACGTCACCCAACCCAGTTGATATCTAGATATAATACAAACTGGTTTTCAGTCCGAGTTGATGCAGATGTTTCCTCTTTCAGAGAACCATCAACACAAACCCTGATTGTATGAAAGCACTGGTCTGTTTCTAGACTTTCTTTCTTTCTTTCTTTTTTCATACTGGAAAATCATGGTGGCCCTTTTGGTTTAATACTAAAAATGTAGATCAGAAGTCTGAGGTAAGAGTCAGTCTTGCTATATCCTTGGCCAGGATATTCTAAACCACCCCACATATTTAAGTGGATGGTCCATCCACCAGCTGTCAGGCTCAGTTCATTCACAGTGGATGGTTTGTTAACTCCGAAATCTTAGACTACATCTATACTACTGCCATTTTTACGACAAAATGTATACATTCTCATCCGGATGTGTCTGTCTTTACACCACTCAAGCATTTTAGAGTCCCCAAAAACTGTGTAAAACACAAAACTCTGCGGCTGCATTTCAGTATATACCAAGAGAAGTTAGGAAACAATGACGCAGTTACTCACAATCATCTCGACTGGTCCTTAGCAGCCACGACACGCCTATGGGATCTGAATGAAACGCTTAATTTAAACACTTTAAACACAGTTCTAGCACAACTGGGCTTTTTCTTTTCCATTAGGGATAGTACGTGGTACCTGGTGCTTTTTTGTACCTGCTCTGGCGAGGTTCCAGGCGAGTTGAGGCGATACTAAAATGTGACGTCAACAGTCGGCCACTGATTGGTCAGAGAGTTTCGTTAATGGAACCGAACGGTAGAGCAGACTTAAAAATCCTGAAAACATGCGTTAATCTCCAACATTTAGCAAAGGAAATGTATAAAATCTCAATATTTAACAGAGGAGTCCAAAAGCCGGCGCCTGTGAGCCGAATCACTACCTGTTCAGCCGTATTTCAGTTCAGAGACTGTGTCAGACGGAGTCTGCTCTCCGGTCATGCAGGGAAGCACTGAACTAATCTTTTTAATGAACTGATTCTAATGATTCAGTTACACTAGTTTGTGTTTGTGTCGCTAGAAAACAACGTCACGGCAGTTTCATGCAGTCATGCTATGACCACTCCACCCATGTTGAGGAGGTACTATAGTAATGGAAAATGAGAAAGGAGAATGTGTTGATATTATGGATGAAGGCGTGCACCACCTGCTTTGTTGTTTTTAATGCCTGTCGAATCCTTTTGCTCTTGGAGCGATGTGACTAAAAGTTGGCCTTATACCTTAGCAATGAGTTGAACTCATACAACATGCATACATGTTTCCCGTGTTTTCGGCCTTAGTCTTTTGCCCAGTGCTGTACACTTGAAATGGAGCTAAAGCGCTTGTTTGGACACTGATTGCTGTTGAATGAATACATAGTGGGCGTAGATTTAGCCTTATCATGGTGAGAATGGTTGTTCTTGGCTTTATAGGTCAGCGTATGGACACTCGTCTTTTTTAAGTGAGCCTGTTGAGGACAACAATGGCTGTATGAAGGCCACCGTTCTCTGTCACTGTTGTCGGAAACTCGCGGGACATTCCACACCTCAGTGGAGCAGACCTGCTGATGAAAGTGTTGTTTCTTTTCCTCTCATCACTGGGAGTAATGGTGCATGGAGAGGTGATGAATGCAGGTCTCAGTGCACGTCTATGAGAACAGTGGAGGAATTTTGGAAGCCCCATTTGGTTCATTCATGACCAGGAGGGACTGAAATGAGGAGAGTTGAGACGCAGACTGAGATCAGTAGAGGAGCCATTAAGGAGGGACGGCGTCGCTCGGCCTCCATTAAAGGTACCGTGACGTTACCTGTGTTTGACAACCTTGTGACTTCACTTGTGGTATTTTCTTTTCATTTGAACTTGATGGGCTGCAGGGCTCTGGGTTTCACCAGCCGCTGCCTGACAAAGACGAAATCCCCCCCAAAATAAAACGTACTCCTATGCAAAGTTGTCAACTGAAACTACGGTTTGTTTTCTCGTTTCATGGAACACTTCAGTTCTTGTTAATTCTCATCTCGCTTTTCTCTTTTTTTTCATCTCCCGAAAAGAGGCATAAAATATGAGGACATTATTTCACTAATCAAAACCATGTATTAACTTCCCAATAGGAAACTGAGCATGAATCAGGCTCAAGAGCACTGGTGATTTTAACGCAATTATCATATCTTCCTGCCTGACTGTAATTTAGATGTTTCCATACTCAATTTCAGAAAAATGCTCTTCCGTGGTTTCAACAAGCATATCAGGCTCACATCCAAAAACTCTTGTGTCCTGCTTACATCTCCTTATATAACACCTGTAGAATTGAGGAGTGCAGTGTTCAGTTTCATTTTTTTTCTTTTTTTCAACGGAGCATCTTGATCCCCGGGTCAAGAAATATTATTTGCTCACATGGAGTGTGATCTGTTCTCAATTACAACAAAAAAAAGGTTTGTTTTTTGATTCAGCAGATCTGTGGGAAAACGTCCACTTTCAGGATTCAGATCTAAGAGGTCACGTGCAAACAGATGTCCTCATTCTGTATTCAAACTCACTGTACAGGAAGGACAGACACTGTCACAGAGTGTGAGTGTGTTATCTTGTTAAGTGCGATGGTTTTGTAAAAGTTCTCCAAAGCAGTGAAGCTTCACGTTGCAGACAGTAGAGCGGCTCTCCTTATTTTCCAGCCCCGGCTTTGGGCAGCGCTTTGGGCAAACTGATCTGCGAAACCTACCCACAAAGGAAAAATCTGTCTCAACCCCCACAATAATCTGATTAGATGGCAAGATGAGAATGATGATGAGGATGTGTGCGTGCAAAATGTTCTTTTGTTGTTGGCGGTCACTTCGTAAAGGAATGTCAAGGTTGAACTGTGCGTTGTACAGACTTAACCCTGTCGGCTCCTAACAACAAGAACTTATTATAAAGACTGAAAAGGCAAATTATTTGCAAACAAATAAAGAAAGCAGCTGAAATTACAGAGCTCCTATTAGCAGCTCAGCACATGGTTGGGTACAGGTGGAAAGTGCATGACTATACCTGTATCTTTGGAGCCTACACTTTACACTCCTGTATATCCGATTTATATTAACAAACAGTACAGCATATAAGCATTACATGTCCAGTGTGTAAGAATGAGTAACATCTAATAATTAGATAGATTTCACAATTAGATTCTAATTGACCAATATATGCTGGCCTTCACTTGTTAGAAACGATGTTCTTCATTTGCATAATTAGCTTCAAACTACTTGTTTTGTCTGTTCAGGCTGCTGCAGAAACATGATGGTGCAAGATGGTGTGTCTTTATTAAAATACATAGAAAAATGCTTTTTTACTGGGTTAGGTTTAGGGTAACTTCATACTTCAACTTTGAAGCAAATATACACTTATACAAACTTTACAAACCAAGTTTACAAAGCACGGAGTTCTGTCCCAAGTTTTAAAAAGCAAGGATTGCTACAAATATTAATGCTAAATGGCTGGAAGATGGATGCATGCATGGTGCATCTCCGGCAAAAATAGAATAGATAAAGAAGATACGAGCAGGTCCACTTGTGTCTTACGTTCCCAGAGCCAAAGCCGATAGAAGCTCTCGTCGTTTGGACTGATTGCTGATTTCCACTGGTCAAAAACATGTTTAAACCTGGGATTAAGTGGGTTTTTTGACCAGTAAGAAAGGGATATAGGGTCGTAAAGTTTGCGGGTGTGAGTGACTGAGTAAGAGATAGAAAAAAAAAAAAGAAGAACATATGCTGGCATAATGACAGTAATACACAGTGACACACAGACAGCCCAACAAATTAAATCTCATTTGTCCTAAAGTGGAAGGAACCACAACTACCTGGCACTGATTCAGTGATACAATGATCATTTAAGCAGAATAGCCTGCAGTGATGTTACACGTGTACACATGTACTCACACCGGTAGACACCACAAAAAAGAAAAAAAGAGACATGAACAGCTATAAATCTTAACCTGCACAGAGATTTATTAAGCTCATTATAGCTTTAATGCTCTGCCAGATGATCGCCTCAGCTCCATTTGTCATTTGGAGAGATGATGGATGGTCTGGACACTTTTTGAGAAATGGATGAAACGTTTGTTCCAAGTAAATGTCGTCGTGTGAGATATTAACAGGAAACTGTATAATTTCTTTTGTGCCGGTCAGACTGAAGAGAAATATTAAACAAAACCTCAAACATTCACCTGTTAACCAGTTCAGTTTTTTGCAGCACAGCTACACATGACCTCCGTTCTCATGATGCAAAGTGATTTTTCATTTGATTCATGAGCTGTTGATTTGAAATTCACCTGAGGTAGTTTTGTAATTTTACCCCATTCTACTGTGATCAAAGGGAGTCAGTGTTGCTTGTTTAAAGGTTATCAATGTAAAATATGCACAACAGTGCAGCAGCACCAGAAGTAAGAAGCGGCATATAAGCAGCATTACACCGTATTCATGCACACACACACACACACACACACACACACACACACACACACACACACACACACACACGTAACAGTCACTTCGTCTATCTTGTTTTCATAATTACTGAACCTATTTGGTTGATTTTAGCACCTCGGCAACAAGCGGAGATTGAAAGTGAGAGAACATCAAATTACATTACATTACATGTCATTTAGCAGACACTTTTATCCAAAGGGACTTACAATAAGTGCATTTCAACATTTGGGTACAAACGAGAGGTAGATGTAAGTAAGTATACTATATACTAATATACTATATACATTCAATCTCACCAACAAAGTGTAAGAGAGCGAGTGAGAGACGGTCAGTGTCTTCAATACAATACAAGACAATAAATCGGGTTTTTTTAATGTCAGTAAACATGTTAGTGCGACTAAAATCGAGCTAGTCTTAGTCAGACTAACATACATGGATAATGCGATTCATATTCCGATTACTCCTGCATGTTTAAGCATAGTCGGACTGGTGTCTGACTTGGCGTTCTGCGCATACTCCAACATTTCCTCCCTGGTCTTTTACCCGGAATTAGAAGGAGACGAGGTATAAACTGCATTACTGTAGCCAGACATCATACGATGGCGTCGTCTTTTTTCCGACAACACAGCAACCACTAGAGCCATGCTCCATCTAATTTGTATCACGATGAACATGTACAGCAGGTACGCAACATGCATAAACCACAGCACAATCCATCTCACCGTCCATCTTGCTGTTGGTTTTGTTTTTCTGTTAAACTGCATGTAAATGTACAGACTGTTTTACCTCCCTGTCTTGGAGAAAAACATCCCTATTGGCATGTTCTCATCTTGTTCTTTGCCATCAGCAGTCTATATTTGAAGGCATCTCCACCACAGACCCTTGTTTTTCTTCGTTGAGATGTTTTTCAGAGGTGTACCAAGACTTTTTTTTGGGGGTTTGGCATCGTTGAGTATTTCTGCTCTCTGCTTGCTCTTCTGGTGGCATCCCATGTGTTAAACCGCTACTAGCTTAATTACTGAATGGCAGTGGATGGTGCCGCCGGGCAAAACACCAAACCAAAAACATAAACACAGTTTGCAGCCCGCAAATTAAAATGTATTTATTCATTCACCATTGAAGCCAGTATTTCATTTTAACATGTGTATAATTTCTGATGACACATCACAGTCATTTTAGGTCTTAATATAATCCATTTTTTGTGCACAAATTCATATTCGTGCATGTATAACGTCCCGTGAATTGAATTTCCTACGTGTCTTCACAGCGTCCTCGGTCTCATGTGGCACGGAGGTGCTTGATTTCCTCCCCACTGTTGACCAAACAGTTCTGTATTAGATGTCTGGCATTTCCTCACACACTATCTGTCCATCTCTGTGGTTACGTGACACCGCAGACAAAGTTGCAGAGCTCCTCTCACTTTAAAAAAAAAACAACCCCTTCTTCCAAAAGCTTTATAGACGGAAATTGAAGTCTGTCAGCCAGTTAATATAAAGAAAAGGCTTCTGAACAAAGAATTTTGTTTGCCCTGCCGATAATTGATCACTGAGAGCTGTGCATCACTGCCGATTCGTGCTGCTTCTTTGTGAAAAACAAGGCAGAGGTTGGATTCGGCTTGAAACACGCAAGTAAATAAGAATCTGATGATGTGGTCGTCCACCAGAACAAGTGACAAAACACTTGCAGGTTTGCATTTGGTCTTTGACTTTTTTTTAAAAAATACTACAAAGTTTCCAATAATAGCTTAAAGCACTCGATTTTCCATTGCTGTGCAAATCCACTCATTTGTATGATTTTTGTTTTTCAAGCTTATTTCATTGAAATTGGATCAGATGGCGCTGGTGCCAGCTGTGTGCCAAGAAAACGCGCTCAGATCCCTGAAAGCGTGTACAGTAATACACTGGAGTGGAGAGGAGAGTCAGACCTCTGTAGACTGCCCTAGGCTTTTCCTGGTTGTGTAATACAGGCTTCTGGAGCTCATAGGGATTTAATAGCTTGTCTCCCTTGACTTAACACCGGGTCAAGAATACTTATGCAGATCACTGCTCTGTACTCACACTCGTGTTTGGTGCTGATAAAGAATCTGTGTGAGCTGATGCAGTAATTCTTGTTGAAAAAAAATGTATCTGCCCTTTTCAAATGGACATAAAACTCCTATTTTGAGGCCTTTACAGCCACTCGGCAGTAAATAAAATACTTTGCTGATTTTGGCGTCTTTACAGTACAGTGAAGTGCCCTCGGGGGATCGTTACAATTTATACACAATCGCGTTTAACTCAGTGTTTTATTGTTATTTTTAAATAGACCGTAGAAATGCATGTGCAGTCGATATTTTACGTCCTCTGTGGATTTATTTTTAAGATGTCGGCGCGTAAAAATACATCGGGGCTGATTACACAGACCAGAGCTCGCCGCGACGCCTCACTTGGCCAAATGGGTCCGAGGTAACAGACATTTTCATGACAGATAATTAATCAGTGATGCGATCTTAATATAAAACAACTGGAGTGAGACGAGTGAAAGTAACTCTAATTACAGATAAAAATAACACTTATCTACAACAGTGCTTTTTTTTTTTTAGTTTTCCATTTCTTATCCCAAACCATGAAACCATGCGGAGGACAAACAGCAGTTGTGTTTCTGCTGTCTTGCAGTGTGCCTCCCCTTTTATTGGCGTTACAAAAGCGCGGCATCCACATCCAAACGCACTTAGCACTCACTTAAGAGCGGCGTTCCCGTCCCTTAAGGCTAATGAAAGTTGGACTTAAAGGCAATTAGAGCCATTATAATACCAATTTCAATTTGTTTGGTGCCCATCATCCCCTCTATTGTTGTGCAAGCGAAGGTTTCTGCTGGCGAGGTTGTTGTTATTGCTAAGCTACGACCAATCAGCACCGAATTAGCACGTGAGTGATACGAAATTAAGGAATGCCATACATGCTGCTTTGGGGGAAGACATTAATTAATTACAGTTCTTATTGTGTATTGAAAATAAATAAAATAAAGCTTGAGTTTGCAGGAATAATAAACAGATAAGAGTTACAGTAGTCTTATTGTGCAGGTTGGCAGATGTCTTGTGTTCCATAAAAGAGGGGAGATTTAAGTTAACGTTTTCATTCAAAACACTCGTAAATCGCCTCGCGTTTGGGGATTTATTGTTTCAAAAACAGAACTCAGAGGTTCACAGCTCACAGTGACTCTTTTGTTGTAAAGATTTAGGCTGCAGTAAAATTACTCCTATGTATGTATAGGGTTTTTTTTATTGTGGGATAGATTAATAATGCATAACTTTCTTAAGGTTAAAACTGTGACTAGGTAATTCAAGTTATTAGAAAAGATGTGACCTGATTGACTGCGTTGTTTGTGTAGAGACGCAGGAAATGGACACTGATGAATTTGCATAATGCAACATTGAAGTCAGCCGAAAGAGGAAATCACAAAACACGGAGCACTTTGACTTATAACACTTGTATCTAGGGATGGGACGATGCCACTTTTTTGTTTTCGTACATTTTTATCTGCCCAATATCCGATCCAGTGATTCTGACAAGTATCGGACCGATACCGATACTGATACTGACCGATACCGATTCCCATGCCTACTTGTATTTTCCCTTAGTTGCAAATTTGACTTTAAAGCTTGGGCTTTGATATTAGGTTTTGCCTGTGTGTGAAAAGAACCGAGAAGAAGAAAAAAAACACATTAAAAATTCATCCTCAAATAGAATTTGAGTTTCTAAATGAACATTAGCCTCTCACAATTCCACATGAGTCTTTCAAATTGCTCCCAGTAGCTCATACTTTTCTCTGCACCGGCCAGGTCTGTGGATGGTCTGGATTAAGTCCAGCATCTCCACCGCCCGCAGGCACGAGCCAAACCTGACTGGACGTCAGCCGAGCATCACAAGGCCAAAGCTGTCCACAAGCTCCAGCACACAGGATGATTAGTGTCACCTGGAGCTGGTGGAAGCTTTTGTACGGCAGCCACTTTGCCGTTTAGAAATGAAATTGATTTAATAATTGTGACTGCAAAAGTGAGAGAGGATTAATCTTTGCTTTGAGGTAACCGCGCAAATGCACAAAAAAGAAAGCAAGTATTTGGGCATGTGCTCGGTTTCCCAAGTCCCAAGGCTCTTTGAATAGCATGACGCTATGTCGTAATGACTGCAAATTGCAAAGCAAATCGTATTTAAACTATCACAAGTTGTACAAAATTAGTATTCACCACAAAAACAAGGGTGATTTTACATGATACTTTCCAAAACTATTTTCTTTTTATTTTTTTTGGCGACTTTAGTGGAATTTCACAGGTGTACGGCACACGGGAAGGATTTGTAAGACTTTGCTGTTTTCCACGTATGTTTTGACCTCAGACATATCTTCACATGTGACCAGGAGTGTAAGGTAAAGAATTTCTTCCAGCCAGGTGACGTTTTTCATGTGACACTGCAAAGTTGCTCTTTGACATTCATGTCGTCGCTTGTCTGTAACTTGTCGAGTTACTGTCTCGATAACTCCAGGTTGTTTGAATCATCTGTATGCGTGCTTTAGACATGGTCAAGTGTGATTTAGAGGTGGATGTATGGCTATGGAAACACCAGACATAGAGTTCTACTTTGAGAATTTGGATCTTAAGGAGATGTGGCACCAAATAGTGTGTTATTTTACATTATTTGTTGTATTTTACACTTCACATTCTTACAAGTTCATATGTGTGATCATATGGTGCTTTTCCATTGTACAGTTCTAACACGGCTTGGCTCGGCTTCTACTTTTTTTTTTTTTTTTGCTTTTCCAGTAGGGGTAGAACCTCGTACCTGGTATTTTATTTTTTTAGTACCATCCACTGATAGGTCAGAGAGTGTTGTCACTGGAAGAGTCACGAGCCACGTGACTCAGTCACGACGTCTGACACAAGAATCGAACCGAACATTGACGAACTGTAGATCAGTTAAAAAGACTTTAAAAATCCTGGAAACATGCGTTAATCTCCCACATTTAGCAAGTGAAATGTCTAAAATCTCAATATTTAACAGAGGAGTCTGGTGTATTTAGCGACGGTACTGATGAAAGCCGGCGATCGTGAGGCGAATCACAACCCGTTCAGCTGTATTTGAGTTCAGGTCATGCAGGAAGTACTGAACTAATCTTTTTAATTTAAGTACACCGAAAACAACGGCTTTCCTCTTCATTAGTTAGTGTTTTTATGACAACCTCGCCCACACGGAGGAGGAACTATGGAGTAATGGAAAACTAAGTGCCTGGTACCCAAACTGCGCTTGTGCTAGAATAGTTTACATTAGTCAACACTTGATTTTCAACCTGATTTTCCAGTTTTCTGGTAATTTTTACCAAGCGCTGTCAAAAGCCCCCCCCCCCCAAACATTACTTGAAATGACTTTGTGTGAACTCTTGTGTTTAGAGATCTCGCTGATGTGTAGCAGGCCCCCCGATCAGATTTACAACAGAATTGACATCGGGAATTACTCTCATTTTGTTGCTCCTTCTTCTCGTCATTAGTATCGCTAGAAGTGTCCTTTATTCCCGTTCCAGGTTCCAAACAGATTTCTTCAGTGACAGCTCTTTTTTTTTTTTTTGTCTTTTGTCAAACAAGGTTTTGTTCTTAATCAAATCCAGTTAAGCGACACACTGCCGCAGTAATTCTACATGTACTTTGAAAGGTCTGTTGCCTTGTTTCCTTCCCCCAAATAGAGTGTAAACCTGTTTGAACTTTTCTGTGTCCTGACTCAGAACAGTCGAATGTTGGATTGTGTTTCTCGTGGTCTACACATTTTCCCTGCAGCATGTTCAGAAAAAAAGAAGAAAAAAAAAGAAAAGGGGGTGAAGACAGCGATGCCAGCTCTAACAGCCTGTCATTGTAGCTTTTAGATAAGATCTTTTCAGGGGGAAGACATTTCATTTTGATTAATAGCTGTTGCTTCTTGGATGACTGACAGATATTGGTCTGAACACAACTGGAAATGTGATGGTCCACTGCTCTGACTTGTTATGCATCCGTAAAGGAGAGAGCGGGAGAGGAAGAAGTGTTGTATAAACCTGTGGTGTGTGGTTGTGTTCTCGTGTGTGGTGCACACTCTGTGTCTATTTAAGGAAATATGACATTTTTCGTTTCTTCTGTCCTCGTCTTTACAAACACAAACACTTTACAATGATGCCATGTCAGTGAAATTGCAAGAAAAAAGGTCAAAAACAAATCAACCAGCTTATCGTACGCCTGATTATGTCCTGACAATCTAATATGTGTGACACAGTGAGCCTTAGCCTCACCTAAATGTGTATCTATGCAGATATCTGCTTACGGATTACATGGATAACACCTAAATATTGCTGCCTCGTGCTGTGTTCATCAATGTTATTTGTGCATGTTTCCTGTGGTTGTTTGTTGTTGATGTTAATGTAGTTGTCCAACTGTACGAAACAAGGGACTGAGAGGCCTCTATTTGTTCAAATTCAAGCGTAGTTACACAAATGTGCACTGACACATTATTAGGAAAAACCAAATGATTGTGCGAGTTCGTCTACGGCAAGACTTTTAAACTACACGCCCAACTGATACTAAGTTAATTTGAATTTCTCCATGTAAGACTAAGACACACAAAGTGTTTGTGATTGAGTGGGAGTTAAATTACTATTGCGTAAAACTGGCCTTGGCGCTCTGCACATGCTCCACTGATCCCACCCTCTCTCTCTCTGGCTTTGAGCTGGAAATAATAGAAGAAGCCGGAACATAGCGAGGAAAACTTGGCTGGCGTTGTATAGACTGTGGAGGAGACCATTTTAATTTAATTTTAGGTTATTTTATGTTATTTTATTGAATCGGCTCTCAAGTATCATGATACAATCAAACTGTGTCAAAAGCATATCGTCCCAGCCCTTGAATTTATGCTGCATTAAATATTTTGAAGTTGATGGATTGTAAAATACTAATATTCTCATACTAAAGTCGTGCGGAACGGTTCGGTTTGGTACAGTATGTATTTTTTTTCATTTCCATTAGGAATAGTGCTCAAATAATTGGCCCTGACCTTTCAATTTTTGGAACCCGCCTCTTGGGATACCAGAGTAATGGCACGGTATAGTATGGGTGGAGCTAGACCCACAACAGTGAGCTGATTGGGTGACAGAAAAACGCCGAGCAGAAAAAAAAGAGCTGCTGGATTTCTCCTTTGTTGTCTGTTGCGTCGCGTTATATGCTGTTGTCCACACACCAAGTAACGGTACAAATTCTCAGTCGAAACGCAAGCCTGACCAAACTGACCAAACCGTATCAAACCGAACCGTACCATGGCAGAAACACGGCTTAACAAGCTCAAAGGTGGACAAACTTCATCCAATAAATGGGCAGAAGTCCACTCAATGATACATGAGTACACACTCAAGAGCCCACTGATGTGTGTGTGTGTGTGTGTGTGTAACCTATTATAGTATTTTTGCAAGTGTCCACACACGTCAGACCAACACATGCGTAAACATGCATGTCAGATTCCTCCTGCCACGCGGACTCAGCCCCTCACACTTCAAGGTTCTGTACCTATAAAGACTGTTTGTGTATTGGGGGGCCGGGTGTGTGTGTGTGTGTGTGTGTGTGTGCCTGCAGTAGCTGAGATCATAAAACCTCTGTGAGCTTAACAGCAACGCCACTGTTTGGACTCCCACCTCATTTCAACACGGTGTTTCCCCCTCAAACGGTGTGTTTGTTCTCTCTTTGTTCTTCTCCCTTTGTAAAGGTTAACAACTTCAGTGTTACTTTTATAGTTCTGGAGGACGTTTTTCAGTGTAATAATATATGAAGTGAATTGCATAATGGCCACACACGTAAAGTGAGTTAATTGAGAACATGTACTGTTGAAAACCAATTCTCAACGGTTCAGTTTTCTAACTTATGATTTCATATTGAGCTGCTCTCTGTCCCGTTTATTCACGAGCAATTCTTCCCCATTGCTCGACTTGGTCTTGGAGTTGTTTTTTGTGATTTGTATCATTTGAGTAGATTCGACAGTTGTTATTTTGGTCGTAACCTCACAACACACGAATGTGTTTATGTGTGCAGCATCTTTCGAATGCAAGGAGACACTTTTCTGAAAACAGAACGCCCAACACATTTAGGTTGTTTGAATTTTTGACATATTTTGTTGGCTGTTTAGAAGTTTGTGGTCGTGAGGCTGTGGGTCGAGGCAGACGGCTGCATAAAAACATCTGTCTATCCATCTATTTGTGCCTGTTTATCACTTGTATCTGGGTTTTTTTTTCCTGTTGGCACAGCTCTGTCTTTCCATCCACTGACCTTCTCTACATATTGCTTTTGATGTCTATCTCTCTCGTCTCCTTCTCCGTTGATTAGTCTTCAGATACGTCTCGCAGATGGTGTGTGATGTGTGCATGGTCGCTTGCCAGAGGTGCTTACTTTGGTTCTGACTCTGAGCCAGAGGTTTTGAGGGATTCGCAAGATTCTCGTGAAAACTGCTGTGTGGGATTTTTGCTGCCTGCTGTCTCCGTGTCAGACTTCTACAAAGTCAAATGTGAGAGACTTGTGTCTGGCGCTGTTGTCTGCTGCTTTTGTTTTCCAGTGCCAAGAAAATGTTGTCTGAACAAAGTTGTTTCCATCATCCTTTGCAGTGGGGGGTATTCAGGGTCTGTTTTTTTTTTTTTTTTTTTTTAAAAGCAGCTTTTAAAACAGCAAGTAACCCCCAATTTGTAACATTTAATATAAATTTACCTTTCAAATATTGAAATTGTCATTCTCAAACCAGATTTTTGACATGATTGGAATGATTTTTCACCCGGAAACACAAAATTATTAGTTGCACACAACAAAAAATACTGCTTTGTTTGACATAGCATTTCTCAAAGGTAGTAGAAATTTGTCAGAATGTTTGGATTAAGGATTATGGCAATAGCGATAAGAGATAATAGAAAAAAAGACTTGCGGAAAAAAGTATTTGATTGATAAACAGGCAAGTAATTAGGGCTGTCATAATAAATTGTGATTAATTCAGGGCCCAAACCCAATGTGTTGTTTTCTAAATCACGTTAATCTTGTGTCACGTCTTGTGCACCATGTTGTAAATGTAGCGTTTTTTTATCAGTGACGACAAAATTATAATTAAATGGAAGTCACTTTAGATTTTAACATATTGCAATGAAAATAAAAGTGTTACAACGCTAAACTACTTTTGCTATATTATGCAGTTTTAGTGAAATATTACGGGAAATTCCTTGACATTCTTGTACATTATACATTTGTGATTTCTATAACAATCTGTTTCGCTCTATAGAACAAAAATAGATGCATTCATACCAAGGTTATTTATGTTATTGTCAGTTTTAAGGAAGTCCATTCATGACATTTGGTCTTGGGAGGTGCAGAGGTCTATGTTCCTGTCCTGAAATATGAAACACAACTTAAGTGTGTAGTAAGCGCTTGTGACTTAATTCTCTTTTATTACCTTGCTAAGTAAATCACCTACAAGTGTGCTTGTAGGTGATTTTAGGAGTTTAGGACTTCAGCTCTTATAGGAGCTGAACTGTAGAAAATCAAGCACAGGACAGTTAACAGTCAGTGAAGACATAAGACATCCTCACCCAAACCCAACTCCTTTCAAAGTTGAGAGGACCAACCAGAATGTCCCCACAAGGTCAATATGTCCTCACAGCCTATTGCAGATATGTTCTCTCTGTCACACACACACACACACACATGCGGTCAGATGTGGACACCTTGATGGTCAGTGTGTATCCACACTAAGTGCTCACAGCTGCTTTGCTTTGACTCTCGGCATGAAACAGTTGCGCAGTGTTGTTTTTGACTCGCGCCGTCCCGGAGATTTAACAGTGTTCCCTCAGTCAACAGACAGTCGTGGAGATTGATGGCTGTTTTCCTTGTGGCTCGCGGTGTTTTCAAGACCCACGTGTTGCTTCGTAGTGGGACTGATGGACAGAGAGGCTCTGCCGGCAGCTCTGTGGGGTTTCGCGTGTGCATATGTGTGTGTGTGTGAGAGAGAAGGGGCAAAAGGGAAAATGACAGAACGACTGAATATCTAAATTACGATGTTTCTGACATTATTATATGACACATATATATTTCTTAAGTCAGTTGCTTATTGGCTATAGCTTTAAAAAAAGAAAAGGCATTAATTACATGACACCATCAAAAGTAGTATGAACTAATGTACTGCAACACAACAGTGAGAACTTAAAGACACATATTGTTTCCAAAATGCACAATCAACTATTTTCATTATCATTTCATTTTTGATTATTTTGATATTCAGTTTACTGTCACAAAGAAACCAGAGCATATAAACATTTAAGAATTTAAAATCTTATAACAAACTAATAAATAGTTGACATTAATTCATTAGTTGATTAATCGATTAATAATTGATAAATTGTTGCAGCCCTAACTAAAAAAACCTTGACAAACAGAAAATCAGAGGCAGGAAAGCTGGACTAAACTATAGTCTGACTAAAGATGGACTAAACTGTAGTCTGATTAAAGCTGGACCCAAACTATAGTCTGACTAAAGCTGAACTAAAGTGTAGTCTGACTAAAGCTGAATTAAACTGTAGTCTGATTAAAGCTGGACTCAACTATAGTCTGACTAAAGATGGACTAAATTGTAGTCTGATTAAAGATGGACTAAACTATAGTCTGACTAAAGCTAGACTAAACTGTAGTCTGAGTAAAGCTGGACTAACCTGTAACTGAAATTGTACTAAATTGAATTTAGACTAACACACCCAGACAATGTGTTTCATAGTCGAACTACTGCATGTGTATCCTCAGTCGGACCAGAGTCGGACTTAAGTTGACCCGGGTGCCAGAAGAAGCCAGGACACAGAAGAATACGACAGCAGAGACAAAAACACGGAGACATTCATGCTGGTACATTTATTGGACTGACAAGCAGAGCGATTTTATGCTCCGTCAGCTTAAAGAATTTGATATTTTGAAGTTAATGGATGGTAGGAAGACATGTGGTAGGCATTCGATATACTAACAACGAGACAAATGCTAAACTGGACACCACCTAATACTAACAAGTTAAAAGGGGGGAGCACATCGTCCTGTAGCAGAGCCGAGGTGGGACAAGGACAGTAATCCGAATGAACGCCGTAGTCGAGCTTCAACCGTGCACGCAAACGTACTGACTTAGAGCTTGTTCAGGGTATAGTGAAGCAGGAGAGAGTTGGGGGGTTTGAACGGTTGCCATTTCACCCACGTGCACATGCACACACACCACACACAGACACACACGTGCACACCACACACCTTCAGCCATTTGGCTTGAGACTGATTCTTCTTGACAGCCTAAATATTTGGCTGTGCCCGAGCACCAAGGTAAATGCCCCGTGCAAGAATGTTTTTAGAGAGAGAGGCGAGATTTTGGACAGAGGAGATAAAGAGAACACACAAAGCAAAGGACGGCTGTATTCACACAGCTTCATATAGTTCATGTGTTTATATGTGAATTATTTTAAAGTTCATTTTCATTGTGACAGCAGATGAGGGTTGGATTAGTGTCAACCAAAAATACAGGGATATTACTGTGGGCACTGGGATGTGTAGATATATTTTAAAGAGTATGATTTAAACTAGAGGCAGCTCAATTAACTGGATGGGCTGAATAATTGGAATTGGTCGATTTTTGTCAATGGGCAAATTAAGAAACTTGAAAGATGCTGCTAAAATCATTAAACTGTTTGCACCAGAAGTTCATAGTTTTCTCAACAAGTTGTGTGTATTGTACATTCAGCTAGGGCTGAACAATGAATTGTAATTTGATCGAAATCGCAACACAACCTACTGCAGGAGGCGCAATATTTTTTAAAACCAAAATGTTTGCCAAAAATCAAATTTTAGATGAATTATTGTGTTGATCTATACACATCTTATTCGACAGACTGAAGATGAAAATGAGGATAATGATTCATATAATATATATATGTATATGTTCCTGTCCAAATAATCGCTAGATATTCATTAGATATTATTCAGAATCGCTCACCTGTACATTTAGCCTATACATGTGTGTTTTTCTGTAAAATATCTTTAAGTAAAGCAATTTTGTGTGTAATTTGTCAGAATTAAACTTTTGTAATTGCTTTGATGGTGGTAAAAATTTAAATCGACCAGTAAAAGCAGCCAAAAAAACCTCAACCACATCAGTGTCAGCCATAGACTGATGCACTTATTTCTAAACATCAGCATCCGTCATAGAACAACCCATGTCACTCGACTTCTGATTTTAATTATAGGAACTGGAAGAGCTGTTTCGTCCAAAAATGAAAGTAATAGGATATATCACTTACGTAGAAGATAGATTGTCCTTACAAAAATACAAGTTAGGGGATTTTTCACCGTGAAGTTTGGCGAGGAATCATATTTTTCTTCAGGTTTTTCTGTTTTTTGTATCACTTTTACCCCCCCCCCCCCCCCATTTTCTTTTATTACCATGTATTTGAAAATTAATAAAGATTAGTTCAAAGGTCTGTCTTTTTTGCTCTGGAGAAGCTGCAGTAATCCATGATAATGAGGCTTTGAAACACACACACACATACATTGTGCACATAAACACACACAGAGAAACAACCTAATCTTGCACAGGTGTATACACACTTACATGCCCGAAAAGACACACACTCGACGAGGAGGTAATTAGTGACCTGTGGAATGTAGGGGTCAAATCTTAAAAGACCTGGCTGATAGAGGGGATATGTAGGATCAAAGGGGGAGAATAGAAGGAACGAGAGAGATGGATGGAAGGAGGGACAGGAGGAGAAGGAGGGAGGGAATGTACAGGATCAAAGAGGGAGAGAAAGGGAGGAATGAAATAATGGTAGCATGAATGGAGGAGTGTGAGAGCAGAGGTGTAGGCGAGGTGGGAGGAGGAATGCGATTATGTGCTCAGGAGAGTTGGAAGAAGGGAGCGGAGAGGAGGAAAAATGGGGAGACGGGGTCGGAAAAGGAGGCAGAGGAGGGAAAAGGTTGGAGGGAGAGGAGTAGAAACAATACAGATAACTCAAAGTGACAGGTGTGTGTGTTTCTGGGTTTAAATGGCCGCGTTTCAGCCAGAAAGTGAAAGCTCACTTGTGCGGCGGTGAAAGATTTATGCATATATATATATATATATATATGTGTGTGTGAGTGTCAGTGACTTTTTTCTGCCTGCAGCCGCAGTATCCATTAGCTACTGTTTACACAACCATTTCTTTACCAGTGTGAATACATGTAAAACTACATGTTTTTTTTCATCTCCGTTTTGGTTTTCTGATCCACAACAAGCGACAGTTCCCACCACAAAAAATATATTCTTTGGACACGCTCAGGAGTGTCCCATGTCCGACCACTTGTGCCGTACAGGATTTTTTTTACCACTATGGTCGAAGCTGTTTCTCTCCTCCTGCTAAATACTCGAAATACTGCACTGTCACTACGTCATGTTGGCAAAGCAACAAACCAAGAATAACGGTGGCAGTTAAAGCCTCGTGGAAGAAAATGCATTTCTGTAATTTGAATGGAATTGTCAAAGTCTCCGAAAAAATGACATTTTACCAGTCCTGAATGAGAACTTCACTTTGTCTGGAATATGGAATGTCAGACATGGTTACTTCCTGCTTTTAAAGGGGATGTGCGTAAAATATGAACAGCAGTGATCCAATTCAGAGTTTTTGGACCGAGCTGCACTAACCTGGCGTTACACTGTTTTCATACATATGCACACTCATATGAAACTGTCCCACTGTCTAATATTCATACTATTTGATTCATTTTTGTGTGTCAGTGGTCTACATATCAATGCATCTCCACTGCAGACCCTGGGATTTTCCCCCCTCTGGTTGACATGTTTTTGAGAAGGGTTGTGAGGCTTTTAGGTTTGGTAATGTTGGGCATTTCCGACTTACAGCAGGCAGCTAACTCTACGTGTTAAAACAAACCAAACATCAAACAAACATGCACAGTTTTATCGAGCTATGGCCAAAGTCCGACTAAGACAGGCAATTGGACAACTTGCCTAATCCGAGTATACATGTCGTGGACAAAATAGATTTATTGTTTGTGTACGTCTGACTCCGCCTCTGTAGGTGGCGCTGTATCTCTCTATAAGCTAATATAGCTAATAAGACCTTTTAAAACAGAGAATGGCAAGATGGACTGTGCTGTGGTTATGTATGTTTCGTATCTGCTCTCTTGTGGTTGCTTTGTTGTCTGAAGAAAGACGCTCCTGCCGTATGTACAGTTTATACGTGGTCTCCTTCTACTTCCGGGTCAAAGACCGGGGAGGAGATTTTGGTGCACGCGCAGAACGCCAAGTCCGACTCCAGTCCGACTAAGCACATACATGCAGGAGTAATCGGACTATGAATCGTATTCTCCAGGTATGTTAGTCCGACTAAGACCAGCTGGATTTAAGTTGGACTAATGTTTTTATATGATATTAAGAAATTCAAATTATTGTCTTAAACAAAAACAAACAAGCATAATAACACTGTATAATATTATATACATCTTTGGGAGTCAGGGAGATGTATATTTCATCATGAATCGTGTTTATCATATTTTATGTGTGCGAAGCTCTGTGCGTATGCTCGTGTTTCCCGCTGTTGACCGCGCCGCCGCTGCGCTACAGGAGCTCCCGCTGCACATGTATCCTTCAAACAGATTAGAAAGTACTAGTTTAATGACAACAATACAGTGCCTGTGCTGTTCACAGCCATCTGTGTGTGCTTCGGTAAAGGAGCATAATTGAGGCTTAAATGTTGGGACTGCCCGAGGACTATACTTGAGTCAGTCTGAGTCACTTCTCTGTAAAATCCTGGCAGTGCTGCCATGCTCCTGATAGGTCTTGTTTTAAGGCTGACTAGCATTTCACTGATAACATCACTAATAAGTAACTCACAGCCCATATCTGTCTTTTTTCTGTCTACCTGTGGCTCCCCTTCTCTGAAATTTCACAGATAAAATCAGCGCGTCACTGTCCCCCCCCCGTCACTCCATCTCTTCCTCTCTCTCGTTGGTTTGATTTGGCAGTTTTCTGATTTCTGCTCTAAGACAGCGTCTGGTCTCCTGTTTGAATGCTACATTTACATGTGGGTGTGTTGCAAGAGGGGAAGAGAAAGAGGGGGTTATGTTACTCTGATAACATCGCAGACTCGGGAGGAAACTGAGGAGCTGTTGGAAGTCTTCATTTGTGCTTGGGAAATGGCCAATGCCCACTCAGTTGGCTGCAAGTCCTGTGTGTGTGTGTGTGTGGACAAGCTACTCTTGAGGCACCTGTTAAAACCCACTGAATTGTTCATTATGTTACTATAACATTTGCTGGCGCTTACAATCAAACAATGAATTAATCCTTATGATAAGAAGGTGTTCACTTTACATAGAGTTTGCAGACAAAATGTGCCGCTGACATATTGTTGCACGGGTTAAATACTTCTAGTTATCCAAGTTATATGCTTATGATGTGTAATAAGGTTCAAATGTTGTGCAGATGAAGTGAACAATGTGTTGGAACTGCTTAAATTCCGGCTCGGTCAACAACGAGGAGTCAAGACACGCGGTAATGACAGGGAATAAGGGAACATCTCGCAAATAAGATGACACACGCAGATGAGCTCATATACAGTTAGATCAGATAAACCTGACCATCTAGAGTGAGCATCTATGTGATGATCGAGTGACAAGGAAAACGGATTGTGTAGGTTATATGTGCATGATGCTGCTTTTTCGTGGACGAATGCAGTCTACTGCCATCTGCTTGTAAGGAAAGTCATTTCCTCTCACACTCAAAACTTTTTGTTGGTCAGTTCTATTCTGTTGGCTAATCCCAGACTTTACAGCCTAATCTGATCACTCTTTAAATTACATTATAGTGACAATCTGGTAATTGTGTGGCAATGATTTTCTTACCGGAAAGCTAAACTATTGCAATAGCAACTTATTTTATAGTAGTCACCAAGTAATAGCTTGGGAATGGCAGTGGGAAATGGGTGTTGGACAAAGACAGGTTGAATTTCCACTTAATAATAGTGGTAAAGATTTATTTTCATGTGAATTTATGCACACTGTAGCCTACACTAATTCTCACTACTAAGCAGTTTCCTGGATATAACTGTGGCTATAACATGGTATATTACCCTGCTATTCCAAATTTATTGCCGTACTATTACCGTGTAATCCCACATTTGCCTTGTTGTTAATTACTGTAGATGAAAACCACAGGTGATATAATTACAAATCTGTTAATCATAATTAACAGATTTGTGTCTTTCAAGTGACTCATTTGGTGGAGCTCATTCTCCGTTTTGGGGCCATTAGTTGCAGAAGAAGAAGAAGGTGCAGGGAGATGAACAATAAAATAAGGCTTCAGTCAAACAGCAGATGCGAAAGGAATGTGGAAAACAAGAGGGAGATATAGCATTTCTGTTTGTTTTATGTATTATTTGGGAGTGTTACACTTTCTTGATTTAGCCTGATATTGTCTCATCAGTGGCGCCGATGCCTCAGTGCAGGATTTGTTTCCATTCCATTGACACATCAACTTTTCAGCCAAGTGTTCTCTATTCCTTAATTACCCACACTGACATCCAGCTTTTTTCTTTTTTCATTTTTTTTAATGTGCAAGTTGAAAATCCACTTCAACAGGTTGTCTTCACCACCACTGGCTTCTTCCAATTGGGAGCCGTTCAGTACTAACTGTTCAGGAGGTTTTTTTTTCCCTGGCGCCAAATAACCCCCCAAATAAGTCTCCCAAACAAACAGTTCATGCAATTTAAACCAATAAAAACACTGAATAAACGAAATACACATGAAACGTTTGAGCATCACAGACCTTCTGACGTGTTAGAGCTGTGTGAGCTGATGCGCCGCCAACGTTTTGTTTGCACGATAAGTTAAAATCCCAACATCTGATGACGGAAATCCATCATTTGATTAAAAAACATGTTTAGAAACAACAATTTGGACTGTTTTTTGGACAGACAGCCTCCTCACTGGTGCATGCATACTACCTTGATTAAAATTACGGACTCCTGAGAATTGCTGCAAACGTTTGTTATAACGTCTCATACACAGCTCATCAAACCCTTTAATACACATCCGGTTGATTTAGGAGCAGGTATACATTTCCACTCATGTTCAACAGATTTGAATTTCTCACGAAATGCTACCGCAACTCACTACAGCTGCGTCTCTGTAGTCCACCGCGTGTCGTACGCTCGTCAGACGGGCCACAGTGTCTCGTGTCTAATGATGCCACTTGTGCAGAGCAAACGTTTTGACTTTAGTGCACACTTGTTCCACACAATTCCAAACACAAACTGCTGCCATCTGTTTTTGTAATTACATTTCTCTGCAGATTAATCATCTTTTAGGACTGTTGGACGGTTTCATAAATGTAATTAACGTAAGCTCTCCTCTGAGATCCTTGACTAAGCTCGGTCGCAACTTTTTCTCTTTTTTTGCCAACACTAAAGCCAACACACTGCAGCGAGAGCAACAGTAGTTTTTTTTTTTTAAGCAGAGGAGCTGAACACTCCAAATCTCCACATGTGGGAATCTGTCTGTGATGATGTTTGCTCTGGATGCACACAGCCATCCCACTCCATCTCAACAAGAGGGGGCATTTCCATGACAAAGGGCAATTATTGACTTTCATTGGCTCCGCTTGCTTTGATATCAGTAAGGGGTGTGTCTGTGTGTCAGTGTGTGCGTGCTCGAGGGGCGGGACAGGGGGCAGCAGTGGAGGAGAAGAAGAAATGATGAAAGGGGCCGAGTGGGAAAATGTACCCGCTGACCCACAGAGCACAAACAGAAGTGGAGGATCACGGCAAAAGCAGAGAAATCAGTCGTTTCCACTGTCTTCTCTCTCATTCCTCACTTTCTTGTTTGTGGTTTTTTTTTTTTTCCCCTTGTCCCATCTATTTCCTTCTCTAAACCTTTAACTCTCTCACTTATTATCAGGCAAACTCCGATCCTCCCCCCCTCTCTCTCTCCCCGCTCCCTCATTCTCCTCCTCCCTTCACAGCCATAATTTAAGGGGCTGAAAGGCACGGCGAGCAGAGAAAGAGAAGGGAGAGCTGAGAAAAAAAGGGGAGACCCTGCAGATGAGGGCCTTCCTTCACGGACGTGGCACAGATGTGAGGGTGTTTTTTTGTGAAATGAGTTGGCGGGGGGGGGTGGCGATAGGCTAATTTGCGCGGCATAAAGACAGGACTCTTTTCATATGCAGAGCGCCACTTTGATGCGCGGCCGATGAAAGCTTGAGGGAGCGCAGAGGAGAGGAGAAGAGGAGAGGGTGACGGAGGGCTCCTTTGTCCCATGACAAGAAGGCATCTGCTCCACATTGCCCTCCTCTCCTTCTCTCCTCGGCTACACTGTGGCTCCCACAAAAGTGTCATCGGAGCACCTTAGAGAACGGAACACAGAAAAGCCTCTGGGGTTACAGCGTACGGGCACGCATAACAAAAAAAAGAAAATTTGACACAAGATGCACACACGCGCATTGATGAAGTCCACAACATTTGTAAAAAAAACACGCAGACATACCGCACTCCTCCGTGCCACCACAGCTGACAAAACCCATCTTCACTTTGACAAATTGTTCCTTTTGAGAAACAAATTCACCATAGAGTCCTTCGTCTTTTGTTGCCGATCAAAATCACAGGCCTGCAGGGTGAAAGGTGTGCATGTGTGTGGTGCAGAGATCAGACGGAGACCATGAATCGGTCTGAAGTAAAAGGGCTGACAGCCTCAGCTTCTGGGAATGGACAGTGTGGGACCCCCAGTGCGAGCGCGTTTGTGTGTGTCTGTGTGTACACATGCATGTGCCCTCGCGGTGGGGATCAGAGGCGGCAGGCCTCACCGGGGCCCTCTCACCAAGCACAGGCCGATTTCACGCTCACACAATGAGCTGAATCCCAGCGGCAGAGGAGAAAAACTTAAAACTGTCTGCTTTTGCAATTGCCATTATTAGTTCAGATCTAAACCATTTACTTGTTTCACACAAGAAGATTTATTTATTTATAAAAGATTAAAGATAATAAGCTAAGATGTATTTTCTGCCTGTTCTTGTCTCATCATAAACATACAGTATGTGTTACTGTTTCTCGCGTCATTTATTAGACTGACGAGGAGCACGGCTTGAAGAATGATGGTGTCGTTCTTTTGGTTTGATCAACCTTCAAATGGAATTTACATTCATTCAGAGGATTAATTCTATAAGGACTGCTGTGATCCTCTGCCTTGTAGTGCCAATGTGAAGTTTAAAATGTTGTATTTTTGTCCCTGATATGGCCACATTTTAAATGTGTTACCAAATCTAAATTTCACATTCGGGTTTATGACTAAATACTTTAAAAATGCAGGGCATAACTTTTAAATATACATACAAACCAGTGTCAAATGAGCCTATCAGCTCTATATAACTGTTTAGATCTCGTCACCCAACAAAATCCGTACACTGCACACAGGAAGTGATTTGTTTCATGTCGAGACAGATGTAAAACAAGATGGTTGCCCTCGAAAGGTTTCAGGAGTGAATTTTACTTGGATAAAAGAGGCCTAACTGATAGTCACTGTGTTGTCTGTAGGTAATCTTTGCCCTGAACCAGACGTTGCTACAGCAGGAGTCTCTGAGGGCAGGAAGCCTTCAGGTTCCCTACACCACTGAAGACCTCATCCGGCACTATAACTGTGGAGATCTCAACTCCATCATCTTCAATCATGACACCTCGCAGGTGAGTCGCTTATACTGTTGTCTTGTCCAAGCGGCAAATGGTTGTGATGTCCATCCATGGGAATCTATCCTACCTTACACTGAACCCTCGATATTTACACTTTGGCCAGCGCCATGTGGAGGTTTTGCATCTGTAAAATAACCCTAACGCCACCTGCAACCAGGCTCCTACTGGACGATACCAGTTTTCAGTCACACTGGTGTCCACTCATATGTGCCATCGTCTATTTTCATCCACTTGGAAAGATCATTAAACTGACATCATGTTTTATTGACCCGAAGACCTGAAACAAGCAACTGACGCCATTAAATCCTCAAGAAAATGAGAGATAGGCAAACAGGAAGTCCATTTTTTTACGATACCGTCTTTTCTTTTAATCTGTAGCTATGCAGTTCACTTTCGCCGCAGTTAATAAGCAAAGAATCATTTTGACCCCTTGACCTGGTGGAGTGTCTCAGTGACACAACCCTTGACCTTCTGCCTTCACCCCTAACCCTTTAACTGACCCTTCATCCCCCACAACTTCTCGGGTGTCCTGTGTATTCTATTGCAGCTCCTCTATACTGTTGTGCATTTACTTATCCTGGTTTTCCCTCTGCTCTTCATTGTCCCTGCCATGTTTCCCTCACGTTTTCAGTTGGAAGTGGAATTTTGGGAAAAAGAACAATCCAAAAAAAACTGAGCAAATCCCACTGAAATCCTTCCTATTTTGTGGGTTTGTGTCCAAACTGTCCCCTTCTTAACCAACAGGTTCCGAACTTCAATAACGTGACACTGCCACCCAGCGAGCAAGTGACCGCCCAGGAAATCGACAGCTACTTCCGACAGGAACTCATCTACAAAAGAAATGAGAGGATGGGCAAGAGGGTCAAGGCCCTGCTGGAGGAACATCCCGACAAGAGCTTCTTCTTCGCCTTCGGAGCAGGTTAGTGTTCGTCGGCTTCACAGAGTTTCTGTCCAAAATGTCCGCCCAGAAAGAAAGGCTGCAATTTACATCTTCATTAGTCTTCAAAGCACCTGATAAGCTTGCTTTTATCCCTTTGACAAAATGATTTCAATTCCTATTTTTGTTGGGAGAGCACTTCGGCAAAGGGAGACAGAGAGCGTCTTAGTCTGAGCAGCTTAACAAAAGACAAAACAGAGACAGGGAAATGAAACTGGGGCCAAAAATCCCAGCCGACCAGTGTAGTAGTTCTCACCGAGAAGACTTCTTCAGAGCTTTTAGTAGATACAGAAATATAGCATGCAATTTATATAAAATACCAAGATTTCACAACATACTTTGTCGAGACAGACTGTAGAGAAAAGGATCACAAAATCCAGGTCTACCAGTGACAATAACCTTAAGCTCTTTAACCGCGTCCCTCTATCAGTTCAGGACAGAACAGAGACAGACACGTGGCCTGTTTCAATCCGTTCACATACTGTAGCTTTAAAAATGTCACTTTAATGCTTTGAATTCCTCTGTAACTATGCGACAACCTCATGACTCATACTGCATGTGTGATAAGATAAGATACTCTGGGTGAATCAGGAAGAATAAAGCTGATAACAACGGAGAAGATTAGACAAAACTTTTCTATCTCGCCTCGGATGTCTCTGTGTGTGTGTGTGTGTGTGTGTGTATTCGTGCTTCTTATTGGGGGGGGGGAGTTGTATATTTGAGGCAGACATTCTTTGTCCCGGCTGGAATCTTGCCGCTTGTTTGTTTTGCCTCAGGTTGTTCAATCCATGTGTTGTTTACACGTAGTAAAGGTGACAGATGTGTCGTAATCATTAGTCTAAAGTTAGTTAGTACGTACCTCACAAGAACAAGACTTGTTTCTGGCAAAAGAAAAGCATAATATGATTTCTTTCTTTTTAGTCATGAGATTTATGCACTTCATCGGATAAATTATGCACTGCATCATGCAGAAAAGATACATGTCTTAGGCAATCTTGCATTTGGAAAGCATCTTGCATTTGCATTTTATATTCTTCTGTTGATGTATTTGTATTTACGCCTGTGCTGTTTTTGGAACATGTCCAGTGAGAGCTTCTACTACTTGATGCTAAT
Organism: Solea solea; assembly: GCF_958295425.1. NCBI lineage: Eukaryota > Metazoa > Chordata > Actinopteri > Pleuronectiformes > Soleidae > Solea > Solea solea. The sequence continues at coordinate 15,463,733 of NC_081152.1, forward strand.
TTGAAATGAAATCAAGATGCTAAATTTACATTAAACAGACATCAAAGAACATCAAAAATAAAAACTGATCTAGAAAAAGAATCATTCTGTCTTTTCCATTAATGTATGGAAAAATGTAGTTCAACTTCAATTTAATAAATATCTCTTTTGCACACTATGACGTTCCACCACGATTCACAGTTCGTAGTTCATCATGGGATAAGTTCGACGGGGAGAGAGTGCCAACGATATATTCAGAGTCAATTTTTCCCTAATAATGACATTGTCAGACATTTGTTTAAAAAAAAGAAGTTCTCCTCAGTCCGAAACTGCAAGTTTTGCAGAAGGCGGAGAGAGAGAGGGAGAGTGGGAGAGTCGGTCACAGTCTGCTGGTCTCTGAGCTGGCAGGAAACAGCTGAGGAAAAGCAGACGCGCACTCACTCACACACACACACACGCTCGTACCCTAACAAGGAGTACATTTCACCACGTATCCCTAAGGAGGCACCTTTTCAAGGGCTAGGTCTAAAAAGGTGTGTACCTCTGTGTGTACGTGTGTGTCTACATGTGTGTGAATGAGCCGCTGAGTGAAAGCGATACGACCAATCAGCCCAGAAGCACCGGTTTTGACACACGGAGGGCAGGTTGGGTCGGTGTATACAAGGAGCGGAATGGGGCACATCGTCGGGGTGCAGTAACACACACACACACACACACACACACACACAGAGGTTAGCTCAGCTATTCCTCTGAGGACATGACATGGACTTCTATTCATTTGGACAGCCTAAACTAAGTTTTCTCCCTAACCATAACCAGTTAATGGCTAACACTAACTTTAATCTAACCACAATTCAAATCTTAGCCTTAAACTTAACCAGATCCTCAGAAATGAGGACCAGGTTTTGGTCCCTGTGAGGACGACTGGTCCTGACAAGGTCAGTGTGTTTAGAGGTAACAAGTACACACACACACACACACACCAGCCCCCCCAGTCCATACCCAAGGTAGTGCAGGGTAAAATGTGTCCTTAATTATCCCTAGAGAGGTCAAAGGAGACCCACACACTCGTGCACACACACACACACACACACACACACACACACTACAATGGCGTCCATTATGTCGCTCGACTCAACTTCCCTGTAACAATTTGCTGTCGGTTCTATCGGCGAGCATCTCATGTCTCCCTGATACTGCGGACAAACACGCCGGTGAAAGACGTTGTTATTGTCTTTTGTGCATTTTGTGTGTTTTTATAACGTCTGCCACTTTGACACTGATTTTACTGTTATTTTGACAGTTATTCTGATGGCAGTATGATCCATACTTGGTATTGGATTGATCCTTTTTGCATTATGTGTAATTTTTCTGTAAAAAAAATCAACAAATCAATCAAATTCTCTCATCTGTCGAACACATTTTTTTTTTGCAGAATTTAATCATAATCCTGTTTTGTTGCACATCTTTCACAAGTAAATGCACTGACATTTGATTTGCATATGCCATATGATTATTTTGAGATGAATTGAATAATTCTTTATCCTTATATTGTAATGCAGCGTGTTTTCAGACAGCAGGATGTTTTGGCTGCTTGAACTCCCTCTTGACATTATTACAAACTAAATTGGATTCAGAGGAATTAGTGTAATGCTTTCTTCTTCTTTTTTTCTTTTTTTTCTTTTTTTAAAGCAAAGCACATATTTAGCATATTTCTCTTCCCAAGTAATGATCCCACATTAGCCTGCAGGGGTTGGCCTGCAGATTCCTGACTGACCCATATGGAAAATTCTTGAGGGCTTCCATTCTGCCCTCTATCAGCTTTATCACCACAACAAGTTAGCAAAACAGTTTATTCATTATAATTAATTTCCTGTCAAACTGCCGGGCTGGATGCTGATTACGCTTTGTGAAAGGAAAACCGAATGAAAGTTATCGGCGGAGTGTTTATGGACGTTTTTTGAGAAGAAAGGATCAACGTTTTATCTGATAAATTAGATGCAAGTTGATTATATGAACGTTTGATAAGATATAAAGATATAGTTATTTACTGAGGTTTGGGGAATTGTTTAGGGAGAAAGACTGCCAACAACTGGAGTTAACATTTTCTGAATTAGAAAGGGGCTTGAGACCAATTTTGCATTCTGTCCTGATGTTTTTTTTAAAACAATAGTCCAGTGAGTGCAGAAGACAGGAAAGGAACAGTCAAATAAACACAATACATAGCTGGGGAGTTAGCCTTTAGCCTCTTTACACTAAAGTTAGTGGATATACCAAGGTTTTTTAAACCTGTGGTTAAAGCTGTTTAAAAAAAACAAACAAACAAAAAAAAAACCTGATTAACGCCATTCCCAGTGGTTGTTCTGCTCTGTGGTGTTTTGTTTTTTTTGCTTGTGTGTGAATTTTGACATCGCAGCTGAAAGTAAACTACTCAGAGGAAGAAAGATTTAGCATTTTTTACTTTGGTCTCTCTATAAGATCCTTTAGATGAGTATGTGATGAAATAAAGGATATTGAGTGCTGTCCCAAGTAGTGATGGGACAGCATTAATCATGAATGAAGAAAAAACAATATTTTACGTGAGACACTTGGAAATCCAGTCTAATTCAGTGCTTTTAGTTTATTTCTTAATGTGCCTATGGGAGCTGCATCTTTCCTCATGACTCATGAGTCAAAGTTAGATCTTATTAACTAACTTTTCCCCAAAAATATGTATCCTATCTGCTATCTCTCACCTCCGTAACTGCAGACCAAAGACTACAACTGTTTAAGGATCTAAAAAAATACTTTAAAACACATTTTTTTCAGTCATCGCAATAATATCGTTGATTGCAATTGTTTTGGTCGGGATAATCGTGACTTTTAAAATCACCCCGATGCCTAGTCCCGAGTTTTAGAAAAGTAAGGATTACAGGATTAAGGATACAAAGTAGCATTTTGTGCTCCCATTGATACCAATCAGAGCCAAAGCCTATAAAAACCCAGGTCCGTTGCGGAGTCATTTGACCCGAGGTAAATGCTGATTAAACACATTCCCACTGGTGAAAAAAAGAAAAAGAAAAAGAAGTTTAAACCCAAGATTAAACAGGTTTTTTTGACCAGTGGGAATGGCGTATTTATCTGACTTCAATATGAAGAACAGACATGAATAAGAGACTGAGCAGTGATAAGAGCTACTTACAACAGTATCACACATACATACACACACACACACACACACGACCACCCAGTGGTTGATAATTTGGATTTATTGCAAGATGATTTACGGAATAAAAAAAGAAAATGAGTGTAATGCAAAGTTCCAACTTGCCTTATTACAACCAAATGCTGAACGGCTTCCAGCTTCCCTCCGCTAAATTAAACAAAACAAAACGAAAAGGTCAGTAGGGTAACAGGGCCGTTTCTTTAACATTTACTGACATTCACTTCCATCGCTTTGTGAATAAAAAGGCCCTTAGAGCAGTTTTTTGGAACTTGGCAGGCGTTCATTGATCTGCTTATTTTTGTAAAGCAAAAGAACTCCGAACCTTGCTCACCGCCTGGAGTAGTGTTTTTTTTTTTGACAGATAACGTTTGCCAGTTGTTGCTTCAAGAAGCGTTTGACTCTCGACAGGCCTGCAGTGAATTTCAAAGACTATCATAGGACTTCTGTTCATGAGGTTAGACATGAGTTTTGTTTTTTTCCTTCTACTTTGTATGTGCAAAACTAAACTCCTTCCCTATTTTGTGCCTGCTTCGAGTGTTGGGGCATTGTCATGCCTGTCTATGCTTCACTCTACTGTAAGTAAATACCTCCTAGAAATTTGTCTTTTCCCTCCGTCTGTTTGTCTGAAATACCACGGCCATCACTCAGAGTAAATGATGATGTTGAAAAAGAGCCATATGTTCAGACAGGCATATGGAAGCTGTTATTGCTCTGCTCCATAGGTACAGTAACCAAACCCATGTATATAATCCCAACCCCATGTTGCCTTTATAATCTCTGTCATACCCTGGCACTCTTGACTCTAATAAAATGATGTGTTTACATATTGCTGAAGGCTGAGGGCTCCGTTTCGGACGGCTCTTACAACATTTCTTTTTTTTTCTTTTTTTCCTCTTCTCTGGGATCAACTTGAACGCATCCGTGTTTCAGTGTCGGCCCGCGAGCTGCTTAGCACATCATGATTCCCCTCAAACTCGGCTGCAAAGCCACAAATTTAAATATTTGTGGCGATGTAATTGCCAGTGCGGTCGACGGGCTCTAACGGTTACTGTACTTTGAAATGTTTGACTCTTTTCACAGACAATTAAGGTTTGCCTTTTGGATCTTTTGCTATTTAGGTTGGTGGGGCCACGCTAAGAGAATATCCCCCGGTTAGTGAGCTGTGATGTGCGGTAATAAAATGGAATGCCTTTGGCTCGTGCCGTAAGGTTGACATGAACTCATAACTCACACGGCAGCACCTTGACTTGTCAGTGTGTGGGTAGCTCTCCCTGCTGGAGCGGGGGAAATATTCTCTTAATACACTGTACTTACTTGGTCCGCTGCAGCTTAGGACTCAGCACCGTGAAGTGACACATCCAAATGGTAAATAGTGAATTAGAATTAAAGCTGCTGTAGCTAAGATTCCTAGAAAAAATGTAGATTGATGCCATTACCAGGTCCTTAAAAAATTAAAAAAGGCTTTGTATTCTCAGCCAATAACACGGCCGTCTCTCTCTTAACTGCCTCGTGATTGGTTTGGTAAAAAAAACTCAACCAAGGCTGGAAACAGAGGAGACATTAAGGTTAAAATTTACTCTCAGACCACTTGATTTACATTAAACTAAAATTATTGATCAATAACGCCACAAATGACTTACCCACTCTGCTGCTTTTGCTGTAGAATCAGCTTGTTTGCAAATAAGAAGATAAAAAAGGACACAAACAATATCAAAACTGTGCATTATTACAAGAAATGCTGCAATAAATAATACAATTACTCGCTACAGATAAAAATACACCATATATTTCGTTTTATTTGTGACAACGGCAAAGTGAAACAACAATCTGAGTCATTAAATGGTGCATAACTTTTTGTTTTTGTTGTTGACGCTATTATTCTGCCTCGGTTTGGTCTTCACGAGCAGAAATAATGTTACTATATGCCGTTTTTCTTTCTGAAAACAGGCTCTGTCAAGCAAAACTATCAGACGTGATAGTTTGTGTGTATATAGGGGCAGGTGGGGTTTAGCTGCTGAGTAACTGGGTTTTTTTTGAGCAGTAGAATTCACGTCTGAAACTTTTTGTGGACGCTTCTTTGTAATTTACGTTTACAGAAGTCTCACTTTACCACTACAATGTTTCTTCCGTCTGTCAAATGACACTAAACACTGCTATAGTTGTGTGGAGCTGACAAGACTTAATCTGCATTGTGTAAACTCATTTGGTAATGATTTGAATGGAACTAGCAAATGTTTATATGTAAAAGTTAAGTACCACACATTTAAAATCACAAAAACACCACACACTATGGGCGCTCACATTGTGCAGCCACACAATGAACTTTATTCCGAAGGTTTCTGAAGATGCCACATGGCCCAGAAAACTGTCTAAAAAATGTATTTCCATTGGATTAAACAGTGCTGCTGCCATGAAAAGCATGCAGTCTTTTCCTGGATCAAACTGATCCAGAAAAAAAACAACTGTCTATGATACGAACAAAGCGTTTGGAATAAATTCATTTTAACTTTATTCAGCAGTGACACCAAAGTAAATTCAGGGAGTCTGAAAAACTAGATTCTTCTTTCTAAGCCTGAGTGTATACTGTATAAATTAGCCTTTAACTACCCCCATGTGCGTAATACTTAAGGCTCAGAGTTATAGCCAATTGACTGGATATTCCCACCCAAAGTTCTGTCCTGAATTCTGAGGCCAAACCTTACGCACGCATACCTGGCCCAAATCCCTCCAGTGTGTTTTCACACCGAGCACTACTACATCACTGCGGTCACGGGCGCCGCTTCCTTTTTTTTTATATTCCTCCCCCTTTTCTTCCACAGATGGTGTGAACGTCAAAAATGTGGTGCTTTCTTAGCAGCGCCTCACCTTCATAAACAGCCAGTTTACAACTGTTTGGGGCAGTTGCTGACATGAGTACACACATGTCATGCGGCACCATTAAAACCCAGACCAGACCTACCACACACTTGGTGGGGAAGCGGGCGGGCAGGCGGGTGGGCAGGGTCTGAAAAATCTGCCAACCCTGTTCCACATTCCAGATTTTAAGTTTGAAACCCACAGAGACACTTTTTTTTTTTTCAAACTTTTTTTAAACACCACATAGAATTAATATCTGTCTTTAAGTCAGATGTTGAAAACACTTCACAAGTATTCAGTACTCGCACCACTGCCTAATTCCAGAGGCATCCGTACCTGGAGGCGATATTAATTATGACTTGTCTCCCAGATGCAAAGATGGACATGAGAGGAAATTGCTAAAAGCACTGGGATGTTAAGATGAACAGGTACTTGCTACAACAAGAAGTTTGACATGATTGACATGGACGTTCACGTCCCACTTCCTGTTTGAGCAACAGCTATTTTTGATTCACTTTTAACCATTTTGGGTCTAAAAGTGTTATATTTCAATGTTTTGGGAGACACTTCCAAAACATTTTCTTTTTTATTTGTGGCATTCTTCATATATATATATATATATATATATATAATTCATAAATTTGGTGTTTGGTCTCTGAAAAAAGGAGCAAAAAGTGATGATCGAACCCTCAAAGTGAACCAAAGATTCAGATTCAGTGCAGATATTCACATTCAGGTTGTTTTAATTATTAAAAACAAACAAACAATCAAAGTGGTTTATTAACTGTCAGTATAGTTGGCAATTATTGTTTAGAATTGATTCATTGTTTAGCCAAACAAACTTATATTCATTTATTAAAGAAGCCTGTAATGTAAAAATGTAATAGAACAAGATTCCTAAACAATGAAAATCACAATATTCAGACACTGATTAGCTACAATATCATACATGAGACAAATTCTCATGAATCTATTTTACAAAATTGTCAAATTGTAATAAGAACATTTCAGATGAATATACAGGTATTCATTTTGGCCACATCGCCCAGTAAATTAGCTTTAATAGTGTCTTATCAGTGACTTTCAACTCCCTGTCTTTGTTTATTCTGCTTTAAAATATCTTTTGCAACAGATGGTCAGTGTTACAGACTGGACAATGTTCTCCTGTCAGTCTTGGTGGGGCTTCCTCTTCCTCTTCATCTTCTCTCCCTCCCTCCCTTCAGAAGTCCTAGCGGCATATTTATAACCTTAAAAGCAAAAACGTAGATAAAGATGAAAAACATAGAACAAACGTTAGGATGTTAAGATGTCAGGAGCATCTGTAAAGTGTCACTGGTACATCTTCTTAAATGGGAACATAAACCTGTCAGCCACTCCACGAGTAACTAACTGGCTGCTGAGTGAAAAGCGCCCTAAACATATACATTTTGTGGCACTCATCAGGTCAGAGGCCTCCGTCTCTGCACTCCAAAGACATAGTTCATGCAGCCAACACTTCTGCCGCAGTCAAAGCAGCAAAACGCTTGTCACAACAGCTTGTTGTGATTTATTGAAAGCGTTGAACTCCTCACCCCTGATCCCATTCAAGCCCAACAGTGTTTTCTTATGCACCTGGAATGGGCTCTTTTCTTTTTCGCCCACAGGCTAAACTTTCATTTGGGCCAGAAATTCCTCACTCCTATATGAAAGGAGGAAAAAGGGAAAGGGAAAATTATATATCTTTACCTCGCGAGCAGCAGCAGCAGCATCTATTGATGATTCTGAGTGTGGGGGAATTGTTGTAAAGGAGCTGTCCCTTTTCATTTTGGGAAAAAACATGAAGGAACATAGAGGAACGGCAACAACGCCTAGAGGGGGGGTGAAGATATGAAGAGACAGACGAAAACATGCCGTGTGTGATTTGTGGCTTCCACTCTCTCTTTCGCTCTCACTGTGGGAATATTGAATTCTTTTTTTCTGATTCAGCCAAAGCAGATATTTTTCTGGTTCAAGGTAATGAAAGAGCCTGTGTTGTTTGCCATGTGTGTGTCATCAATCACACGAGCAGAGCAGGATGCCGTGATGCCACAGAGCACTAGTTTCAGTATTTATACTCAAATAAATTTAATATCCGTACGCCCAGACCTTGTGATGTACTGTATTTGGCGTTACAGTCAGACACATGTAAGAGTTAGGGTGTCTGGGTTGACATCTAATCATTTTTTTTTCTTTCATCTTCTTTTTCATTTTTTGGCACACGTGTATCTTTAATATTTTGTGTTATCCTTGTGTCTTAGAATGTTAAAAGGCACAGGTTTTGGCACACAGAGCATTTAGGCTGCTTTTTTTCTTCATTACTGTGTTAAAACGTATGTACAGAGGCTATAAGCATGTTCAGTATGTAGTGTCTTATATCCTTTTTTCAGCTCAACCTACAGGCAATCTGATGATATGATTTTCTTTTTCCATTTTCACCAACTATACTGATACTATAACTGATCAAAAAGTACTCACATTTTTAAAAATTAGATTGAATTTGTTCGCTTGGCTCGTTTTTATGAACAAAATAAAAATAAAAACTGTCCATTTTGTGACTTCTGCACAAGTATCACTACGACAGTAATCATGACTTTTACTCAACAACATAAGAAGACAAAAAAAAAAACCCTGTCTTTTATAAACCCTGAAGATGTGACCTATAAACCCTGGATGTCCATATAAGGAATTGTGTCACAGCTATAACGGCAACATTTCATTCTAGTATTTATAAAACCAAAAGACAAGGAAACTTAACATGATGATGCTCTTGTGTAGTGTAGTGAAATTAAGTAATTAACCATAGATGCCAAAGCATCTGGCAAATGAAAGAAAAGTCTCCTGCCATAGCAGGTTTTCTAACTTCTGTTTTACGTCACCTGCAAAGGTCTGGAGCAAAGGAGAGATTGCAATCGCTAATCTAGATTTGCCGTCGTAAAGCGTTGCTCTGTAGATGTGAAATTTGTCGATTGTGATGGAAAAAGCATTTGCAGAGAGGCTGAAATGGTTAATGAGAAATGGAGAAAAAAGACGGATTAGGGTTGAAATGGGATTAAGATGCGGGTTAACAAACATTGTTATAGTAACAGTGATGTATAGGAGGAGAGATACCGTGACACACGACACCCCAAATTGCGTCTGTGATAACTTACAGGCATGTGTCCTAAAGATCTGCTCTCTGTTATAATCTAGACAGATGATACGCAGGCCTTGCTGGACATCTACAAGATCTCTTGCAGATTACTTAAACTAAATAGGCACAAAATTGCTCTCTAAGCCACATGTTTCAGATGTGACGTGGAATGCCTTTAAGAAAGTGAGCAGGCACCGGGAGTCTCCTCCGGTATCCTTTTTCGGGAACTGTGGGAGTTGGGAGAGGCTGTGTTTGAGAGGAAGCACAGATTTACAGGAAAATAAAGAAAGAGAAACACTCACTTTTGTTTTGAGACTCTCCTCACTCCTCTGAGTGATTATAATCAAACCCCTGTAGTGCACGACGATCTGCGCTTGCTCTAAAAGCATAAAATGGCTGGTCATGTTTGGAGAAGCCACAGAATCACAGTTTCCCCGCATCAGTTCAGTGGCATCTTGGAACAATTTAAGATAACGCGTTACTGAAGAGTCACAGTTCTATTGCTGCTCATCGAGTTCCGTTCAATCAACGATCCCCCCCCCCCCCATCTATTGTATTTGGCTCGAGATCACTTGGTCGATTAACAATCGAAAAGAAGTAGTTAAAAGTGTTTGCAATTCTTCTGCAAAACAAAAAACCCCCTCAACATTTCGTAATGATATAATTTATCTGAAAATGCTGCATGAGGCAGAATTATTTATTCATTTTTATAGTGTATAGTTGAAAAGATAAATGTAACCATTTGACGCACTGTAGCAGATTAAAGTAAACAAAGACAATGCTTCAGACTGTTAAAAATATCAAATGAAAAGATATAAAAAATATTCATTTAAATGGGGTATTTTAAAAACTGCGTGTCAACCGAAACATTTGTCCAAATAATCCAATCTCATAATTAATTTAACAAGCAAAAAGAAAATGTATTCTTTTCTGTACATATATTTATTTACATATTAATGCATTATTTTTTTAATGCTTTCAGATAAAAAAAAACCTTTAAGTTAAGACCTTGTTGGATCTTTGTATCTTGTTGACATAATTGCTCGTACCAGCACTTTTGTGGTTTCCATAAAAACCCTGCTTTCAGCCAGTTTCAGGTCACATGACAGGTACGTCCACTCCTCTCCCCCACCTCTGTGGAACGACTCATAAAATCCTTACACTCGCTTTCATATTAAGAATAAATAAAATGAGACATCCTGAGTTGGCGGCACTCTTGTTTACTTTGTCAGAACTGCTCGTTTGGTTTTTTTATTTATTTATTTTTTTCACAGAATTTTTCAAACTTTGATCATTCTTTGATTCAACCAGAGCGAATGAGCCGGCGTGTGTTCAAGCGCCATCGTTTTCTTGGCAGCGAGAGAGAGAGAGAGAGAGGGAGAGAGAGCAAATGGCGAGTGCTGTGCCGAGAGCTTAGAGACTGTTGAAGCCTGACATATGTAATCCCGAACACGGCTCCAAAGTGCTGCGTGCCACCACAAATTTCAAGTGAGGGTTTGTTTAAAAAACAACCTCACACCACAGCCCCTCTTATGTGCACTGTTTCTCCTTTATTCGCCGCATAAATTCAAAGCTGCTCCACGCGATCTCAAGTAACCCCCAGACAGGCACTTAAGCAGCTTTCACACTGACGTTTAACACCGTGAATTATAATTTATATTTAAAAAAAAAAAGAAGCTATTCTAAGTCGTTAAAATGAAGGCGTTTTTACTCCGGGAGCATTGTAAGCTAAACAAACCGCCTCTCCCATGATCCTTCCTCACATTCACACAAATACCACCCTTAATAAATAAAAAAAGTCTGCTTTTTAAGAGGACATAAGTCTGAGGCGGGAGACGTTAGACTCGGAAACCTGGAGAGGAAATAAATTAGCATCAACAAACAGCAAGCCGTCGTCATACGTGTGAAAATGATGGAGTTTGTGGTGGATCGTGAAGAAAGCCGTCACTCACATTTCTTCTTCACTATCCTTTAAGTCTTTCCACTCAGGATTTACAGACATAAAGAGCCCTTCACGTCTCTTGTTGCTGCGTATTTGCTTTTCCTAGAATATTCTTGAGCCTCTTTCCTCACTAAAGTTAGTGAGAGTACACCCAGGATTTTTAAACCCAGGTAAAGCCGCCAAAAAAAGAAAACGGTCACTAACAACATTCCCGTTGCCAGTGTTTTTTGTTTTTCCTCACTCCTGCATCACCCGTGCGTCAGTTGTGACATCCTCGGACACAAGAAGAGTCATAGAACCCCTTCATACTGTAGCTCTCAGTGATTATGTTATGGTGGTTACTATTGTGGAAGCACAATTATACAGGGAAAGGTCAAAGGCCAGGGAACCAGCAAGTTTTCATATACAGTAACTTAGGCTGTGTTGTATTTGGTTCCAAGTAATGGTTGTTTCTACTATAAACTATTTTATTGAAGATAAACTAAGACTTTTTGGATGACGTTAATGTTTGGAAGCGAGGGTCGATTTTGTCTCTACTTTTACTTTTTACTATGTTCATTCCCTCTCCAAATCAGTCCTTTAGATCAGTGCTCCCCAAACCTTTCCGACCCCCGTCAGACATTTGACCTCCAGCCATTTAGATAGATCTATTCAAAAATGACCAGCATTTTCATTGAGCAACACTAGTTCACTTTTTGAAAAAAATAAATAAACCTACCAAACATTTCTAAGAACATATTCCGTTATGAATCCACTTGATATTTGCCAGTTTCAAAATGTAATCCATTTTGGAATCTCTGCTTTAGTGGATGTGATTGATGATTAAAAATAAATGCATTTCCTAAGTTTATGTACAAGTGTATTCATATAGCGCTTCTCTCTTTTGATGACCGCTCACATTCACCCATTCGCACCCATATTCATACAGTGAGTGGTTTCTATCACACATTTTTCATGTCAATATCCACATTGGCACGTAGACTAGCGGAGCCAGGAATCAAACCCACGACCTTCCACTCGTTCTACTACTAAGCTATTGTCACCCCGAGAAAAGAAAGAAAAAAAAAACAAAAAATAGCAAAAATAAAAACAGACAAAGACGAAATCAATGTGTTTTACCTTCAGTCAGCATGAAAACTCTACATTATGGCTCATTCTGGGTTAATGAAAAACAACAATTCATAAGATCAGACCACGGCTCCATTCCCTCGTTGTATAACAGATTTTACGTGGGCATCAATACAAACGTGTTCAAGGCCTGACAGGATTTTGTCCTCAGTTATCACAGTCTGGGATCAGATGACTTAACATTCCTGTGTTGTGTTATGCACGCTTTATTCCAGTCTGTATTCCTGTTTTTACTTCTCTGGCAAATTCGGCATCCGCCCGTCCCTGCTCCCCCCCCCCTCCTTCATCAGCCTCCTGCGTCTGTGTATGGAACCGTGATCGGTATCAGTTTTACAATACAGAGGAGCGACCCCGTTGAATCCAGCCCCGCGTTTGAACTCCAGGCCTCTCACGACGCCTGAGAGAAATAGAAAGAGAAATGTTTTGGTGCTGGTGGAGATGTTAGCATTCTTTGGCTCATTTTTTGTGGAAGGGGAGGTGTATTTCTGCCCTCGACTTGTGGCTCCGGGTCTTTCAAACTCACGCGGCCAAATCACAGCTGTCTCTTATCACCGTTTTTTCTGTCACATGTATTATACGCTCATGTATTATCACACCTCCGGGGATTTTTTGAATCGGTCGTACATTCTCAGATTATTCTCAGATTCCGTAATGGACGGCGTCTTTCGAGAAGCTGCCAGTAACAGCAACTCGGAGACTTTTGCGAGGTGCGATTTATTTTTTTATTATTTCAAATCGCATCGCAGCTCGTAACTCATCACACGGATTTCAAAAACAACAGTCAACAACAGTCAGTCTCTACAAGTTTCCTTTGGCGGCCTCGTTTGGCAAAAACACTCCCCCGTGTCTCAAAGAATAAAGCTGTGCCTCCAAGAATTTGAATTATGTCGAGAAACACACCAGTATGATCCATAATGCTTATCCAGACGGTGTTAAATCAAGAGCAACTGCAGAGATTTTACACTTTTGGATAACCAGGACCTGGATAAACGAGAATCTTTACACAACTTTTTAACACATTTTAGCGGCATTAGTAGTCAGCATGCTCGGTCCGGTCTGTAAACAGAAACAGCCTCTGGTGCATCGTCAAAAGCTTTGAAAGGTTCGTTGACTTTACTCTTTTCAAGGAAATTGTGACATCATCTTCAGAAAGCAGGCCCACACAGCAGGTCATTAACGACCGAGCGGTGGAAGCACTAAAACAACCTGTGGAGGTTTGGCTTGGCTCGGCCTGTGGTTTAATCCTTAAACTGGACATGTCTGGTTCTGCGTCATTCTACTGTATATGTGTGTGTGTGTGTGTGTGCGTTTGTATTCTATATACACATAAGTGGGATAAATCACATGTAATTTTTTAAGTTTGACGTGTCCTTTTATGGGAAATAGTACAGAGGAGGGGGAGAATCAACAGCTAGAACAGTGTGCAGTGTGAAATGCATCTTTCCTTATAAGAGTCTCCTTATTCCACTGGGACGTTGGATCTAAACGACAACATATAGTTGAAAATAACATCGCACTAAATTGATTCCAGGCAAAAACCTTCATTTTTGAACAGTTTTTTTTTGTTCCATGGCCGTTCCAGTGGTGAAGAACAGTGGTGCCGTCTTGGATGAATATTATATTAACATTAAGAGACTCTTCGGTCTCGACACCACAAATTGGCAACGCGACGTGAAAGTTTCACTTAAAAAAAAAGAAGCACGGGCTGCTTTCTGGTAATTGAATTGTGGTGGCAATCTTTTTATATAAACACAGTGCTCCTCTGATGCATACCCATCTTGTCGCCTTTCAACATTTTCAGGCACGCTAGCGGGATTGTAATGTCAGTCTTCTAGTCGAGCCGCTCCTCGCCACAAAATTGGGTACAGCTAACCGTGGCGCCCAGAGTTTGAACGCAGATGGAGTATCGCTGACTTTTCCACCAGCGCTACGAGGCTTGAGTCAAATATTTTGCATGGCTTTTTAATAAACAGTGGCAGATATTCGTGTTCCTGATGGGATGAACTTAAATAGGCCCTCGCTTTTCTTTATCTGGTGCCATCATGATGAAAAAAGTATGCGCTGTGTCCGAATAAAGCCTCAAAGAGCTGCATAGATCTTGTCTCCGTTAATGAAAATCCACCGAACACCTTCTCTCAAAACAAACAACACAAGCCACAATTAGGATTAAATCCAGTCTGTTGTGTACGTTCCTATTTATCTTGCATTCAAAAAAAAACAAAACGTAAAAGTAAAGTAAAAGCTGCGGGACGGATTGTAGCTTGAGCTTGACAGATTTTAATCATACCGTCTCGGCTTTGAGGCCAACTCCCACCGTGGCCTGTTCTTTTCAAACAAATTGTTTCTGACTGAGGTTTAAGTCTAAGACAGGGGAGGAATTGACTGTCTGTCAAAGACATAAAACAGCTTGCTTCAACCCGGGATAAGAAGAAGTGCGCTGTAAGCAGAGCCCCCGTGTCTCCAGACGCTTCATATGTGGAGTTAAGACACTGGGATGACTGTGCAAGTGTGATTTTTATGCCAGTAGATAACCAATAATTGTCCTGTTATTTGTCTCCTGGCTGTCACATTTAAGGGATGACTGCGTGTCCTTTGCATTTGAAGACACTGTGGTTTTGCCTGACTGTTTGCAGCCAAAACAGTAATTCCCCGCCATAATCTCTGGCTGGTCAAAAAAGCTGAATCTTACGTTTATTATTTCATTCCGTCAATAGTTTGAACTCTCTCTCAGCTCGCCAGCTGTGTGCTCATTCTGAGATGCAATGCACGGTCGATATTTTCTGAAACCACCGTTGTGTTAAATAGCAAAACACGAGCACTCCAACAGTTTGTGGCTTTATGTCATCAGTGACATCGACCAACGAAAACACGGCGCGTTCAAGATTCGGGACTGCACCAGACACCTGATTGCCATCTCCCGCAATAAAAGGGTTCATTCAGTGCTCAGCGATGGTGATTATGGGCTTCTGGGGCGAGCTCACTATAGCAGGGAACATGTGTACATAAACAGCTAGAAAAGGCAATATGGGGGCAGAATGGCCTCAGTGCTGCCTGTGGCGTTTGTTTATCCAACATGCTGTAATGTTATGAGAACTGCCGCTCGGGCCCTGGTTACAAGTAGTAATGTAAATACTGATGTGTATGGAAAAGGACTGCTATTTAAGGCTTACCATATGTTCTAATAATTCAAGCTGCTGATTGAAGAGCAAGGGACGCGTGGTTTTCTTGTGTTCTTGAGCGGTGTAGGTAGGGTTCGGGCTTCAAGTTTGGGGTCTACTGTGTAAGGAATAGTGACATCTGATGGTGAAACTGCAGATGCAACAAACGGGGGACTCCTCCTAGATTAATTTAACTCGGAATTTCAAGTTAAGCTGATTAATGTTTTGAAATAGTTTCTACTTAAATGTACAGTATTTCTTATCCGTTTATTATTAATTGTCAGTCACCTTAACATACACATACTTCATTATAGTAATAGCAGTGGCTTCAATTGCTTTTTTTTGTTCAAAAAGAGAGAGATCTCATATCTAAAGATGATCTTTTAGAGGGATCAAGACTCCACTGAATGTACTGAAGTCACTGCACACAGACTTTCAAGGCAACACTGAGGCTTAAAAACAGTATTTCGTTCCTTTCATGTACTTAAGTCATCATTAAATGCTGCCATAGATCACAGACATACAGAAATGTGGGATTTTATAACCGTGACATGCTGATCTGCGTCCGCTCCAACCCAGTGAGTTCTATTTATGAGTGTTTCTTCATGTATGAGAGCGGACTGTGAATGAAAGCTTTCACTTCTGTCCCCCGTTCTTTATCTGTACCATCTCTCCTCTTCCAGTGCTGCCGGAGAGAGACACACAGTGAACACATTGTGCACTGGTGTGCACACACACACACACACACACTTTTGGTCAATTCAATAGATTTAAAATGTATGAAATTGGCCTAAATAAATAATGTGTAAATAAATGTCAGATGTCACAGTGTGTCA
The DNA here is from genome assembly GCF_958295425.1 of Solea solea. Lineage (NCBI taxonomy): Eukaryota > Metazoa > Chordata > Actinopteri > Pleuronectiformes > Soleidae > Solea > Solea solea. The sequence goes on from NC_081152.1 coordinate 15,479,985, forward strand.
CTCCAGAAGTGTGCCTCTTAAGTTTAGGTCGGGGCTATAACGTGGGCTGCTTCTTATATGTGCAGAAACAACAGCCACAATGAAAGTGGCTCATTCCGGGTCCCGGGGTCAAAAACCTCCACTGTAATAACCTGCGGATCCAAGTAATGTATTGAAGCGGTGCGGCAGAGATGGGTGGAATTATTCTCGGGATTTAAAATGATTAAATTTATATAGTTTCAGAGTAAACATCTGTTTAGGGTACGGGCGAATGTTTTTGTTTTGATTTTCCATGAGACAACGGACGAGCAGAAAAACTGATTGTGAGTCTGATTCAACATGTTAAACGGAACCATGCGCGATGGAAACATCTGCACACTTAATACCGTGCAGGCGGACGTCATAATGTTTATGTGTTAGCAGCATTAGCATTTTTTATAGCGAGCATGTGTGCTGTGCATTTTCAAGAAAAAAAAATGGAAGCATTTCGGTAGAAAAGTAGCTGTGGAAGTATTAAGATTGTGCAATAAAGAGTCATATTTCCTTTTTTTAAGGCTTTGTATACATTGAAGTTGAAATGTCTTTATCAGCCACAAGGATATTGACATGATTTTTTCCGCTTCAAGCATGAACTCATCAGTGCGTGCGCGTGTGAGCGTGCACACGCTCGCATCCCCAAGTGTGTATGTCCCCTTTGAAGTCTTTATGTCCGCCCACCCTTCTGTGGCCCTGCATTGTGCCAAACAGCTCCATTTGTCCCACCTTAATCCCCCCTGACGTAAACTCACATAAATCACGCTGAGTTGTTTCTAAACGCGAGCAGGCCCGGAGAACTCTGTCCGTCTCTCTGCTGCTCGCTGTTGTTTACAACCCCCATGGAGAGCACAACGGCTGCCGGCTATTCATTTAGAGCTGACGACCTGTATTGATAATGATTGCTGCTTTAAATGAAAATAAACGCACATCTTTTTTCCTCCTTTCTTGCATTCAAACAGTTGGCCGTTCTCTCACGAGAGCTCTGAAATCATATCGACACACCAGAAATAACAAAAATGTGAAACCACATAAATCTTCATCAAGTTTGATAAACTTTAAGGACTTTCCTCTTATGGCTAAGATGACATTGAAGATGAATTAAGGGAAAAGTCATTTTTCACTGACATTTTTCGTTGGCTCGGTTATCACTTAAGCCAAGATTAGTCAGTAAAATGAGTCTCTCTATTGGCGGCTCACGGTCAGATTATGGTTTAATCCACATGGAAGCAGAACGACATAATTTAAAGAGAGTGTCGTGCGGATGAAGACGTGGGGAATGTGCGTAAAGCATGTGCCGTGTACAGACTTATTTTTAGGCTTATTCAATATTCCATTTGATATGTGACAGTCACAGAAACAGGGACGGAATCAATCGAGCCAGGAAAGAAAATAAAAGCTGTCATATAGTGAAAAGATTAAACAAACTCCAATCACAAGAATAAAAAGATGACAATGACATAGATAGTGAAGTTCCCTCAACGCTGGGTTCCGTGTGTATTTACAAAAACATTTCTAGATTCTCCTTTAGTTGTTTTCATGTGTACGGGGCCCTAAACTCCCGGGGCTCATTGTTTACACAGCTCGGTGTTGCCACGGCTGAGCAGACCTAAACAATGAGCCCCTGCTTCCCTTTGTCAGAGCGAGGGGGAAGAATGGAGACCTCTTGACATGGCAACCTGAAGCCTCAATGCCCCCACTTCACCTAGCTGACAGCCAGGGTCAGAGCAGGAGAGAGCGGAAGAAAAAGGGGAAGTCAGAGATAAGGAAGGAGAGGGAGAAGTAAATGGAACTGGACGATGAAGGTTTGATATGAGGGGGGAGGAATGGAGACAAAGGGATACAGGAAGGGGTGCACATCTGTCTGGTCCTGACCTTACAATCGTAGCATGTTAAACTTGTTAAAGTAAATCCATGCTACTTCATTTTCATTTTAAACCATCATGTGCACTGGTGGAAACAGGGAGACGGTGGTTCTCTCCTCTGCAGCTGTTTGCTTCTTTTCTGAAAGTACGATAAATGAGAAACATCGCGGCGAAAATGAAGAACAGGGATTATTTTCAAGGACAGACAACAACAAGAAAATGAAATTATAAGCAACTTTTTTTTTTGTTCAAAAATAGTCAAAAGGAGACAGGAAGTGAATGTGGTTTGTGTTCGTCCAGACTGACATGCATCGCTTGGTTTTCAAACACAAATGGAACGTGGGGGTAGTGTGATGAAAATGAAAACAGATAAGTTTGAATGTCGCCTGTGTGAACCAGGTTTTTCAAACATAACACGGAGAACAATATTGGGAAATCATGGCTGAGCTTTTACGAGTGTGTGTGCATGTGTGCGTGCGTGAGCTTTCTGTATTTTTGTATGCGCGGTTATTGTAGAACCAACATATTTTTCTTATTCCCCTTTTGTCACGGTGCAGTGACAGGCATGGTGAATGTCTTGTTTTCATTGGCTGGCAATGAAACTAATCATTAGCATTCAAAAGTGGAGGTCAACACTTCTCTCTCTCTCTCTCTCTCTTCTTGGTCGCAGGTCACTTTCTTGGCAACAATACAGTCATTGATGTGCTTCGTCGCCAGGGTTACGAAGTGGAGCACACCCCTGCTGGGCAGCCCATAAACAGGTAAATTGACTACTGAAATGTCCTCATGCACACATGCGCTTACACACTTATTTAACAGCAGTGATTTATTGTGGGAGCAAATCTCACTAATCCCCTAACTTTATACGTGGGTTCAATTTGACTAAATAACAAGGTTTTATTGTTGTGAAAACAAGAGTGTTTTTAAAATAATTTCTTACTTACTTTCATCCAACACTGAAGTAGTTCCTAACAGTATTTAAACTGCCATAAAACACACAAAAAAATTGAAATATTAGGATTTCCTTCTGTTCCAGTGGTTTGGAAAATGTATTTATTTATTATTGTATTTATTTTAATTTATAACAGTTCTCCATAATAATCAGAAGAAGTCTTGAGAAGAGCGAGAAAGAATAAAGCAGGAAACCTAGACGACCGAAAGAGAGATTTTCATTTCATCTGAAAATCTCAAAAAAAGTCCACATTTTATCGCTTAAAATAGTGTAAGGTTTCTCGTCCAGGCCACGTTTTATAGTGTAACTGCTGCTTCGTGGAAAAAAATATATTACTTTAAACGGTTTCACTGACAAAATTCCAAATGGGAAATCGTTTTCCAAGTACGCCGCGACTCCTCCGTTGGTTCGTGTTCACTCGCAGACCCAAAACAGATGTTTAAACTCTGCTTCAGCCCTCGCAAGAGATGTGTTGTCTGCAATAAATCAAAGACTGCGCTCAGTAGTTTATCCGTCGAGTGATTATCCTTCACTCTCCTCACATGTCCCCGAACAGTGAGTATTTTTTTGAAGTTTGACATAGGTTTATTTATTTACCTCCTCCATTGACACTGGGGATTTTTTTTCGCTTTGCTTTACTGGACACTAATCTGTTAATCAGAGACTCATTTCAGTGTGGAACGCTGGTGATCACAGAAAAGAAAATAAATAGTACGTCCGGGACACTATTATTATTAATTCTTAGTGCTCACACAGTGCTGATCTGTGCCGCAGGTGCACCCACGGTAAATTGCCGTGGGAATAATACACAACTCCTTATATGGACATCCTGGGGGTGTGTGTTTATAGGTCACATATTAAGGCTTTAAAAAATGTGGGTTTTTTCTTCTTCGAATGGGTTGTTGAGTCAAAGTTGGGATTCATTTTCTACCACATTTTTAGTCGTGATATAAAGCAGCAATAATTGTGCAGAAGTCACAAAATAGAAGTGTTTTTCTTTTCTTTTTGTTCATAAGAACGAGCCGAGTGAACTTTGAACTGTGACGCATTTCCAAATTTCACAAATTCAATCCGATTTTAAACATTTTGACTCAAACTGTCCCACACGCACTACTTATACTTAGAAATTCAGTCCTTGACATGTCTCATTTCCACATCTTCAGCTGTTTCCACAGAGCAGATTGCAGCACAGATAAGTCACGGTTGAAGAGTTGTTGAAAGGACCAACCACAGCGGGACTCCCACAGTCCCTCCTGCTGTGAAGCATGTAGTGCAGTCTAGCATGCCGCACGGTGCGGGTGGCTATCTCAAGTGTGAATCTGTGTTGGGTTTTTTTTGTTCAGCGCGTGAGCGAATGAATGAGTGAATCTACTTTCGTACACAAATCCGCTGTTTGATGTGGGCTCATTAGTCTGGCAGCTCCAGAGTTCAAATATATAGTTTTATGGGTTTATCCCAGGTGGACGTTGTGTGTGTTACTTTGAAATTGCTCAGCTTAGCTATGCCATGTATTACTGTGGTTTTACTGTAACTATACAGTTTACCAAATCACTATGAGTTATCTGTATTTCCCTTTATACATTTTATATTATTAAATGATTTCCCTGTTTGAAATAATCTATAGAAAAAACACTTTAGTTGAGTGTCCAAACAACATGGTGTGATGTTGTGAATTATCAGTTAAGTTAACTGTGACATTTACATTTAAAGCCTGTGAAATCCTGGAAATAATTATAGCAGTGTATAGTTACTGACATATGTTGTGGAAGTTCGTTTTTTAGTTTGTTTTTTTAGACAAAAGGAGGTTTTCCTTACTTTTGTTAATCAGTTTTGGCGTCTTCTAAAAAACTAACCAACAAACTGTAGTTACTGACCTTGTGATGGCCGGCGGTTCATCAGAAGCTCAATTGTTTCTCATCAAAAAGATTTGTTTTTGGTTTTGCTCTCATACTTAGAATACTGGACCTTAAATTGTTTTTTCCAGAAAATGTTGGACATGTTCTCTGTTAGACTGCAAATTGGTTACTGGAACATCCACAGCATGCTGTTGTTACATAGCAAGGATAGATATGTCTCGTCTCCTTTCCTTTTCCTTTTCCTTTGCACTCCACACATTTTTGATGGAGTTGTTGCTCGTGAAGAAAAATGACTATGAAGACGTCTTAAATGTATGCATTTGCTGCAAGCTTCATCTCTAAATAAATTCAAGAGAACACATTTTAAGGGTCTGTGCTTGTGGCACAGCATCTCCAAAGCTTATTTCCCTGTAATGTAGGAAAGAAAAGTCCAATGACAGACACGCTGATATTAATATTAAAATTAAAAAGAGCACACGCTGTGTCACAAACCTTTTCTTTACATTTGAACTCTTGAAAGTTTTAAGTTTTTGTGACGTGTACTTTCCAGGAGATCATCATCATCCAGAGCAGAGTCTGAGGACCACTATGACGAGTCTCCTCTCCTGGAGCCGTTCCTCCACGAGCTCCCGCACAAAGAGGGGGATCAGGGGCGTCCCCTGGAGGACGACCTGTTACCCCACATGCTGCTGCCACCAGACAGCCTGGAGCTGCTGGAGAAAGCAGAAAGGAAAATGTTTAAGAAGAAGAGGAGGAACAAGCAGAAGAAGCAGCGGCACCGGCATTTTAATGACCTCTGGGTTCGCATCGAAGAAAGGTGAGAGAACAAGGGCCTGTTGGGTCAGGTTTCTCTCTGCAGTCGTTGTCGACGATTCCTTGGTTAATTGTGTGATTGGAGCGGGAGAAACGTAGAAAAGGTGAGACTTGCGCAGACAGAGGCGAAGACAAAAGGAATGGAAAGGGTTTAAGGATAAAAGCACAGACAAGAAAGACAGAGAGGATGAGAGAGAGAGAGAGAGAGAGGAAATTGGAATATGTTATGCAGTCTTATGGTGCCGCAGGCTTAACAGTCGCCATATCACATCATCATATCTCTTCAGGGAGACCGCACACACACACAAACTTGTGAGGACACCACAGAGATGGAATGCATTCCTTAGCCTCTTACCCTACCCTTAACCATCACAACTAAGTGCCTAACCCTAAAACCAGGTCTTAACCCTGAAAAAGCCCTTTAAAAAATGTCAAAATGTCCCCACAAAGGTTTGAACCTCACAATGAGTTAATACATGTACACACACATACCCATCTTGCTGTGTGGTATAAGTCCTTACTAGCCTCTACCTGGTGTAAGTGTCTTGGATGTGAAAACAGCAGCCTGGGAATTCCTACCAAGTATCTGGTTTTGGTCTCTCAGTAGCTCCAGGCAGGGACTAACCAGACAACAAAACAAGCTCACCTTTCAGACAAAAGAAAAAGAGACCACTGCACAAGGTGTGGTCTGCCATCTTGAATCTTCTCCCCTCTTTTGTGGTAAGGGCAAATGTTGTGATTTTGCACGTGCACAGGAAGCAAAGGAGACTCAATCGATCCATTTTCTACACCTTAGGTTACCGAGAATCAGGTTACCATACCTTGGAGGTTATTGTCAGTCTCGACAAGAAGCTTAATCAAAGGGCAAGCACATTCATTCAGACCTTAGGGCAGCAAGGAGTTCCCGATAATTCACACGTCTTTTGTCTATGGAGGGAAACTCGGCACCTGATGTTAACCCACGCAAACGGAAGGGAAACGTGGACATTTCACAGAACAGTGTCCGAAGACAGAGCAAACCATTAAGCTGTCGTAAATCTGTATTTTACAAGCAACTTCAGCTGATTTAAGTCCCACCTCAGTGTCTCATTGACTCTGAATAAACTCTCTGGTCTTCTTTATAGCCAGGGCTATTGTTAGACAGAGCAATATTTGAAATTTGAGTTCGTTTCAACATGCCATACGGTTCATGTGGCGCGCTCGTTTGCTTTCCTTATTTATATGTAAACTGTAAATGACTGTATAGCGTCACATAATAATAAAGAGATGGAATTTGGCAGCATGGTTGGCACTGTCATCGAACACTTCCTGCTTCCTGAGTGATCCCTCGGCTTCCTGTGTTTTCCTTGCAAAGTCCAAGGATGTGCAGCTCAGGTGATCTAGGGACTTTAATATGGTGTTGGTGTGGATTATCTCTTCACATGTGTGGGCATGAATTCGCTTGACAGAATCGCCAGGAGAGCCGAGTCTGAAGTTTGAATATGCTGCTGATTATGTTTGTCTGACTGAAACAGAGACTGATGACGGTTTTGCACATTCACTTCATGATTGGTTCTTATATTTCACCATTGTTTTTTCTAGTTAGTACTTTTTCGGAATCAAATGCAGAGGAAATAATTAGTATCCTGTTTACTCTGGCATACACATGCCCAGCGATTAGGGGTGGGTTAAAATATCGATTATTCGACAGATATCGTGATGTATCGCTATATGATTGTCTTGCAATACATTGATTATTACAGAATTGTCATATCATGATATTGGTATCGTGGACCATGTATCAGCTTTTATCATATATCGTATTGTGAGGCACCATGAGATCATGTAGAAACATCGAGCAGTCTGGATTTATTATGTTGTAATAAACACGTAGAGTGTTACAGTTACGGTTGGTTCTGAAAATAAATAGAAAAAGTTCCAGCTAATCAACAGGTACTACACTTTGGACCCGAGAAAGACTCTGCCCCTCAGCTTTTAAATGAACTTGTGTTTTCTACGTACAGTACGGACTATTCCACATTAGTGACGGAAAGAAAACTCCACCCATGTAGCGTCTGTTCCTCACAGGAACAGAGGAGGTTTGTGAACATTTGTGTACATTATGTCTGCAGAAATGATTTCGGCTCTGTGCCGCTCAGCGCGGAGGAAGCAGACTGTTTGTGTACACTTTGTAAAGTGTACACCGTGCACATCTTTGTATATTTGAATGTCTGAAAAGGTGAGGGAGTGCGCAGGACAGAAGCGGCCACAGTGCCACGGCTCTGTGTTGTGTTGTGCGTGTCCACAGAGTGATGAGCCACACCTGGTTTCCTTACGGCCTCTCCAGGTTCTCAAAACTAAATAAACTTTCATTTCACATTCTATAACTTAAAAGTTAACATGAGACTTTCTTTGAACATTGTATTGCTTGTATATATTTGAGTCATGTCGTTTTGTTGGTGGTCACTGGTATCTTTGTGTGCTGTGTTGGTTCTGCCACTGACTGACCTTTCCAAGGCTTTATTGGCATAAATTGAATGTACTTATGAGTGTGTAATTGCTTTAAAATGAAAATCCTTTGGCCTTTTATAGGTACTTTAGGCAAGGGCCATTATGCGGCTTTGTTTCCACATCAGGCTGAAAGAACAAGAGCATTTTGAAGCCTGACCTTTTGAATGCAAATGAACAAGGACATCCTTTCTTGTATGTGAAGGCCACCTTAGTACCCGGAGACACTTTTGGCACTTTTCCACTATACAGTTCTAGCATCGCACGGCTCCACTCTACTACAGTTTCTGCTTTTCCATTAGAGATAGTACCTGGTTCCTTTTTGGTACCTGCTCTGAAAAAGGTTCCAAGCGAGCTGAGTCGATACTAAAATGAGACATCGACAGACTGCCGGCCACCGAGTGCTGTCACCGAAAGAGTCGTGAGCGTGACGTCCGACACAGGAATCAAACCGAACAATGACAAACTGTAGGTCAGTTAAAAAGACTCCTAAAAACGTGTGTTAATCTCCAACATGTAGCAAGGATCTAACAGAGGAGTCTGGTGCGTTAGCGACAGCTCTGCCGAAAGCTGGCAATCGTGAGCCGAAACACAAGTCGTTCAGCCGTATTTTAGTTCAGTGACTGTGTCAGCAGGAGTCTGTGCTCTAAAAACTAATCTTTTTAATTAACTGATTCTAATGATTCAGTTACACCAAAAACAACCGCTTTGCTCATCACTGCAGTTTCGTGCAGCCGTGATAGGACGACCCTGCCCACGTCGAGGAGGTACTATGAAGTAATGGAAAACAACGTACATGATACCCAAACAGAGTAGAGTCTAGCCGAGCCGAGTCGAGTCGTGCTAGAATTGTATAAATGGAAAAGCTCCATTAGAAAAAGGAAGAAGAGGTGTTCTGTGTTTGTCACAAATGTGCAGTCTCACCACAAGATGTCACCAATTCTTACACACTGGACCTTTGAGCAGTCAGCCCCCTGCACCTGCAGTCCCTTTTTTCACGTTTTCCACAACGATCCATTTCAGCTCACACTGATTTGTCTGTTGTCAGTATAATAAGGGAATAATCATTTAGGGCTGGGACATGGTCCTGTGCTGAACTCGTACATGTTTTCATTTTTCTTAACCTTTGTGCTTGTCAAAACAAAACCCGGCAACAAGGAAGCAGCACAGGCGGACTTTTCTTTCAATATTCTGTGTTGTAATGCTGTGTCAAATTGCCGCTGCAGCCCACTGGTATCTCGAGATCCTGACTTCAGGAACCCGTGTGTTTGTTTTGCCTGGCCTCGTCCCAGGATAAACCACACAAGCACCACACGCACAGCATCAAACAGGGAGGGGGGGGGAGCAGAAATGATTTAATTGCAAGACTTGAAAAGGACAGATAAAGAAAGCAGTGTAGACAGGCAGAATATGTAATGTGAAGAATAAAGAAACGCAAATAAATAAGTAAAAACAGGCACTTGGTTTGCAGCTATGTGCTGATCAATGAGGTGCACATCGGGGGAGGGGGGGAGGGGGGGTATCACTCAGGTCTGTTGCAGTGGATCCATCTGTCGAGACGTTTTCCCTTTAAAGATTCCATCATCATTAATATTTCCATTGTTTACCTCCCACAGTCTGCATATTTCCTCGAGCAGTTGTAGACAAAGAGGGAAACGAGGAGGAGGAGGGGCCTGTTTTTCATGCAGCTCGCAACAGGATTTTCCATTTAGTCCCAAAGAACGACACATGGCATAAAGGCTCAGCAGTGCAGAGAGAGCGTTCTGCATGCCTGTCTGTCTGTCTGTCTGTCTGTCTGTCTGTCTGTCTGTCTGTCTGTCAGATCTACAGGACTGTTACAAAACGACAGCGACCATTTCCGTTAAATTTGGGAGTGGCTGCGGATCACGTTCATTTACATAGCGAGAGAGGGCGTTGGCCTTCGTGGAACTGAGCCATGCTCACCTCAAACCAGTGAAGGGAAAAATCAAAATACATAAATCACATAAACCTCTGACCAATTGTGACAAGTGTTAGTTCATGTGTAGCTTCATGATGTACTGTCGGAGGCCGAGACCTTTACAAATATCGATCTTCTCTCCTCTCCTCTTCTCTTCTCTTCTCTTCTCTTCTCTTCTCTTCTCTTCTCTCCTCTTCTCTCCTCTCTGCAGCTCCATGGTGCAGTCGCCGCCTCCGCCGCTCGTCCGCATCATCAACGGCTACATCACGGTGCAGCCGCCCGACAGAGTCCACAGCCACTACGACTACCACCACGTGCCCTCGGCGTCGCCCGCGCCGTCCTCCTTGTCCTCTTTACTCCTCTTCCTCTGCACATGTCTGACAGGAGTCCCACAGATGTGGACCGCGCTGCTCTAGTAGAGACTTTGAATTTCAAACTCTGACTTATTGAGTTTCATGTATCAGCTCATAGAAAGTGAGATCTGATCATGCATCATAAAAACTGCAGCGCGCGGCGACTCCCCGAGACCGCGCGACTAAAAAGCATGGAGAAAGCACGTGAAATCAACTCGAGCTGTCAGGTAACAGTACACCGCCACGGATGTTAGGTGAAATTACGTCTGCGTTATTGGGACAGGATGGTAAATCATGTCAAAAGGAGCGTGGGGGCTCTTTACGAAACCTGCGAGCTGTGTAAGTGTATACAGCCCAGAGGTTTCTTGAAGCATAAAAAAGGTCTCATAAGGTTCCGGTTACTTAGCGTACGCAGCGGGGGGGGCGAGTTGTGCGAGAAATGCGGCATGAAAGAAAAGGGGAAAGCTGACAAACAAGGAAGTATTATTGGATGTTACGCAACATCCCGGTGCCCTCGCGGGGGTCACAGTGTTACAGTAGACGCTCATCGTTCAGAATGCAGTGCCTCGGAGAATATTAAATCTCACCGTTCAGTGACAGAGATACAGGGACATCATTAAGAACCGTTGCTGAATATCAAATACCTTCAATAAGTTCAACTGGAACTGTACACTATGTGCGCGTGTGTGTCTGTGTGTGTGTGTGTGTGTGTGTGTGTGTGTGTCAGTCAGCGCTTAAACCCATTGCCTTGCAGACAGGCGTTCCTCCTCCTCTTCCATTTTTGGAAGATTTTTTCATAAAAGCGGGGGTGAAATTGTACATATTGTGTCTAAATATCATAGATGTATTTTAGAATTATAAAGAAAAAAAAATATCGGATGTTGTTTATATGAATGAATGAATAAATAAATAGATATGCAGTATATTTTTTTGGGAAAATAATTCAGGAACTAACCACCGTAACCTGCGTCATGTGTCTCATTGAAATGACACATATGATTGTGTTGTATTATATTGTATGTACCAGTGTTATCACTCGCTTTGCTGAAAGGATTCACGTTAATGTATGTTGGAGCATTTGTTTAATTTATTTAACAGTTACTACCATAGTGTGGCTGTAGGCCATGTGGAATATTCTCTCTGTTTTTGATTTTTGGCCACCTTTAATGACCAAATGTGTTCTTTCCAATGCAATAATAGTTTTTTTGCGACCACATACAACATGCAGAGCTTTGGGCTTTTCATAGTTCACATAATATGGCATGAAATAAGTGTAATAGTATTACCATGACAACAATAAACATTTGTGTGTAGATTAAAAATCACATTTTAATGTTCATGCTTGGCTGTAAAGTAAGAGAGAGTTTGCGAAGTGTTAATAGAAAATACAGTGGTTGGATTTAATAAGCAATTAAAAAAATGTCTTCTTCAGCAATATTTACCTGAATCAGACTAAGGATGTTCATTTATTCATTCATTCATTCATTATCTATTACCTATCTATTGAGTGTCACAGGTGGAGCCAGCGAACACACAGACGATGGTAAGTTTAGGTTCCTCAAATAACATAACTCCAGTTTTAAAGTGGCTGGAGAGAACCCAAGGTTTCTCACTCAAGACCAGGGACACAAATGCTTAGAGGGAAAGACAGTTGTGCAAATGACATTTTCATTAAAGTTATAAAGGATAACTGTTCAACTTGAACTTCATTATCATCCTGACAGAAATTTGAGGGAAGGAGGGAAGAAAAAGAAACTCCTTCACACCTTTTTTTTTTACTAAAGTGATGAAGTTTTTGGCTTTCGGGTAATAAAAGGTAATCATGACATGTGTACTTACCTTGTCTGTCCATCTACTCGACGTCCTTTATTCTTGTTGGTGATATTCCGTTTGTAAGTGTGTTAAAATGCCAGGTTAGCCACTGATTGTTTGCGCTCTCTTTCACCTGGTGGAGGTTGATTGCTTTGATTGGCAGCACCTGTGTCAGGGAGGCGTGACCTACTTTATAAATCAGTGCCAATGTTAACTATTAAGACCTGAAAGCTGAAATGTCATCACTTTTTTTTGGGGTTTAGTTTATTTATTTCAAACACAAAGAAGAACAAATGTTCATTAGTAATTAGCAGACATGAAACCAAATCATTCACATGCATTAGTTTCTTCTCATGTTTGAAAAAGGAGCGTGAAGATGTTTAAATCGTATTTAATCTCACCTCTTCTCCTTCAAACGTGAATTCAATGAATCAACACGACTTCCTGTGACATCTTTCTCCAATATTTCATCACATAATCCGTACTTACATACACACACATTAGAAAATATAACTGACATAGAAGGAAATTAAGGGGGAAAAAGGACATCCCCATAATGCACCAAAGCACACGTTTTAAGACTTCTTTTTTCTCTCATTGATCAAAAGTCAAAGAACCCTTTAAATAAAGATACACTCTGAACCAGAAATTAAAAAAAAAAATTATTATAAATGGAAAAATACATTGTCAATTCATGTAAAGTGCAGGTGACCAAGTTGCAGCCATATAGCAGTAGATCTATATACAGTATACTATATGTACAGTATATGCATTATGTTGTCACATATTCCATGGTTTGAAAAAAAATCTGATTTACCCTGGCAAACAGGTAAATCAGATTTTTTTTTATTTTTAAAACAAACCACTAGGAGTCACTATAGTGATATCATAAACAGATGCTTTGCTAATAAAGTGTCTGGGAGCCACACTACAGTTTATGTGGAATACAGTGTAGATCTACATGTGTGTGTCACTGGATATTGATGCAAACGTCGCATTAAGACGCTTAGGATTGTTGACACAAGCCAGTAGTTTGGTATCACTAAAGCATAACAGTGGGCGTGTGTGTTGTGGCTGTCTTACATTAAATTGTGGGTGGCTCCACACACACACACACACACACATGCTGCCCTCCTGCCCTGACCCAGGGCTCATGGCATGTTTATGTGAGGTTAATGTGCTGTGATAAGGCCACTATTAGACGGCTGTTTGATGTGTGCATGTGGTCGGCCGCAAACAAGGGCAGCTGCTCCGCCCCGTGTGCGCCATCGCTGCAGGAAACAAACAGGAAGCCGGAGCCCGTGGATTCTTTAGATGCACAGGAAATGAGGGTTAATTGATTTGCTATGTCAACAGGAAAAGAAAGCTAATTGACTTGTTAGTTTGTGCTTTAGGAGGGGCCGCGTGCTCGGAGAGGTCATCGGGGGCCGCGTATGACTAATGTGCACGGAGCAGGAAACGTAAGACAAATGAGGTGCGAGGCGAGGGAGGTAAGTGATTCAATGCACAACGCTGAAGATGTAATTGAATGATTTCCCATGAAATCCAGGATTTAGTCCTGTTATTTTCTCCCCTCCACTAAAAAAAAAAGCATTGTGAGAGGAAATATGGGAACAGTAGAATAAAATCTCTAACTCCATATATTTATCCACTTATTTTCCATTTAGCAAACATAGATTCTTAAATAATTATAGGGGTGAGGTGAGAGAGATTCACCTGCAACATGCTGCCTTAATGCCTGAATATGTTCTATAAAAAAATAATTATCATGTGTGTGATTTTCTGTCTAGCAGATGCTAAAGTAAGTGGAGATCATTCATTTTAGTATAGCACATGCAATAGATCTAAATTTAGGCATGCAAATTCATATGGAATCCCCGCCCCTGAAGCTTATACTTAACAAACCTAAATCTGCAAATAGCTTCCACAATTTTTGTCACATGTAGTCTATTCTGATATATCAGCAGTAGAAGCTACCAATCAATTGGCGTGTGTCTTCTTCTTAGCACAACTAACCTCACATTTGGAGAATTTCCTGACATTAGCAGTCAAAATCTGTGTTCTGCAAGCCAACAGATTCCCTCTCATTCATACCAGAAACCGGGTTGAGACCTCCTTGTGACACTTTAGATGTTGTCCATACTACTAACCTTGCTTGTGTTGATATAATCCCATAATAAACGTTATATTTATAGCAGATTTCTTCACGATGTTCCTCAAAAGGCACTTCAAGGAACAGAAAGGTTTAAGGGCAAGATTTAAAAGTAACTATTACTGGGTATTGATTTCCATGGTGTGGAGGCTTCAGGAGCAAAAGCCCACTCACCCATTGTCACAAACTGTGACCTGGGATTAACCAGGTCACAGGGTCACTGCGTATTTGTAATTTTCATTGTGTGGAGGGGAAACATAGTTTAGTTCCCAACTGTAGCCACTGTCAGCCGCTCAAAAAATTATCAAACTAACGTCACATTATAAATGATACCTTTCTTTCCGCGCCATCGAACGCAAGCACTTTCCAAACAGTGGAGCATGTAAGCCATCGAGTCCTTCCCTCGCAGAATAAACAAACAGAGGTGCAGGTCACACCTCTAATGGCCTCCTGTTGAGTGCTTTCGCTGACAGACGTTACAGGTCGTTTATCAGATACGTTGTATAAAGAACGGTGTGGATTACACGTGTCAAACTTGAGTAGTGTATGAGCGAGTCAAGCAATGCAGTCAAGACGTGAAACCGGCGAGACTTTACACAAGGACCGACTGTAGTATTCAGTTTTATTTTAAGTGCTGTTTTAACTTCTTGTCCTTTCACATGTAATTTTCCTCTGTAATTTCATCTTTCGCTGAAAGTGAGTCTCATTTACCTGAATCCAAGTGTTCAAGGTTGGATTGTGTTTCAATCACAGTCACCTGAATCAACATCAAGAGCAATATATGCAATGTTGTGATTATGTATCCATGAAAAGATTCAAACGCACAAAGTGCTATTAAACCAGCATCTGTTTACATGCCGCTAATCTGAGAGCGAGCATCTGTTTCATCACATTTGGCTGCCAAACAAGCCGGGGTCATTCTTTTTTTCCTTTTTTGTTGCAGTCATCATCATCATACGCACATTTGTTACAGAATGGAAACATATCCGTACGACAGTCATCGATCCCCTTAACACGCAAATTAAGAACATGAAAACATGCCACACCAGACAGGAGGTGGGGTTGCCAGATTGGACAAAGTAAACCTGTAGGAATTGAAAGCAGATGTCCGTGCAGACGTCTGTTTCCTGTGCAGTACGAGAAAAAAAAAAGAATAAAGACAAGGCATTGTTAGGTAGTTGTCAGTCGAACATGTTTTCTTAATATTTCCTGGACTGTAATCTGAGGTTATACAGCCCTCATTAATAATATCAGGTCCTCTGTCACAGGATTCAAGTGACTGATTTTTTACAATAGCAATAACCCAATAAGAAACATATCATTCACCTCAAAGTAAATATAAAAACGATCATATTCTCTGTGGTCACTTCACACACAACCATGTTTGACTTCCTCAGCCGCTTTCCCCTCTCGATTAAATCCATATTTCTTCTCATTTTAAATACAGACGACATTGATATACCCACATGCCAACAATGGCCCGGTCATGTTTTCATAATGCTTTCATCCAGCCATCATCATCATCATCATCATCATCATCCCAGTCCCCATTTTGGGCCGCGAGGTCAAATCACTCTCCCATTGTTAAAACAATCTCACGCGGGGTGTGATTGTTTGGTCGATCCCTCACAACCTTGCACAAATAAGCACACGTATGCGAGGTCTCACTGTGGTTATTATCACGGCAGTGAGTTAACTGAGACGCTACGCTACACGAGTCTGCAGTCTATTTACACAGCTAATCTCCATAGGATTGTATGTTATATGTTATTTGTGCTTTAAAGGATGTTTAATGTAGATTGATCTTTAATAGACAGCACTCTTTTTCCATTATCTCTTAAGTGTTCCTCACTTTCCCTCGTCTTTGTGTTCATGTCGTCTTATCTTATACATATGTTCTTCATATCTATCTATCTATCTATCTATCTATCTATCTATCTATCTATCTATCTATCTATCTATCTAATCTAGGTAAGGTCATGTCCCTTTTGTCATGCTAACATTTCCTCTTTTATTTTGAAATTCATAAGTTGTCTCATTTCAGGTGTTTTCACTTCCTGCCCCTCCTGTGTTTCCCCGCCCCTTTAATTACCCGCACCTGCCCCAATGTGTTACACCTGTGTCTCCCCTCACCCATATATACACACCTGTCCTCCCGCAGTCGCTGTCCTTAGGGACAAGCTTTCCTGCGTTTCTGTCCTCTGTGATATTTCCTAGCATATTTAAAACCTCGCTTTTTGGCTTTGTTTTTGGACAATTCTGCCATTGATTATCTTATAAAACCTTAAGTTGTGCATTTTTGGGTTCGACCTATTCCTGGCACTGATAATAATTCACCTAGTCACCACTAAAGACAAAAAGAAACAGGAATAATCGTAATAGGAGAAGAGGAAATACAAAAAAGGCATAATCCAATTTATAAAGTACAAGTATTTTCAGTCTCTCTGAAAATGATTATGGTCTCAAAAGACAAACGACTGCTTTCTCGATCCTGATTGAAATACTGATTATTTATTATTAAATCCACAAATGAATCCACTTTGAACATGGATGCAGTTTTAGAAAGATAACTCTGAATTTATTTGGGGTTACTTTTCCAGGGGGAAACAAATAACCTTGAGGACATTTAACCTTGACAATCAGAGGTTTAGACATATATTACACATGTAAATATTGTTGCTGCCCCCTCTGGCCACAGAAAACCACACAAAGCTTCGGGAAAACTGTTAGCTGGAGTTGGAGTTGAAAGCATTAGTAGGAACAATGGACGATGAATATGTTGGTGAATATTCAGAATTCTATGTTGATTGGCGACGTCTGGGGCATCTGGTCCTCCTCCATACTTTACCCTGCACAGAAACAAAAAT
Source organism: Solea solea (assembly GCF_958295425.1). Lineage (NCBI taxonomy): Eukaryota > Metazoa > Chordata > Actinopteri > Pleuronectiformes > Soleidae > Solea > Solea solea. The sequence continues at coordinate 15,497,093 of NC_081152.1, forward strand.
ATGAGAGCTTCAATAAAAGAAAAAGAATTATTAAGGAAGTCCAGATATCAATATTGAAAAGTTCTAATCTATCACCAGCCCTCATCATTAGTTGTTAGTATAGATAGAAGGTTCTCACAAGACTTTATATGATCTAGAGGGAAAAGTATTTTCAATTGAAATCATTTATTACAGCAGTATGATTGTTCTGATAAGGTTTGAAAATAAACATGTTGTGGCCCTTTGGTGAAGCAAACACCTGTTGCCCCACATGTAACCATTCTCTCACATGGAAGAAAACAGAGGCCAGTGACATGCAAACACGGGGGCCTCCTTTTAAAAGATTCTCCCTACGTTATGAAAAAATGAAACACAGGCGGTCGTTGAGTTAGAAAAGAGACAATACAAAAACAAGGAGTCATTTAAACAGCCGTGTAATGTGTGTACACTTATATTTGAGTTCAGTAGGAGTTATAGAAAAAAAAGAAAAACATTGTTTATGTCTCTCACTGTCTGCTGGTCTGTCTGTGATTGTCAGCACGTAAAACAAATGGACTATTTCTGTGCGGGTGCTGCACCACACACAGGCTGTCACTCACTTACAGCTCAGGTCAACAGAACTTTAAGAAGTGGTACTGATGGAGCTCCAGCTCAGAGTCTTACACACACACACACACACACACAAACACGCATTTTATCTTCATTCATAGTGAGGACCCTCATAAACCCCACAAAAAGCCCTTTTAAAGTTGTGAGGACCAGCTAAAATGTCATCACTCCATATGGTTTATACTGCAGGGGTGTCAAACGTACGGCCCACGTGCAAGAACCGGCCCACCAGAGGGTGCAATCCAGGGATGAATTTGTGAAAATTTCACATTATATAATATAATATTATGATAATAGATTCTAATCCTATATAATCTAAAAATGTAATACTATATTTTTCAGTTCCAGATACATGTGAATGTAAATGTTTTGTTCCTTTGTAGATCCACTGGACGTTGTAATGCCTAAATTCAGTTATAGGCATAATATTATTTTGTTTTTATCAAGAAATTTCAAGTTGTTTTTCAACTCTCTCGACCGAGCCTTTAGACCCTCACATAAAAAAAAACATGTACAGGGAAAAAAATGGGAGAAACCTTGATATAAAAAAAAAGATATACTCCATTAAATGTATAACAAAGGGAGACATGTGTTGTTGTTGTTGTTTAGGGTAGGATAGGTTATTATGCTATTATTTTAGTGGCCCACTTGAGATCAAGTTGCGCTATATGTATACAATTAGATTGACACCCTAGGTTTATAGGATTGTTGGTCCTCACAAAGGCACTAATACAAGAATAGACACACACACACACAGCTGTATATTCTTGTACAGCATCCATAGTGAGGACAAAGATTCGAGGATCAGTCAAAATGTCCCCATTTTCCCAAGATTGTTTGTTTTTGGACCACACAAATATACATACACACACACAAATCACATCACTACTGTGTGCACATTCAAAGGGGTAACACACACACACACACACACACACACAAACGCAGTCCAACTTGACCGCATACAGGTTCTGAGTGGGGTTCTTCAATATCTACTTCCCCCTTTAATAAACTCCCACCCACTAACTTGAGGTTTCGCCCCCCCCTCAGAGGTTCTAAGATCAAACTTGAGGAACATGAGCTCAGGGTCAACTCAGACACTGGGAGAGAGAGAAAGATGAAGCCTAAAGGTCACGAGGACTTAACGGCGTGGAGTTGGCCTCGTTCTCCTCGTTCCTCCACTTCCGTGCATCCCCTCTGCAACCCACCCCCCAAATGTAGATGATTGACAAGTGATTGTTGCCATTCAAATATCAATGTTCCAAGTAAAAATGATCTTTAATTGATAATGATAAATAATTACAGTCACCTTTTCTTATATTTTGGACCATTTTTCCTCATCGGTATACCCTCTGTTAACTTCATTTTATTTAATCATCATCCTGTGACTTTGAGCAAGTTTAAGTCACATTAGTCACTGACTGAAGAGTGCTATAATATATACCCACACACATATATATAAAGTCTGATTGATTGGAGTAAAAAGAGAGGAATTTAATGAAAATTATAATATATACACACACATATATATATATATATATATATATATATATATAAAGTCTGATTGATTGGAGTAAAAAGAGAGGAGTTTAATGAAAATCTTTGACAAATTGTTGACATCTGATAAAAGACTGAGCAGTGGAGACAAATGGGTCTCATACCAGACTTCTGTTTGTTGATCTTTAATTTGATCCATTTTATTCATGTTTACTCTTGTTCTGGTTCCAGGGGTCCTGTGTGTTTCTTCTTTGTCTACCATCATCATGATTTCAGTTCTTCTTTAGTGGCGCCTGCAGCACTTTTATCTCTCGTTTGTTTTTACTGCACTAATTACGTTTTTGTCATAGCCGGGATCAGCACCAGCAGCTGGTGACCCTCATGTGGAGGACGCAGTAGATGGATGATTGTCATATTTGTCATGTCTGTGCAGCATATAACATGTTGATGTTAAAACTTGCCTCTGTCTTAAAACTGAAAAAAAAGGCACCTGATTGACTATAATAGCTATTAGAATGAATATAAAGCATCAAATGATGATAATAGCTGGTTATATTGTGGAACGTCCGATGGAAATCCCACACTTTCCAATGAATCGTGGTGTATTAAAGTTATGTGCAATGCTGCTCTCTGGCTGTGATCTGAGGCACTGCTGAAAATTAACTTGCAGCTTTTGGATGTGGTTGATCCATAGACCACAGACAGAGCTGGAGATGGAGAAGAAAGACAGTAAATAAATAACTTTAAATGTTGAGACCACAGTTAACACTAGATTCAAATCTAATGTAAACTGCTCTTTAAATGGGTCTGTACATTTAGTTCCAAGGAAATCATCACAAAGGCTCATGACAAGGCTATTTCTGTTTCACACTTTGTTATGCCGATCTTTTCTTGTCATGCATTTTTTCTTCTTTTATTTTTTCTTTATTTAAGCAGGAAAAACCCATTGAGATTAAGAACCTCTTTTTCCAGGGAGTCCTGTTCAAGATAGACAGCAGCAAGATATGAAACACTCAACACAGTCACACATGTACACAGTTAAAACACAAGCAGGAAACAAATAAAACCTAATCCAGATTAAATTTTACCAGCACATTATGACAAACACATGCATGTTATGGAGTCGGAGTGTCGGTTAGTTTCCAGTCTTTCTGCAACATATTCCATGCAAAATCAAAAACAAGCCCTTTAACCCAATTCATATGGAACAGAAAGCAACACATTCATTGAATTCATTTATTTAATCTCTTAACTTTTCTGAACAGCAAATGTAACATTAAATATTCTGTATAGATCATTTATGATAATTACAAAAAGGCTTCAAGGACACTGCTTTATCCTCGTGGGAGTGAAACAGCTTTAACCTGCTTTTGTTCCAAAAACAGATAGAACTAATAAGACCAAACCAGAGTGAATACACTGGTATAAAATACTGCACATAGAGTGAAATGAATGCAGCCGCAACATCGTGGCGTCCATATCATGTCCCTGTCTGGAAGGATCCAGAATGAAAACACTGACCCAAAGTCATTAATGCATAATGTAGATTTACTGCAGTGAAATCAGTAACTGTGTAATGTGCAGTGTTGTGCTTTAAGAGTCAAAAGTTTGGTGCCCACTCAAAATCAAACCAATTGTTATTTTTGTACAGCCCTAATTAAAAAAAAATCACAATTTGCCTCAGTGTGGCAACGTCCTCTGTCCGTTAAACACTCAGGTCAGGCGAGGTAATGACAGTTTGGGGAGAATAAACCACACAGATGTATAATCAAAGTGTCAATAACGTTGCAGTGTTTACATAAATAGTAAAAACTGTCTATGAGTCAATAACTGAAGGCCAGCGTTTATAGTAAACACTTAAATCACAGAATGTGATATTGACACTCTGGCGTCATTATCTGTTGTTAAAAATGGCCTCATATCCGTCTCCTGTGTGTCCTCTCCCTTTCTCTGTCGTTTCCACCATTAGCGTCAATTATCTGCGGCTGTGCCACGGAAACACCCCGGGAAAACACACACTAATGCCCCCTCGCCTTTGCTCTTCCCCCTCCAAATGCCGCCGCCTCCGCCGCTCCTCGCACCGATGCTGCAGTGGCATTTTTTTTTAAACGAGTGTCTATTAAAATGCCATTATAAGGAATAGGGAGTGATGTTGTCCCTGGCAGGAGTTTATTGGAAAGTAAATGTAAGCTCCCACACATGGAACACCTCATTAACCCAGTGGATATTTACAGCCCTGCAGCACTGTGACGCACAGGTATAGGGATTGAGGCCTTGCTCGTCTTAATAATGTCTCCGCTGATAACACTCTGCGCCTATTCATTCATTCATACATGCACTCTTAATGGGACCTACTCCACTGATAATGACCCTTATTCATCCCTACATGATGACTGCTTTTTTTTTGGACACAAACAACCTCGTTCAAGGGCATTTTGACTGTCCGGCAAAGGCTTGTATGGTTTGAAACCCCATTTCCAGTGCCAACGATTGCTAACAAGAATAAAAATGGCTCAAACTGAAAAAGAACTAAGCGACAGAGCAAACAGTGGAGTGATTTGTGGCTCCTTTCCCCCCCCCCACCAGCATACCGTCCTGAAGACAAGTCCTTGGTCTTTAAATCTGCACCGCCGTTGGAAGGGTTTAATAACAGCGGGGATGAGCCAGCGTTCGTTTTCCTGGAGGTATGATTGATTTTAAGGCCAGTGAGCCCAATAATGCCGCTATAAAGAGATGAAAATGTCCTCCCTGTGCTTTCTGTGTGGGCCAAGAGAGGACCGTAAATTCACTGCATCGCGCTTAAACACTTTCTCCCATCGACAAGGCTGTCAAATACAGAGGAGCGTCCGCTGCGTTCATAAAAAAAAACAGCTGTGCACCCACACAATAAAAAATTAAGTCACATTGAAGTTGTCACCAAACGATGCATCATTTCTCTCGTGACACTAAAATCAAAACTTGCAATACGACGACAACAGAAGCACAGGAGTAATATTGGAGGCAGTGACACATGGTAATCATCCACTGAGAGGATACACTGATATCTGGGCAATGAAAGAAGAAAAAAGAAAAATAAGCCACCTGGAGCTGGTGATCACAAATGAGAACCCCCGCACCGGGAGACTTATTGGATGTAGTCCCTCAACATCTTGTCCCAATAATTTATATGAGAGCTTTGGAAATGAGCCCTTCTGGCAGGAAGATTCTATTACTATTATAGACCATGTGCTGTCCGTGTGTCTGCCGTGGACACAGACAACAACACACACTACAGTATATTGAGATGTTTCTTGTTTTATATGTGGACACGACTGCCGTATAAAGGATAATAGTCTCCTTTTATAAACTCTGAGACATTTCCGCACATTATTGATAATATTCTGACTCCGTGCCTCGCCGGGAACCAATCACTCACGTTGGTCTGTATGTGAAAAGAGCTTTTTTGCATATTTATTTATTTATTTCAGGTGTTTAAAAGTTTCAGTCTTGATTGAACGGCCACTGAGCATGCATCGTTTCCCAGAGTGTGCATTATGATTTGATTGGACACATTAACCAAATGACTTTGTCTAAGGATATGGCTGTTGCCTTTCCCCCCTCGTGTTTACCCTTTGCTGTTCTCCATTTGCACACAGCACTACTCATTAAATCATCCGTCAAATCAAGTAAACGACACGCTTCGTTCCCTACAAGGCTGTGGTTCAGGGAGCACAGCGTGACAGAGAAAAAACGGCTCTCGCACAAGGATCCAGGAGTTAAAACCTCCGAGGCGAAGGCTTTCTGGAGGAGTTTCACTCTTCCTCTAAGTTGAATGCATCACCGTTTCTGAAAGCATCGCCTCTCAAATTCCTAACCATTCTCTACACGTGGGAAGCCTCTCCATGTAGCCTGTCTCCTCACCTCAGCCTTTTCTTTTCCTAAGCAACTGGAGATAACTTTATTGAACGTAACGCACCCGGGACCTGGCTCCTCACACAATTTCAAATGGGAGGCTGTAAAAAGAACAAAACTCTGTGAAATATCACCCACTCCCACAAATACCCACACATATGAAACTTTTTCATGGAGAATCTTAATGAATAGGATTAAATGAAGACTTTTTTTTTTGTCTGTGTCACAAATTTCAAAATTCAAGACCATGAACTAAATCAAAAATTCACACGGGTTAATATACTTATGTCCGGGTATCGGTCAGCATCGGTCCAAAACTGGTCAAAATCACTGGATATCAGTCAGATAAAAGTGTAGAATAAAAAATCAGCAAAAGCATTTTAGCTGAGTCATGTTTGACTGTTGGCTGTTTATTTCTTCTTTTTTTGTTACACACTTGGGGAATCATGTCTTTGAATTGACGCCGTTAATAAAATGTGTTGTTCATAGTTCATAAATGGTCTAAAATGACTGTATCGGTAGATAATAAAGTTTTTGATATCGATATCGGTATCAGACACACAAATATACTACTACTATCCCTAAATATACTACCCTTAAGTATGTTTATAAAAGTGAATAATAGTATTGAAATGGTAATCAGTGGGTTTTTGTGGCGTTAGAATAAGGATGAGTTCACATTTCGGCTCAGGAAAGTCACAACAACCTCACAAATCCTGACATAGGATTCCAATAGTAAAAAAAAAACATTTTACTATAAGAATTCAATAGTCAGTCATACATGTAGTACTGTTCAATTCTGTTCAATATACTCATTAACATCTTGCTATGCTGTTTGCAAAATACTATCAACTATTTTTGTTAATTCGTGGTGAGGACTCTTGCCCTTGCAGCATGAAGACTCGGGTTCTTTGTGCATGGAGTTTGCATGTTCTCCCTGTGTGTGGAGGTTTTCTGCAGGCTCTCCACTTTCCTCCCACAGTCCAAAAACATGCAGACTTGGGGATCAGGCTAACTGGACACTCTAAACTGACTGTAGGTGTGAGTGAGAGAGTAAGTGGCCCTGTGATGGCCAGACTGTACCCCACCTTTCGCCCTATGTCAGCTGGCATTGGCCTCGGTGGTAGAAGATGAATGAATGAATGAATGAATGAATGAATTAATGAATTAACGGTATTGCTAAAAACAGCTATTTACACTATTTTAACTGGAACAGCAGGTGACGTCACTCCCAGTTCCTTGGTCCCACTTCCGATGTCAATGAAACTAAAACCATAAGCCATAAGGATAGACTTTAGGCAAAGGGTTCGGTGGCCAGATTGTGCCTCCATGTTTCAGCACAAACCAGCCAGAGCTTGAGTTTACGACACAAACAAACAAGAATTACATTCCTCCCAGTATGCAAAGCCTGCCGTAACTCCCCGACACAATTTGGGAAAGGGGAAGTGGTGACAGGAGAAGTCCTCTGTGTCTGCGTTCTCGCCCTTAGATGTCACAAATTCAAAATTAATGGTCAACTCTGGCCCCTAGGTCCAGCACAAACACAAACATCTCAGTTAAAATGTATTTTGCCCTGAGTATCCCCCCAAAAAGCAAATTAATAGTTTCAGTGTTTACCTGCCGGTCGGAGTGTGGCCTGTAGAGACAGCAATTAAAATGAAGCCGTCTCTGGACTGTGTGCTTTCTGTCTAATTTCTGTCTCCGTCTCTCTCCTTGACATTTCAGTCTAACGTTAGTGCGAGGGAGGGAGGCAATTCTTCATTAAATCAAAAGTTCTGCTACTGTGTCACAACATGATCATTGTAAAATATTCAAAGTTTGTTTCTGCGCCGAAAGTGACAACAACACTGGAAATTGCTGCTGTTTTTTTATTTTGGTTGTCATTTAATAATGCATGTTTCTGCAGGTGACACTGCTTTTCTCCTCGGCTGCTGTCCACTCTGCTTTTCACTCTACTTTCCAACTAAAATGCTTTCTTTACTGAGGCTGCCACACGTTTGTTAGCTCTCTTGTTAAACGCCGTGTTGTGTGATGCATTTATTTTTGCACAAACGGACATTGTTTTTCTGTCCTTTCAGAAAAGAAATAGACCCTGTAAATATGTTTCTGTGAACAAAATGTCAGATTTTAATCCCAAAGAATTATCTGAAAAATGGAAACCTTAGTTCTCACACGGCACAGGTGCACTCATGGTAAATTGCCGTGGGAATAATACACAACTCCTTACATCCTGCAGGTGTGTCACATAGGTCACATAATCTGGCTTTAAAAAATGTTTTTTTTCTTCTTTTGTCTTCTTATGTGTTGTTGAGTCAAAGTTCTGATTAATTTTACATCACGTTTTTAGTCGTGATATAAAGTAGCAATAATTGTGCAGAAGTCACAAAATAGACCGTTTTTTCTTTGCTTTTTGCTCATAAAGACGAGCCAGGTGAACTTTGAACTGTGACGTACAACCAAATTTCACAAATTCAATCCGATTTGAACCATTTTGAGTACTTTTTATTCAGGTGTGCTTATGTAGTTGGTGAAAATGAAGGGAAAAAAGTGAATCAGATTACCTATGTTATGCTGTATATACTACTGTATACTCTGTATATACTCTACATTTTAACATAGTTAAAGGTTTTCAAAAGCAGCTATCCATTCATTTGAGACAAAACCAAGAGGCAATTCACAAGTGCCTTCGCGTTAAATAAATGTTTTTTTATATTTCTAATATAAAGCAATGGATATTTTACATGACGCTAACGATAACAGGACGTACAGAGCTAATGCTATGGGAGAACGATTTTATTAAGGGTCTTAAAACAGACCCTGAGGTGCACAAAATCGATTTACATAATTTTTATGTAGCAAGCCTCATTGCCCTTCATTTAACCCGAGATTGGAAGAGATTTTAGCCTTTTTTTTTCTCTTTTTTTTAACGCTCACTGTGACAAACTTGACCACAGTATCGCTTGGATACCGCTTGAATACGCTTGGCAATGAAGCGCAGTGAATAAAACTCTGAACATCTCATCAAGAACACTTCACTATTAACAATGAATTATTCAGCTAATGCTGGAGGAGCTCATAGCCTGAGAAAAAAAGACAAACCAGTCCCGGATAATCCAATCACCAAAGGGACTTACATCTAATGGCTTTGTCATTCACTGCATATCAGTGCAGGCTTGACTACATGGCAGGACTCATCCTTTATTAGACTGGATCCACCCTGAAACAAGCGATTGAGCCTTTGTGTCTGCGGCTCCAGACTCCTCGAGTATTCAGGAGCGAGGCCCAGGTAAGTGACACCGACAAGGCAAAGCTCGAACAGATGAACCTCATCGACACTTGGAAGCGGCGCCGATTACAGCCGTGACAGCGCCGGAGTGGGAGAAGGACGACGGACATGGACAGGAGTGGGAGATTTGGGAGGGGATGTGACAGGAGGAGTCAGAGCTGATACACGCGGTCCAAGACGGACCATTACTCCAGGAGTGAAGAAGCCTTCAGTCATCCATGACTTAAAGGAATTGAGCGACAGTCAACCAGCAGGAATATTTGCACACTACAGGGCAGTTTGATGTGTTCTGCAAGATAATGCTGCCTTCACGTGCTATACTGGAGAGATGATACTTCCCATTTGTGAAATCAGAATGTGAAAAATGGCTGACACACATTTTTGAATTGTTAATTCACATGCTAGAGCATTAACATTAACACTTTTACACAAACAACAATAGGTGTGAGAATGAATGGTTGTTTGTCTCTATGTGTGGCCCTGTGACGGACTGGCAACCTGTCTAGGGCGTACCCCTCCTATCACCCTGTGTCAGCTGATATTGGGGCCCAGCACCCCTCGCTTCCCTCCCGTGGAGGATAAAGTGGTAGAAAATAAATGGATAATAAAGGAATTCTTTACCAAGACAAATCCTGTCTTACTCTGCGCCATCTTCAAATGTCAAAGCTCAACTCCTCTCGGGAACTCGCGTATCAAAATTGTCTCCCAATTTTCCCGCTGGAAATCACAACGTTAGGGTGTTCATGTGCTTTTTGCACGTCGGGAACTCGTATTTGCTCTAATTCCGATAAGCATGAGGCTGGAACTGAACACAATCACTGTTATTGCTGTTGTTTGATGATAGTGACTGAAGTGATTCTAATCAGGTTTAAATTGTCAGATATCCCATCTGCTGAATACTGTAAGTACTCTATGTTGACATTATTACAACCACCATTAAGATAAGATAAGATAAGTCTTTATTCACACAGAAATTTGTGTTCGCGAAGAACAAACAGTGGTAGAAAAAAAACAACTTCCAAGAAAAAGAGGTTTAGGTTTAGGTAAAACTCAGTTTGTAGTTAAATAGGAAAAATATACACACAGAAATAATGACACTATAAAACAGGGTTTTTCTAATCCTGGTCGTGAGTCCATGCTCTTTATTTGAACCAGGTGTGTTGGAGCTGGATAACATCTAAAATATGCATGACAAGGATTGATATACAGTAGCTACACTCAACACAATGGTCATGAAGCAGTGTCATGGCTTCTGTGCTTATTAAGACCAACAATAGCAGATGGAACAAAGACATTGAACCTGTTGCTGCTACTTTTGGGAAGGCGATGAACTGAAACCCTTGTTTCTTTTGCTCACTGTTGTATCTCAACACCTTTGACCGTTCCACGATTATTTAAAACATTATTTGGAAAAGCCTTGGCACGGCTTGATGAACAAGATCAATTATCCACAAGCCATGGCTGAAGAAACCAAACATAACCTCACACCTCTGGTTCCTCTGCGCAGGTTTCTGCAGTATTTACTACATCACCTCGAAGTTTTCATGACATCCACTTCACACAAAACACTAAAAGTTGCGGCTTGATTATTTTTCTTTTCTCCTAAGATCCTCAGAGAAAAGCAAGTGTTTTTTTTTTATGTTTGTTTGTGCAGTAATTTGGTGTTAAAGGCCGGAAAAGTCACCTTCTAACTTGAAAAAAAATCAATAGATAATCAAACATTTTGACACACAGTCAACTGGGGGGTGTCCATAAACCCAGGTAATGATGTTCTGTTTGAGTACATTGTAAAAAAAAAACCTGTCATTTGGCTCTGGCCAGCTATGAATGAATGAAAAAACAACATATATATATACTGTATATATACATATATATATATATATATATATATATGTGTATGTATATGCATAAATATGTATATATATATATATATATGGATGTATATAAATGAGTACACCCCCTTTGAAAAGTACCATTTTGAACAATATCTCAATGCACACAAAAACAATTTCCAATGTTGACAGGACTAAGTTTTATTTAACATCTGTTTAGCTTACAACATGAAAGTAAGGTTAATAATATAACTTAGAGAACAAAATGTTTAGTTTTACTCAAATTAGGGTGATGCAAAAATGAGTACACCCCACTGAAAGTCTCTGGAGCAAGGCTAAATTTTAGACTACAAATGTCCAATTTAACAATAATCAACCCCAGGTGAGTCTAATTATTCATCACACAGGTGTCCAGCAGACAGTTGACTATAAGAGTGTGTAGAAAACCCCTCCCCATTTTCATGTTGTTAGCAGTGGCACCACATGGAAGAGAAACGTCTCAAGACCTGAGAAAGAAAATAATTTCTTTACACCGCAAAGGTGAAGGCTACAAGAAGATCAGCAAAGCTTTACTTATCAGTCAGAACACTGTAGCAAAAGTGGTACAAAAATTTAAAAAAGATGGAACTGCAACCATCTCACAGAGACGTCCAGGTCGTCCACGGAAGTTAACACCTCGACAGGAGCGTCTCCTGATGAGAAGGGTCGAAGAAAATCGGCATGCAATTCTGCCTGCAATTATAACTGCAGTTATCGAAGGAAGTAGAAAGCCAAACTGGGGGTGACTATTTCCTGTGACACAATATGGCGTACACTGCAGAGGAATGGCATGCATGGGTGCCGTCCCCGACGGAAGCCTCTCCTAAAGCCCAGACACATAAAAGCCCGCCTAGAGTTTGCCAGGGCCCATGCTGACAAAGATGAAGACTACGGGGACTCTGTACTTTGGAGTGATGAGACCAAAATACATTTTTTTTGGAAGTGATGGCTTCAAAACTGTATGGCTTCGCAAAGGTGAGGAATTCAAAGAAAAATACATGGTGGTGGCAGTGTCCTTATGTGGGGCTGCATGAGTGCTGCTGGTGTCGGGGAGCTGCGTTTCAGTGATGGCATCATGAATTCACAGATGTTTTGCTCTATACTGAAAGAAAAGATGCTACCATCACACTGTGCCTTTGGTCGTCGTGCACTTTTCCAACATGACAATGATCCTAAACACACATCTAAGGCCACTGTTGGATTTCTGAAGGGAAAGGTGATTCAGTGACCAAGTATGTCTCCTGATCTGAACCCAATTAAACACCTATGGGGAATTCTGAAGAGACAAGTTGAGGATCACTCTCCATCCAGCATCCAGTCTCTAAAAGAGATCATTCTTGAAGAATGGAAAAAGATTGATGTAGCAAAAGGTTTCCAACTTGTTCATTCCATGCCTAGAAGACTTGGTGCTGTCATTAAAAATCATGGAGTCCATACAAAGTACTAGATTTAGTAGTTTGTGTTGTAGGGTGTACTCATTTTTGCATCGCCCTTATTTGATTAAAACTGAAAAATGTGTAATCTAAGTTATGTTGATGACCTTACTTTCATGTTGTAAGTTTAACAGATGTTATATTAAACTTATATATAGTCAACATTTTGAAAATTGTTTTTGTGTTCATTGAGATAGTGTTTAAAATGGTACTTTTCAAAGGGGGTGTACTCATTTACACCCTGAGCACTATATGTATATATATGTATGTGTGTAATATGTGTGTATATGTGTGTGTATATATATATATATATATATATATACACAGACAGACAGACAGACAGACATACACAGCAGTGCCTGGTCTCTACCCTGAACCAGCAGCAGGGTATATATATACATACATATATATATATATATATATATATATATATATATATATATATATATATATATATACAGACAGACAGACAGACATACACAGCAGTGCCTGGTCTCTACCCTGAACCAGCAGCACAATTATCCGACTCATCCTTCTGATTCACGGTAACAAGCCGCAGTGCCAAGTCCCCTTTTGGACTTTGCTGAAACCTGAAAATTAAAAAGGCACTCTGAAAACAGCACAAACTTTTAATACACCCTCATTGTAAACTCCGAGATGTTTGATAATGGAAAGCATAATGGCACATCAGGATAGAAACCCTGGAGGGATGGCGGAGCCTGAAGAACATTACAAAGAATTGATTTTCTCCCCCTTTTCTATCAGCACTCATGTGGATATATTTCATTAGAAAGGAAATTGCTCGCAATTCAAAAAAAAGTATGTATTATGAGGGTTTTTTTGGGGGGGTGGCTTTCACAGAAATGACATATGGTCACAGAGATTTATTTTTATATATATATATATATATATATATATATATACAGTATATATATATAAACATATATATATATATATACATATATTTTACCCTTGTTTAATTTAACAACGCCAGATATGAGTTTTCCTTTTCCTTTTCAAAATTAGCCCAGAAAGTAAATGAAAAGTAAAATGGGTTTATTTGCCAAATAGATTATTGTAAAGAGCTTCTATTATAGTTGCAGATCATTATGAGCGCGAGGCAGAGTTAGATCGCTCAACACGGAATATTACTTTTTATTCAGTCCTTTATCTTTAAATCTTTTCTTTAATTTGCTCATTATGCACAAGGCACCATCGTTTCATTCGTGCCATTTTGTGAACTGAGTCTATTTTGTCCTGCACAGTCCTCAGAATGCTGATGATTGGAGGCCTTAACTCTACTACAGCAGCTTAACTTCCCTGTCATCATGGAAAATGGATTGTGATGCTCACAGGAAAAAAAACACATCAAAAGTCCATAAGAGGCTCTCAAGGCAATAGCACTGAGAGATAAAGTTTGGCACAGCAGGAGGAACACGGCAAAACAAAAAGTGGCTGAGCTCACTCGTCCCTCTCTACTCCACCTGCAGAACCAGAGTGATCAAACCCTGCTGATTGTATGTATATTATTATCCTACCCTACCTGTTTTCATCCTCTCGTGTTATCTCCTCCTCTGATTGTTTCTCTCGTTTCTCATCTCGAGCTCATTTCGCTTTTAGCCGTTTCCTGCTGTCTTTGCTCGGGGTAACAAACACACTCTCATTTTCTATTATTTTTTCCCCACAGATAAGAGATAAGTTAAACAGCAGAGGCAAAGAGACGCCGACAGAACAACAGAACATGGAAGTGTGTGCTTTTAACAGATCGTTTGCATGTACAGAGAGCATGCACATGATGAAAGAGGGTGCCTCTTTTTGAACAGACCTGTTGGTGGCAGTGTTGATGCTTACAAATCTGTGAGGAGTTCTGTGACACACACACACACACACACTGATAAATGAGACTGCAAACAGGTTTGAAGAAGAATTTCATTCAGAACTATTTTATCTGAATTCACAAAAAAAAAAACAACAACAACAACATCCTGACACTGTAATAAACAATAAACATGCTCAGTAATGGATACTGTGTTGTATTTTAGGGGGGTGGGGGAGTGGGACATATCTTATGCAAATGAAGACTGCTTTTAATATATTATTTATTCAAAACAGTATCATATTTTCACCCCCATCTACACAATTATTGCTACTGTATATCACTACTAAAAATGCAATATCGAACAAATCGTAATGTTGACTCAACAACACATAAGAAGATGAATAATATGCAGAATATGTGACCTATAAACACCCCCCCGCAGGATGTCCATATAAGGAGTTGTGCGTTATTCCCACTGCAATTTACCAAGGGTGTACCGGCGGCACAGATCCGTGATGGACTAACCATCTAGAGATAGTTTTCCCGGTAGGTCAGTCACCTTGTGCGTCATCTGTGGCTACTTCCTGTTTCGGTGAGGGCTTTGACAGGAAGTAGACACACTTTGCAGAGACTGACAGACGCCTTCAGTTTAAATCAGCGTCGACCGCCTGCAGCACAACACGTTCCAGTCCATAGTTATATAGACATGCTCTTGTATTGGTCCAAAGAGATAACAAAGAAGATGGTAACCATGGAAATCGCGGAGGTTATACGAGGAAGCCTACCCTCAGTGTGCCCACACATGTATCAAGTTAGTGCACAAAGTATGCAGAAGGAGAACACAAATGAAGGCAACTTCCTGAAGAGAATTTGCCGCTACACTGTAATGGAATATGAAACACGACCTTGTGCTGCACATGCAGGCATTAAGTGGCTCTTAGCATACGTGGAACATGATATAAGTATGAGTGTGACGCAGCTCTTATACGGCTCTTTTGTAAGAGTTCTATTTCATGACTGTGCACTAAGTGCACGGGGAAAAAAACACCCTGTTGTTGATCATTGTTTCTAACCAATGCATTTCATCCTGAGAGGGACATGACTTTTGTTTTTACTCTACTAGAGAGAAAGTGCACTGACAAATTGGAATGAGAAGACAAGGGCAGAAGAAACAACAGCAAAATGAAACCCATTTCCCCCCGAAGATGCTCTGCTAATACTTCACTGGACTCATTCTTACATTTATTTGTACACACTTCCTTCCAAAAAGAAGATTACATGACAAATGCTGGAGGAGGTGTTTTTCTTTGGTGAAGATGGAGTCTTTGATTTGATGACAGGCAGAATGTTTATTTAGAGCCATTAGAAGAAGCAATAGTTTAGGGCGACATAAAACAAACTGCAATTACCATCTCGCTTAATTGCCTGGAGCTGTGCACTGACTGAAGACCGGAATAGAATAAATAAAGCATCTTGTGCGTCTTCCAGGGCTAAACTGGTAAGTAAACACAATCTGAATGCAAATTCCCTGGCTGGTGACCACCTACTGATCAACAAGAACTCCACTATATTAACTTTGGCCGTACAGGAGCAGGAGCATTGTTCTCTTCTTCTTTGTTAGGAGTGCGTCCTATTCCCTGCGTCCAGACTTGTACCGCCACCCGATGGTGAAGTCCGATACTACAGGACCCTGACGCGCAATGCGTCACGGCACAGATCTGTGCACCCTTGGGAAACTCCTTATATGACCATCTTTATGACTTAATAGGTCACATATTCAGGCTTTTTAAAAATGAGCTTATGTATTGAGTCAAAGTTATGATTCATTTTATATCACATTTTTAGTAGTGATACAAAGTGAAGTTTAAGGTTTTAAAAAGCAGCCGAAATCCTCTGTGTTCTTAGGTTCAATGTCTGGATCCAACTCAGTTTTTTAAGTGTAACTATTGTATCGCAGGGATGAGTACATAGTATAGAGCACAACAAACAGCCACACACACATATTGCTTATTGCATTATATTGTATATTCTGTGTTGAGTGACCACAACAAAAGCTGACTCGCAACAGCAAAGTGGTGCTAATACAGAAGTCAAGCCAATTAGCCGACTGTTTTGATTATTTTCCTAATGAACATTCAAAATGATGTTGTCAAGCACTGTCTGGCCGAGCCGTTTGTGTAACCATTATATTAGCTTTAATGAGCTATGAATAGACATTTTGTGCTCCGCATCACCAGAGAGTCTCTCTCTCTCTCTCTCTCTCTGACTGAATGGTGTGAAATACATTTATTATGAAACCAAAGTCTGCAGAGGATTGTCTGGAAGAGAGAGACTCTGTGCAGACCACAAACGTATGCACAGAGCATTCACTCCAGCGGAATCATCGCACTGCAGCAAAGTCAGCAAATGGATTTTGTTTTCAGCTCAAAGATCCAGTGTGTGAGAATTAGTGACATCTAATGGTGAGACTGCAGATTGGCTCGAACTTCCCTTTCCCAAGAGTTTCAGGGAACTACAGGGGCCTTATTGCAAAATATGCATGGACAACATGGTGGTGGTCTTGAACAAGGCCATGTATAAAGTACATATAACAGAGATTTTGAATGAATGTATGAATATCTTTATTTTGGTTATATTCATATAAAAGTAAACGTACTGTACATTTAGCCAATAACTGAAAAGTGCGTTGCTTATTTTTTGCCTATTCTGTCCAATCCAACGAAAATTCATAAAACATTACACTTTTAGATTATAGTGCTGGACTTTCAGTTCACATTGTAAGCTGTAATTATTTTACATTTGAAAACTTTTTTGAACCCCAAAAGAGTTTTACACAATTTCAATTCATCACTGAGTTCTTTTTTGTTTGTTCTCACTTTGCTCATTTCAAATCAATAATAATCCTCGTAAATTAGAATTTCCTTCTCTTAGTTTAAAGAATGTCTGAATGCAAAAAGGAAGGGGATTTGTTCACCACACGACATTTTAACATGGAAAATACTATGGAAAAACTGGACCTTTAATGACACGAAAAACAAGTTTATTATGGTTTTATAAATGGCTGAAACAGTGTATGTTACACAGAGACTCAATGAGAATCTCACACTTGTTTTAACTTCACAATAACTGTATCAGAAACTGGCAGCAACAATATATGACAAACACTGTTTACACATCAGATATGTCCCAACATTAGCATTAATTCAGAGTTGTTCTTGGTTCTGCATTGTACTGACCTCAGAGAGCTTGAGGTAATCTTTATCTGTTAGCCACGCTGATACTGTACAGTCCTGGACAGCTACTGGGCAGAGGTTATGCACAGTGGACCTTTATTTTTTTTTTTCGTTAAGAGCTGCTGTCTGTGACTGGAAATGTTAAAGGTTGACTATAATTGTGAAGTTTGTGGCTAGAGAAAGAAAAACGACTCTGTTCATGCTTCACAGGAGTGAGACAAACAGCTGAGTTAGATGATAATTACATGGAAGTAGCACATCTTTTTTAAATTATATATAACACAATATAATTGATATTATATATTACATGTTTAGTTTTTAGTTTTAATTCCTGAATGAAAAGGAACAGCAAGAAGAATAATCTTATTTTACTCTGCCCCTAATTCCAATGAATCAATTTACATAGTGTATGAAACAAAATTACAATGATATATACACAAAATAAAACAGGTAAATAAAGAGTCATAGTCCAACACAGCCACTCACTTTCCTCAGTTATTCAAATTGAACACTTTTCATTGTATGTCTTTAACATACTGGTATTTATTGGATTTTTAAATGTAAAGTTGTTTTTTTTTATGAGCTTTAAACATCATTTGGAAAACACTGTACTCTACTAGTTCATAAAATGGTAACTTTAATCTCATGTTGTTGTATGGACAGAGATCCACAGTCACAGATGTTCTTGTTAATCCGGACAATTGGTTGCACCTGTGTTGTTCTTAGACTGGGAGGTTACATAAGCAGCTCAGAGTGAGCGCTCTCTTCAGGTGGAGAGTCATCTCCTCATGTTGTCTTGCTTTTTTTTGGGGGTTGTTTTGAGGGGAATTCTGAATTGTCTGTGACTTGTGATTGTGTTCGTTCATTTTGTTTCGTTCACTTTTTCCTGTGACTTTTCTAGTGTTTCTCTGTGAGTCAGCTGCAGACTGTGGGCCCTTTTATTCTGAATCAGCACCTTTTTAGAATCCAAACGGCCCATTTTTTGTGACATTGCAGTGTTTTCCAATAAACTGCCACACACCCTCGCCCTTGGGTTTTGCTTCTGGGGAAACGTAACGCGGTCTGTCGCAGGTTGTCTGTATAGAGCAGAACTTTTTCTTTCTTTTTTTTACACCTCTGTTCCAGTCATCCTAGCACTGGGACTGATTAGAATTCTGGGGCTTGTTCAGATCTCATGCTTCAACTATTGCATCATCATCATGTGCCTTATCTTCTGGAAGTGTGGCACCGTTCCTATTCCCACTGACAAATGAACCTTTAGTAAATTGTGGTAGATTACCGTGGGAATAATACACAACTCTTTATATGGACGTGTGTGTTCATAGGTGACATATTCAGGCTTTTTTTTCACATTTTCTTATGTGTTTGTTGAGTCAACGTTCAGATTAATTTTATATCACATTTTGAATAGTGATATAAAGTAACAATAATTGTGCAGAAGTCACAAAACAGATTGTTTTTGTGTTCTTGTTGTTCATAAAAACGAGTGAACTTTGACCTGTGACGTATTTCCAAATTTCACAAATTCAAGCTGATTTTAAACATTTTCAATACTTGCTGAAAAAATGGCCCAAATGCTCTGTGTTCTAAGGGTTAACAAAAAAAAAAACCAACATTAAACCAAGATCTGTTGTTTTGACAGATGTTTTCTTGCGGGGGTAAAAAAAAGGACAAATGACAACAAATGACAGTTTTGTTGGCGCCTGACGGACCAAACTGCTCGTAAACCTTTTGGAGTGTGTTCTGTTAAAATAAACTATAAAACTCAGCTGAGTTACTTTAGGACAGCAGCGCACAGGAAGTGAATCAGTCCTACTTGTCTTTTTAGGAGCCTCCATATCTCTTTAAAGATTTTATTATCCAACTTAACAGCGCAGTAATACGCGTTCCACTGGGGCTTCTATTGAAACAGTACAACACATAATTTGCGACGAAACCTTGGCGAGAAATAATTTTTGCAGCGCCGACGAGTTACATAAGAAAAACTTTGTCTTTTTTTTTTTCCACAGAGACACAATTTGTGTAAAAAGTTACCAGAGAGAACCTTGTGATTAGATTTCAAATGTATTGTTTTTCTGCGTGTGTGCTGTGTAACTGCTCATGCAGCAAAGAGGTTCAAAAGCATTTGCAGAGGCGTCTAAAGCATGTCCTTGGCTCCAGATATTATTTCCTTATCACATTATGTGCGCCATAGTGACACGGTGGCCTTGATTTATTTATATATCAGAGCGATTGACAGTGACGTTGCCTTTTTGATATTCCCGGCAGGCTCCCCGTGCTCAGTGCTCACTAACCCGTCTTCATCAGCTCTGCAGGAAACAATGGGGCTGTAAAGCAATGGCAGCAGTGATTCAGTCCACACTGCTGTTCTTCCAGGGGAGCGTAATCACAGAGTGTGAATTGTGTGTCATGAAAGTGGTTGAGTTTCCCTCCTCCTCCTCCTCCTCCTCCTCCTCTTTTCTGTCTCTGTTTTTAGTCTGTTGCCTCTCGTGTGTCTCTCCCATTGATTTCTACGACGAGAAATCCAATAAACCTGGACGTGTGTGAGAGCGTGATTCGGGGGAGTTATGGCACGGAGATGAAATGAGGCGAAAGGAAATTTAAAAAATGAAATAAGTCAAATGAAAATAAGCTTGTCTCTCCACAGAATGTGTCTGTTTTCACTGTCAGTGTATATGAGTCAGAGAGCATTTCATGTCCACCCGTGCAGATGGTGCAAAGATACAGCCCTGAAGCAGGGGTGTCAGACTCAATCACAGACATTTAAAACATGGTCTTATGTCACCTCAGAAAGTCGTCCCTCGGTAAACGGCTGCTTTTGATTTGACTGTATCTTCTTCCGCTATAAAACAAACTTATGACGGCGGCTTCACTTTGTCACACCAGACTCTTTTTAAACTCTTCTACATTCTGTAGCTTCCGCTGTGCGCTCAGATGTGTGGACTCGTCCTCGTGTTTCTTAATTATGGCCACATTTAGCATACGGTTTACCACCAATGTCAACAAACGGGTACTCTATCTCCCACCTGTTTTTGTTTGGTCAATTCATTTTGTTAAGTATTCACAGTGACTCATCTGTCAAAACTATTGAATAAGAACAATAAATAGTCCTAAAAGAAATACAGTATAATTGGTGCATTTATATTACCTTCACGGGTGGTCGTCCATTTTGGGTACAGACAAAAGTACCTCAGACTGTTGGATGAGACATTTATGGTCTTAAGAGGACGGATGGTGTTGATTTTTGTTGGCTAGCTTGCTGTCTAGTGGATGCTATGGTATTGTCGGGATTGTTAATTTTAATCTAGCACATATGTATGATGCAAATTTGGGACATTAGGCATTTTAGGAATCCCCTTCCCTGGAGCTCTAGGGAAGTCCATCAGCAGTAGAATCAACCTAAACCTGTAAACTTTAGCATGTTTAGCATGTTCTGCCTTAGCATTTATCTTAATTTGTAACACTTCTAACCCAATTAAGTGCTCTTAAATTACAATTTCCTCAAAAATGATAGTTAATTGCAGCCTAGTACATATTTAAAACAGTTCTATGTACCTGTGCTAAGGTCTGTGCCTCCCTGACGTTGCATCTCCCACCCCACACACTCCTGAGAATGTAACATTTAAAATCCAGGATTTATAGTGTTTGCACTCTCAGGAGCAAACCACATTAGTGCTTTGAGTTATGATGGGTGATGAAAATCCAAAGAATCTCATTTCTGCAACGGAGCAGATTTTGGATGACGATGCACTTTCCTCCTTTCATACAAAAAAAGAAAAAGAAAGAAGTGTGCAGTAAAAGTAGCAGGGAGCAGAGACCATGGAGACGGCGTCGCTCCTCACAGATGGCTGTGTGATTGTGCCACACTGATGGAAGACAGGCTGTCATTTTGCATGTTTGGGTTTTTCAGGGTTATTTGGACTAAAAATGTTGTTTGGGCATGTCTTTTTTTTTGTTTTTTTTGACTCTGCTCTCGCCCAAACACAAACTGAATCTCTAGTTTTGGCAGACACAATCAGGAGATGGATCCGCCAAAGTTTTCATGATCGTATCGGTTTATTACCCACACGGAAGCGGCATTTTGGGAGTATTTATTTTTAAATAAACAGGTCCCAGAGTGGGAAAATCTCAAGTTGCCACCTGAGTGTTTTTGTGTATACAACCAATACACTTTGGCAAAATGATCTTATGCTTGCATTAGCTGTCGCTTATTCTCCTCTTGTGTTTGGAGATTGTTTTTACTGTTTTATGATGACATTTATGTTTCTTTACACTGTCATGTATACCCAAATAGAATATTTAAAGCTTTATTTAAAAAAGACAGCGCTCATACCGTGTTGCTGGTTGGCACGTAGGGCAGCAACAATGTCTCTCCACTTCAATCTGTCTTTGGCCAACTTCTCTATGGTCCCCCAGCGTGTTGACGGGGCTCCTTCTCTATGGTGCTGGCACCAGGTCATTTAAGGCCTCCCTTTCTTTACTTTGGCTTCTGGAGTCCAGTGTAATGCGACTCTTGGGATCGCGTTGATGTTCATTCTGAGGACATGGCCAGACATGATGTGTGATGCTTTCTGTGGTTCTCCAGCACAGTGTTGATATTATGCTGATATTCTGGTGTTTTGTTCTGGTGCTGTATTGGTTTGAAGTCCATATATATAAGTCTTGTAAAGCTTGTGCGTACTTTGTTGATTTTGAATGTCTTTACTCGTTTGAGTGGTGCTTCCAAGATATGTGAAATTATCCGTGTTCTCCAAGACCAATTTCCTGCAACAACGGCGTGTTTATGGAGCACTTTTTTTTCCAAAACAAAGAAAGATAAAGATTGTTTTTCATTCTGTTCCATTTCCACATGGGCAGGGCCTTTAGTTTGTGAATAGACACAGCGTTGATTCCTCAAACTACACTGCTGCTAAATGTCATATGAGTTGAGGTGTAAATTGTCCCGGGAGTGTGGAAAAAAGGTCAAAATCTCCTCTTCTATCTTATCGAAATAAAACGAAAATAACGCCGAAGTGTAAAGCGGCAGCTTTTGGCACAAACTTTTAGTTAAATTCTTCAATTGTGAAAGAGCAGCTTTCTCTATCTCTCCAACTCTCCTGAGGTTTCTTTATCTGCACCATGAAAAGAAGAGAGGAGAACTCTCTCTAATGTCACCGACAGTGATAACAAAAACCCCAACAACCTTATTATCTCATCATTCCATTTCACTTCCCTGTAGCGTCACTGTTTACTTCTCTCGTCAAGATCTGCACTTTTGATGAATTAGATGTTTTTATTTCGCAGATTCTGCCAGGACCGAGTGTATATTTACTGATGTTAGTTTATTTCCCTCCATAAGTTAAGTGGCCCATGGGGATGGATTATTTATGCAGAGTGCAATAAAATGCCATAGTGCATATATATATATATATACACTATATGCAAATGCAATGGATTATTTAATGTGGAAACTACGATAAATACATTTTCCACACCAAACATTATTTAGTGTGTAATCATATTTGACAGGAGCCACAATAAGTCACACCATACAATTTATTTAGGTGCGATTGGCAAGAAAACCCCCTTTTTTTGTCTGTTTTAACTTTACTTTGATTACTAGTATTTACCAATTAATTACACTGCCATCTTACACCCCCCCCCCCGTAATTGCTGTGAAATGAAGAGACTGTAAATTGAAAAAGGTTGCTGTTTTTCGCCTTTTTTTCTTTTTTTTTAGATGAAGCATCAAATAATAATAATAAAAAAGGCTTTGTTGCCTTTCAACAAAACAAAACAACTTTGCTAAGAGGTACAACAAAATGCATCAACTTCCATCAATACTTTGAAACCACAAATATCAACATCATATCCTTTTTATTCCGTTTTTTTTAAGGTTTGTCCTCTGAGATAAAGTTGAATTATTTGGTTCTATTTGTCTGTTTGTTTGTTTTTTCCATCTACTCCCTCTGCACTGCTCTCATTCCTCATATTTCCAGAATGTGTTGTCTCTTTTATCTTTTGCCAAACAGTTTTGCATTTGGCTGCATTTTTTGCTTTGGTTGTTCGGAATTTGAACTACATCTCCTTTTAAATAGAAAATAATTGAACTCTTACGAGTGGGGAGGTGACCTCCCAGAAGTTTTGGTAAAGGTTGTGTTGACGACTCGTTTATTTGTTTGTTTGTTTTTGAAGTCTTCAGCCTCTCACTCATGGTCAGCGGTGCCTCACTGAGGCGCCACTTGTTTACCCAGTGTTTACAACCTCTATCTTTTTGTCTTCATCACCCTTTTTACCTTGATTTTGCCTTTGTTTTCCCTGTCAGTCTGACGCCAATAACAGAGTGGTTGTTGTGGTGGAGTGTGTAATGTCACACTTATCATTGTCGCTGTCACAGCGGTCGCTCCTCTGTGTGTGCGACAGGGAAATTCTTATCAACACACTTTAGGTGTGTGTGTGTGTGTGTGATTGACTGCTTGTAACCCACTGCTCAGCACATACACGGCGGGAAACTGATAGAGGATTTTCGGTAAATAAAAAAGCTGTTACACACCTATCAACTTAAAGCCTGGAAAAGACTCTGTGTCCTCGGGACATATTTCCATCGTCTGTTTCCTCCAAGACTCTCAGATGGTGCTTTTCAAAATCAGTCGTTTTTCAGATGCTTTTTACATATCCACTGACATCTGTATGTGTGAGAGTGTGTATATATATAGAATTAGAATAAAGTAGTTGCATGCAGGGGTTAAAGATGGGGTTGGAGATCATTGAGAAACTGCCCAAAAGCCCTTTTCTTCAGACTTCCCCTCAGAAGCCACACCTTCAGAACACAGCGAACACAGATTCACGAGCACTGTGCAGTGTCGGTAACTTTCGGTACTTTTAGGTGATGCAAACTTCTGTTGGATACTTACCGAAAAACAACAAATACTCTCAAAACATCACAAAGACATAGGTTTTCAGTTGTCGCCACCATTCACACGCATCAGTCCAGGGGGTGCAATGCTTTTAACCCATGCGTCAGCTGGGATTGGCTCTAATGACTCCCCATGAGCCTAATGTGGAGGATAAAGCAGTAGACAGTGAATGACTGTTAAAGTTAACGCGTTACGTGTTGCAATTAATGCAGCCGAGATTAACGCGATAGAATCATTTAACGCAGTTAGCGCACGTTTGGTGTGCACTGACCTCCGACATGAAAGCCTTATACTATACTTATACTAAATAATTTCACAAGTTCAATTTGTTGATTTTAGTCGTGATTTCCATAAGCATCATCAAAAGCTTTGGAAACATTGTTTTTTGTGTGATGACAGATGGAATTAGTTGAAACTTTTTTATGTAACAGCACTCTAGAGTGATTTTGTTTGACTTTATTTTAAAAGTGAAGGGTCACACTGCTGTTTGGCTGAGCAAAGTAAAAAATCCTTTCCTTAACTTGAGAAAGAGCAATGTCAGTGCACAAGTTTGTCAATACAGTCCCGTCCATCAAAAGCTTCAATGAGACCCTGGACGTTGTGGACTAAATTCACTTATCTAATCAGGGACAACCTCTCAGCCTCAATGTGAAACTTGACAGCCAGCTTAGAACAGTTAAACACAAATAGGTTTGAAGGACGTGTAGGTGTGGCAGCCGCTGCTCAAAGTGATGTTCATGGGGGGAAAAAACAACAGGAGTGTCATTGTGCCTCAAGTGCATCCATGAAATCAACTTCCTGTTGTCTTCTGGAGGCTTCAAAACAGGAGATCAGAAACTTATGGGCAATGTCGTGACCACAGCAGAAGACGTAAAGACCCGTAAGATCCTCTGGAAACTATAGATAACCAGAACAATCCCACTGTGTGGATGAGAGATACCTTTCATCACATTACACAGAATGAACCCACTTTTTGCACGTGTTAAATCTTGATTATATTAGATTTTAATACGTCTGCACACGTATTTAAAACCACATCATCAATGTATACAGGGTTAAAAAAGAGATCAGATTCATAACATCTGCCCGAACCACAGAATCCTAGACAGACAGGGTTTGAAAGGTAAAGATACTGAGGTGTAAAATTGGCAGGTATGTGTTGGTTTTGATCAAACGAGAAAATCTCCTGCAAGGTGAAGAATTATTCTTCATACGTCCCACTTCCACTTCATCTTAAATGTCAGCGCCGTGTTTCCCTCTATCTGTCACACGCGTGCGCTCATCTGCACAGTATATACACACACACACACACACAGGCCTATAGTTTTGTTATTGTTTCAGCTGTAGTTTCCAGAACTGTAACTCTAACCCTACTGACGTGATTTGCCGACACACATACACAAAGAACAGCAGAACGTTGGACAGCAGTTATCAAGTTATAATAGAAAAGATTCAAGGAGCCATTTTGCTCTATCTGAGATCCACCTGAGCTGGGAAAATAAAGATTGAATGTGCGGGTGTGTGTTATTTAGTAGACGACACACGGGCACGGGCATGTAATCAGGAGATAAACCACAGGCGGTAGTAAAAGCTGCCAATCTACTTAGATCCTAATAAATTTGAATCTGCCTCCATATGCGACTTCGGAGAATCGCTTTATCCCCGTCATGAAGTGACAGGTCTGTTTTACACGTGGCTTGTCTTTGGAGATTCAGATCTGTCTCCCCCCCCCCCCCCCCCACTCCCCAGAACGTGACCCTCCTGCAAGGCCCGCCTACTTCATCACTCAACTCCCCGAACAAACTGCGCGAGATGTCAATTATACAGTGCAAACAATGACGCGGTGCCGGCGTAGTGTGTGGGTAATGAAATCCATTACTTAAGTTGCCCCGTGTTTTTATTTCACTCGTCTTATTGGTCCAGAGTGTATCTCCACTCTCTAATTGCAGACCTCAACGTGAAGTCACCTTGTGTTAGGACACAGTGGCTGCTGCTGCTGCGGGTGTGAGATTACATTTCTTTTTCTTTTTTTCCCCCGTTTTGGGTCATTTGATACCCTTTACCTGGAAGGATGTTGATTTACCGATGTTGTCATGGTGGTGTACTGTGTAGCATGAAGTGCAAATTAATAAAAAGGAGGAGGTGGAGTTGCAGTAATGTCAACCTGTCTAACTTATATTGAATTGTTATTGTTTTGGTGTATTGTTCTTTGTGATGTTTCCTGTTTGTTTTTTTATATCCAAACATCCTGGTTTGTGGTGTGATTGAACACAACAGGCAACATTTATGTCCTGAGGAATAATGACCTGTATCAATCATTTACATGGATGGATACACAGTTTTGCTTTATGCTATGAGTTACATTTAGTTTTTTTGTGTGTACTTGTACTTTTTAAAGTCATATTTGTGAATGACGACGACAGAATTGGCGTTAATTGTCTGCGTGAGTGAGAAAGTGAAAGCATTTGTGACCTTTGACCCATTTTGACGGATACATGTGGGTTGTCAGCACCTTCATTTGTAAAGGTTTGCCTTTTAATTAAAAGGATATGATAAGATAAACTTTACTTATCCCTCATCGGGGAAATTCACTCGTTACAGCAGCAAAAACGGCAAAACACAAGACGAGCAAGGGTTAAAGAAAGATAAAACAGAACTATAGGCTATGTGCCTTATGTACAAGAAAAAGGTTATGGACATTGTATACACAGAATAAAAATACAGTGTATTGGCGATGACTCAGTAAAGAATATAAATACTTATTTATATTATAACTATTGCACAGGATAATGCACTGGTGTACAGGCACAAGATGGTGGAGTAGTGCAAGTATGAGAGATTTGTGTCCCCTTGTTCTTTTTGCACGAATAATCACAAAACCCAGTTCAAAAGAAGCTATTGAGAAAATTTGATAATTTAATATTTATCAATGTTTATGTGATGTAAATGTTATGTAGAATCAAAAGTGGGTCGTGTTCAGGTAGTTATCCAATTTGACTTTGGTTTGGAGTCAGTGAGTCATGCAACATTGGAAAATGATGTTCTTTTTGTGAATATTAATATTCACTTAAAGTAAAATAAGCATTAAGCATGTCCTGTTTACCGCAGGAATATTTACTCTGCTCATAGCTCTAAACGATGTTGAAAATCAAATAAGACAAAAGTGTAATTTCCCAGAACACGCAGGTCAATGACTTAATGAATGGTTGTCAAAATGCACAAATTTACATTAGCTTTCACGAGAATAAAGCAAAAAAAAAAAGTCATGTTTGACAAGAATTTGACAGCAGGATCTGAATATATCCAAAATGATTGCATGTACAAAAATAACCTGCCATTTGTACACGCTCGAGCTATGACGGTTGACAGAATGACAACACGTTGGAAGCGAAAGTCTTCACTTTTCCTTTTGCTCTGCTGTCGGAGGACAAAATATCTTTTCTTCCTCTGATGTGCTGAGACATTAGCGACGCGCACGTGCCGTTTCTTACATCTCTGAGCCTCCTGTGAAACCTGCAGATGAGGTCACTTTTAGTCAGAGCATCTATAACGGAGAGTTATACGTCCTCCTGCAGGGAAAATCAATTACTTATGCTCCAGGCAAAACGTAATGTATCATCGGGAGGAGCAGTAAGTCTCGCGGCTTATGCTCCGAGGTCGTCAATTGAAGCGGGTCAGCTGCTGGGGGCGCAGATTGGCGAGTGCTTTACCCGTCAACAAACGTGTATACTTAACATACGCGAGGAGGATATTTATGTGTGAAAAGAAAAGTTCATAATCAGGAGGAACAAGCGGCGATTCATCATGCGAGGTGCCGCAATTAAGGCGCCGTAAATTCGATCTCCAATACTAGCACCGTTGTCAGGTTTCCTTGTGTGGAGAAAGTGTGCTGCAAAAGACGAAAGGAAAAATAATCACACTGGGAAAAGCCACGGGAAGGATAGTTGAATTGTCCTGATTACACGTGTACAGAAAAGTCTGGGCCAAACCCATTATTTAGTTAGTCTGATTAATTATCCTTGCAGGTTTTGTTTTGTGTTTGGCGGTATAAGGCCATTGTACCAGGCTGAGCTATCGAGGGTTGGTATAGATTCAATTAGTGGTGTCTATTTCCATCCCATGGTGTTCCAATGATTGTACTTGTACCTTTCGAGGCCGTTTGGCTGGAGAGAGGTGGTTGTTTTGTGTGTGTCTCACTAGCACAGCTCCTCCGTGGTGATTTTCGGGCTCCAGGGAGCTTCCCTGAAATGTCTGGACCAGGTTGTTTACTGCTGCTGCGTGGCATTCAGACAGACAGAGAGCACTGGTGCCTCGAGGGCCATGTCATTGAAATACTTAGGAAGAAGTTGTTGATGTAAACAGAGACGCGAATGATGGATAAAACCCAACCTTGGGATTTTCCCCCAGAAAGTTGTGGCTGCAGATTTTGAATTTTAATCATAGAATCCGGGCTTTGTTGATTGTTGCACTGTCATCATCACCACGCTGCATGAATATTGTCAAATATTTACATTTGCTTTAATTAGCTTTTTGATATAGCGTGGTACTTGGAATTGTGTGGATCAAAAAAAGACCACAGAGTTAAAAAATGACAAGCTGTAAGACTTTGCCACGTAAAAATAACCTTTTTAATTCACTCTCTTCATAGTTAACAATAGCAAATGACCATGTCTCCAACAGTAGCATAATATTCAATATCGGTCCAATACAGATCAAAATCACTGAATTGTGTATAGGTAATGTGAGGGAGAGATTTCGGCGATCATGTCAGGGATGTCGACTTATTCTAAGATGAAAGTGTCATTTTCTTCAGACTTATATCTTTATCAGTAGATACTCAAAGCTGTGATTTTGGTATTAAGCCATCCCTAATATATCCATGGTCATAAACAGAACTTCTTTGCTAGAGTTTAAGGGCACATTCACGCCATGATAGTGCAGGGACCAAACCACACTGCACAACATCCCACAGTTACCACAGCTGCTTGTTTGGGATGGTAGGGAAAGGTTTTTACTTTGGTGTTCAAACCTAATTGTTTTTTTTCACAAGAAACTGCCTCATTATGAGCAGCATCCTCCCTTCCTGTCTTTTGTTTGCTTGAGAGTCCGTTTGCATTTCTCACTGTAAACGAACCGCACCACAGTTCACTTGCAAGAAAACCAAGACCCACGTATTCAGATGGACCGGAGTTTGCTCGTTTGGCCCTCACCAGAGTTTGGATGAGCTTCCACACCTGCCTAAACGAAGGAAACAAACTCTGGTCCAAACAGCTCTGGTGTGAAAGTGCCTTAAAAGAGCTCTTACATTAAGAAAGCAAACCTCTTCCTCTCTCTTCTTCTACATTAGTTACACTGCTGCACGCTGCCCACTTGTTTGTGTTTACTGTAGCCTTTGGTTCCGTCGTTGTTGCCAACACAGCAGTCGATGAAACGACTGTTTGCTAATGAGCCGGCTACAAGATCTCTTTCTTATCTGTTTCTTTCTTGGCACCTTGTCACCAGCCAGCACTGGAATGGTTCCCAACCAGACTCCAGGTGCATTCAGGATCTGTAAAGTGGAACCAAAGTCCCACCACCATAGGTTGTCGGTGGGGGACGTTGCTCAGTGCTACACTGAGCTTCTCCAAGATGGAATTCAGGGAAAAACAGACTCTCCGGTAAACTTTTTCCTCTTCTGGAGACTCCACTGCATGTCCTTTGTTTCCTCAACAGCTCGACAGCTTAAACTAACACGTCCACTGAAGATGTAATGGTTTGAAATGGAAAACCAAGTATTATTTGTTTCCTGGTGTGAATGAGCCAGCTGGCCCAACATTTTGTTTGGGAACTGGGACTGTGCCAAAGTATCAGGGCTATCTGTACTTTTGAACAAAGAGGAGAGGAACTCAGTTCAGCGAGTGCCGACTTTACAGGGGATTTAGAATAGTTCTCAGGAATAACCCAATTGCCTCTGAGGGAAAACAGAACAGGTGCATCTAAATGTTTTTGACCATCTGTCATTTGTCTGGAGGGGTTGGATCCATCCCCGTTTATGTCCCAGGACAGATGCAAGCTCACCTGCAATATCTCACCTCCGCTGCCAGAAATAACATCATGATGGTAAGACAAAGCCATTTGCTGTGTTTGTGTACTACCTTTCTGTTCTATTTTCAACCAAAAAAAAAAAGTGCATCATATTGCACAGAGATAAACCGAGAGAAACGGTTTGTCATTAAACAATTTTGAAGAGAGAAATGGATTTGCACTGTGACATGCAAGTATACAGTACGCCCATAAACCTAAAGACATGCAGCCATAATTCTGTCATTTATAACAAAATGTCAACGTGACTGTGTCCACAGAGCTGTCGTGGCCAATGGCGTTCAAAACTCCAGTCTAATTAACTTCTCCATTCTTGTTCTGTCAACTCTGCAGTTGGCTGTCGGGTAGAAAACCAACAATGCATTTCACAAGGACCATAAAATCAACAAGATCTGTTAAAGTGTTTACTTTACAATGGAAACTTTGGAGGACTCCTAATGCTGTGACCTAAAGGGCCAGTGTGTATAAAATGTAGGCGGGTTAATTGGCAGACGTTAAACTATCTCTAATTATGCTTGTACAAGTGTATAAGTGTTTAAAAAATTCAAATAATTAGCTTTTTGTAGCCTTTTTTATATGTACTTTAGGCACGGGTGGTGTTTTATAGAAACCGCCATCTTGCGTCGCCCTTTTTACAGCAGCTTTAATAGACAAACCACCCAAAGTGCGTATTTTTAATTTTGAAGCAGAAGCTTTTGACACAAATAAAGGAGAACAACATCTTTTCTAGTATGTGAAGGCCACCGTGGCTCCCCGATGTGCTTGTGGCAAAGATCTGAGTGCATAAAAAGGCATTGGAACTGGGATTTAAATATAAAAAAGCTTTAATAAATATTTCAAAATTCCATAAATAGCACATGTTGAATTTCCTAAAAGCCGTGATACACTTCACGTTGAGTACAGCACAACATCTCCACAAATGAAGTTTGTTATTATGCACACACTCATAGTCGGTGCAACACAACAGGTGAATAAGAAAGTTTTAAAAAAAAAGGTTTTTTTCTCTACTACAATGAAATAAGCTGCAAATAAACTGACACAATTAGTTGCACTGAATTAATAAAGCAACCTGGAATGCTTAAATGTACAGTTCATTATCATATATTTTCTGCAAATATACACTAAAAAAACTGCTCAAAATTAAATAGTGAAATTAATGTTCACCCTCAGATATAGGCTACAGTTAATGAAATGTATTGCTTCTTAATTAACTTTAATTTTTAATCATTTCCTTTGTAACTTCAGCCAAAACATTAATTCTCTCTCATTCAGTTAAATATTACTTTGATAGTAAATGAAAAGCTACTTTAGCTTAATTTGGGGGACAGTGCCATGTAGTTGAAGCTGGAACTCTCATTTAAATTGCAACATGTTCTAAAGTAAAATAATGAAAACCAACCTGACAAATGCAAATAAGACTTAAGGGAGAGTTTACTGTGGCAATATGGTATTTAATGTTGAGCTCAGTGTAAATGAAGACATTAGACTCTGTCAGACTCTAATAACATGTGAATAAATTGACTGTAGTAGTCATGTAATAGGTTCTCTTGAAGTAAAGTGTCAAGAAAAACACTAAGAAATAGGAAATCTGGAGGCGTCATTATCCTTTTGTAAAGAAAACAACAGTGGAACAGCAGAGGCTAAAAACTGGATGATGTAATCCGTCATGTTTGCGTTATATAAACAGTGTTTATAGCTATATCCTGCCCTGTGATACATAATTAATAAAGTAATACCATGACCCTGCTTGAGGATTTATGAAGCACATCGTTTCCTATTGCTATGTTTTTTCCAAGTCGTGCAGTGTTTACTGAAACAGATGGCGCTACACACTCTGACATCAATATAACAAGCAAAACAATCACAGCCAGTGATGTCTGTGTAATTATGATTCTATTGTAAAGCCAACAACTAATAAAAACTATAGTGAAGCCTGCAAAACATTATATAAAGAGCAACATATTCACTGCAGTCACGTTTGACATGACTTCTCTCAGATGTCAGTATTTTATCATCTGATTTCATAGTTATTTCATTTTAGAAATACTGCAGTGAAAATACACAATTAGACTGTTTATTAGGTAGATTAATTCACATAATCACCGCGCTCCTATGCAGTTGTTTGCTGTTGGGTTAATTAAATCTCTTTATCATTTTTGTTGACGTTCCATTAATGAACAATTTAGCAATCCTTCAAGTGCCAAGCACTTTCATCCAGCCACTCCTAAATGATCATGGGTTTCATTCAACAATCGGTCAACCATTAAACTGTATTATATGGAAATATACAAGGGTATATGGATCCGATTGTGGGTGAACATTTTGGACAAATTATTTATCATCTTTCACAGAAGTTAAAGGGAAGTTGTCGTAGAAGTGTAGTGAAAGTGACGCATTAATCAAAAATCAATAGGCTTTAGTGGTGTGATTTAAATGTGGTATAATCAATGTTGAAAGCATCTGAGATCTGAGACACTTGAGGGTGATGAGTTAGAAAAAGTTTAATATTTCATGGCTATTGAATAATATCAACAGTAAAAACATAGCCATTGTCTTTCGGCACGATCACTGCAGACACATCGTGTCCAACATGACAAATCACAAATGGCAAATCAATAAGTGAACAAGAAAACCTGGATACACTGCAAAAACTTGGATTTTCAGCCAGTCAAATAAACCTAATTTCTGCAAAATTGCTCTTAATTTTCTTTGCCTAAAAAGAAAAATAATCTCATTTTAAGAAGAAAGAATTTTAACTACTTTGTCTTAATGAGATATTACAGCTCACTTTAAGCTTTAATTACCAGTAACAGGCTAAAACAACGATTTGTGAGTTCACTACTGCTTTGTGTTGAATGCACAAGTAAAAATTCACTGGCACACATCTGTGTGTGTGTGTGTGTGTGTGTGTGTGTGTGCAAAAGTTTGACATTTTTAAGTCACCTTATTTAAGGAAAGAGACACATTTTAAGTAAACCTTTTTTTTCCCGACATGACAGAATGTCTTTGCTTGTTTTAAGAACAAATTTTGCCCAGTTTTTTCTCGTTTTTAGGAACATTACAGACTGAATGTGGCTACATTTACAAGCTGGTTTTAAATAATTCTAGTCCAGCTAAATTTAATTATAGGCATTGGCTGATTATTTTTCTTAAAGCAAGAATATTTGTCTTATTTCTATATATCTAGAATGATACATCTTTATCAGTCTCCTTACTCCGGCAGATTCTGCAGAATATTTAGTTTATTTCTCTTACCGTCTGTTTAGTTCTGCCAACAGAAAAGCAGCCACACGGACGCCGGAGTCTGAAAACCATTAATGATAGATTGCAATTTATAAATCATTATGTCATACCTGTGGCCTGATGAAACACGCTGGCACGTTATTATCGTAGATTTCTTTCTTTTTTCGGCTTCCCTCTTTCGGGGCCGTCAGCTTTGTTCCGTGATCTGGATATTTGATTTGGCAGATTTTTATTTATTTTTTTTTTTTTTTCAACACTGGATGATGCAACCCCCTCATGGATGGGGTCAGTTTCAGTACAGCAATCAATGAGGAGCAATTGGGTTTGGATACCATGTCCGTCTGAATCCTGACAAGTCAAGGGCTTTGTACAACTGTCTGGTTACAAGCCAAGTCGCCACTCCACTTGGCCATGGGACGCCCCATGTTTTTATTCATGAAATATCAAAGGCTTTTTTTAACTCGTAATCCTCTCAAAATCCTCAGGTGCTTTTTGTTATTGATACAGTTTGTCAATGATAGGAGTTTGGTTTTCAAATTCTGCGATCACGTACCGTTAGTTTCCGTTTTTTAATTTTTTTTTTTTACCTCTTCCCTCGCAAAGAAAGTGGCAGTGGAACTGACAGAGCCTGGACATGTGGTAGAATAGCATGGGAGCTTGTTGTTATACCCCAGTCAGTTTGGCTGAGCTTTAACGATAAGCTTTGATGAAAATGAAACTGGCATGAGCCACGTTATTGCCAACCTTGGCAGAACACGGTCTCCCAAGACTTCAACCTTCCTGTGTGTGTGTGTGTGTGTGGGTTGGGAGAGGAGGCGGGGTGGGGTGGTGCGGGGGGATAAATTAGCCACTGAGCCACTGATTCATCTAACCTAACAGTACATGCACAAAGAGACCCCTGACAACTTTGTTTATATAACTTCATTTCTACATTTATTTATATATATTTTTGCAATTCAATGATATAATATGGTACTTTTTACTCTGATGGTAGCCAACAGTTATTTCCTGGATATCACATTGGAAATAACATGGTATTATTATAATTATCTTCTCGATCTTGTTTTGACCAACACTCTGACCTGACCCAGGACCCAAGGGTTTCTCCAGGACTGAGGTTTTGTTTCACTTGAGTCCATTGTTGACACTCCTGTAGAAGAGGCAGATATTCCAAAATAGATCGGCTAGGTACTGCACTTTACCAGCACTGATACAAGAGGAAGAATACAGTCGTCTCAGGCTCCAGTATCTACATCTGTCTCGATGTTGGCAATCACTGGTGTGTGGCAACGCCATCTCGTCCTGATTTCCCGAGCAACTCAATTTTGTCCTTGTGTGGACTGCGGTTTCTCTGACACAGCAAACACAGGCGTTTAGTGTCAACCTCTGACATTTGCGTGTTAAATCACTGCGTTTGGACTGGGGGTAGCATTCGTGACAAAGCCACTCCGTACTGATCTGACAGTACCAGAATGTAAAGTGTTACCTTCAGATCTGCCGTGACCTTTAAAACATCTCCTTTTTCTTTAGATGACAGTGTGCCCGCTGTGACATGCAGCGTTGACACAGGGTGGATGATCGAAGTCATGATCAATTAAAGCTGCTCTTTTATCACTAATATTAATCTTTCATTGATGTTAGACAAGGCCATGTATTATTTATGCAGTCTGAATTAGGTGCTGCACAGGATTTGATTGCGTCCAGCTGAAACAGAGTTCCTCGAGCCTGCACATCAAAAGGAACCTCGGGCCAAATTAAATCCCATTTTATTTTCAAATCAGCCGGCTTAAGCCCCTACTGGACAAGAGTATTTAATGACCCGCTATTACTTACCACTGAAGCGTTAAATAATGTTCCTCTCTCACTCCAGACTTGTTGGTTGTGATAATAACAACACATTTTTACAATAAAATGCTTCAGCATTTTTTTAACGGAATGATTTTAAATGATTTTATCAGCCATTCAAGCAGGTCTTAAGGTCAAAGGTCACCGCTTAAGGTCTCTACTTCAAATGTAGTTCAGAAATGTCTCCTTTTAATATCAACATAAGTGTAATCTGTTGCAGTCCTCTTGATTCATTCATGAATTCATCAAGTCCCCATGAATGAAAGGTTTTTGCTGCGAGTAAGAAGAACTGCAGAGGTTTCCAGTGTCGCCAGCCAAAGCAGCAGCAGCAGCAGCAGCAGCAGGATCACACTCCCAATAGTCAGCACACCCAAAGATTGATGGGCTTCAAGTGTTTCAGGGAAGGTGTCAGGTTCACCTGGCATCTGCATAACGAGCCTCTTTGGTGTGTTTGGGTTTCCTGATGATCGTTGGTGGGCAGCGATCGGTCGCCGGAGTCCAAAATCTCCTCAAATGTCTCGTAAGCGGGACTGAAATGTGGCGTGTCACAAAACCGCAGCACATGATTGACATTGTTCATCAAAAGTTTGTGAAACCGTCTGCATTTGTTATAACTTCTTCATGCATTTATTCATCCTTTTTCTTCACGTGTGGAGTGAATACCTAATGAGTGTGTATGTGTGTATGTGTGTGTGTGTTTGCCTGGCTGAACCGCAGGGGATCTCGGACCAAGACACCCATCAACCTCTGTCCTAGCTATGAGTAAATAGCCCCGTTGCCTTGTGGGTAGCTTAATGAGGCAGAGCTAAGAAAGCACACCTTCGACAGAAAAACAATATGCTGCGCAATTGGTGGGCCTTAAAAGAACCCAGGACCCAGCACCACCCTACAGCCAGGATGGGGAGCTAGTAAACCTGGGGCTAACTTAAGCCACCACACATCTTTTATATGTGCACACACTTTATGGCCTTTATGGAAAAAAAAAATCTCCTTCCACATGTATATGCACCTCTGACCACGGTGAGAAATGGCTGCCCTGCAGCGTGCTAGATGGTCGACTAACGCTCTGCTCGAGGGCAGAAAACGCATTTAAAAGACCGGATGAAAACAGCTTTAACCCTTTAACACTGAGCGTACTGACGACACGTTTGCACAAGCGCACTTTTGCGACGTTTTGTGCTATCAGAAAATGTATTTGCACGTCGAAGCCAACATGTGGTTATTACGGTAATTTCACTCGTGCTGTTGCAGCGCTGTTGCAGGAGAGAGGGAAGCACGCACTTGTACACAGTTTCCATTTTTTGGCCTGTTTTTGCACATTGAGAGACTCAAAAAATGTTATTGTAATTATGTTTTATACTGTTCAAATGTCAAATTTAAATAAATAACTGCATAATATCTTTTTTATGATTAAAATAAGCAAAACCAGGCGGACATTTCGAGGGTTAGGTGTCCTGATGACATGACACTATAGCGCTATAGAAGCTTGTCCATATTTATGCATTTCCAGTTAAAACAGGCTACGAGAATGTCACTACTGTATATTGAGTGGTGTTTAAAGGAGTCCCTGCTGAATTGGCTTTACGACAGAGCAAACATGGACGACAGCCCGCTCTCTGTTGTGGAGGACTTCTTGCCACCAGGGAGGAAGCTGAGAGTTTCAGAGGAAGGAGAGGATGATGACGAGGGATTTTCTACAGTGAGCCCGTACATGTGTGACGGATGCATGATGCAGGGGAGTCGCTGAGGCGGGACAGACAGTATAAATGCAGGCTCATCCCCACAATGGAGTTGATACATCAGAACGGTGCTTTGGTTTGGGGCTGGGCCTCAAATGATTAATGCAGCGCTTGATTGGATGCAACCTAGTATACTCCCTTGAGTATATTAAGATGAGTCATCGAAAATCAAAGTGGATTTGAGGGCATATAGCAACCTCCAGAGTCCAACAGGAATACTGGGAAAACTGTGTGTGTAGGTGACATTGAAAGCAACTTACATTTAAAGCACATTGGGACTTTACAGAAGTGTCACTTTAGACCAACTGTTAGAGGAAGAAATGGCTGCCAGGAGACACTCGTTTATGTTTGCCTGCACAGTTCTGTTGACCTTAACGTCACATGTTAATCGTGATTCAAATTAGATGGAGCATGGCTGTTGTGGTTGCTGTGTTGTCCGAAGATAAGCTGCCGTCGCCGTACGATTTCGATATACGATAAACGTATACACGAAGGAGTAATCTGACAATGAATCACATTATCCAGGTATGTTAGTCTGACTAAGACTAGCTCAATTTTAACTAACGTGTTTACCTGAACCGAATTGTCTTAGTCCGACTAAAATTGGACTTTTAACATGCATGTAAACGCATCGAGTAAATGTCAACACCCCACTCATCCAATATGTAGTCTTCAGAACTTCCTGCTGGAAGAAAAATCATCGGATTTAAAGTACTAATTTCCATAAAACAATAAATAGCAGCATATAGATTGTGCCCTCCTGGAGTGGGTTTCCTGAGGTGCATCCAAAACCACCTTCCCCAGCATGTTGCCACTATTACATCTGTGCTCCAACTGCTTTTCCTCCAAATGCCTCATGCACTGAATTATTCACAGAGCCTACAGATGCACAGCTGCTCTAATCTGCTTTCATTGTTTCCACACCGACCACGGGCAAAGTGTGTCCCACATTAACCTGTCACTTAGCACAACTAACCTATACTCTGAAGTCAGTTAACAGGCTCCAGTTCAAGTCCAGTCCCCTCCTCTCAGGTTGGATTTAACTCGAACCGATCCTGTAAACATGATTAAAACGAACAAAGGTACATCTGCTTATCTGCTGCATCTGTGATTTTAAACTTTTGTGGGTGTCACTGGTTGGTTAAGGTACCACTTTGTGGCGCTGCCGTCAGTAAATAAACCCTGGGAAAGCAATTTAAAGAAAGTTAGAGTGCAGGGAAATAAATAAAGACAGATATCCTAGAATCAGACGGGGTGGGGTGGGGGGGGGGGGTATGAAAGAGAGAGTCCAGAGAGAATCAGCGACCGTTTGAAGAGTCAAATACACACAGTCGGCAGCAGAGAGGAGAGGAGGAAACAAAGAAAATCATTCCTCGACATCAGAGGGCGCAAAAGGAAAAAAAAGAGCACAGAAAAATGCACAGAAATAGGGGGATGTGATCCAGCTGAGAGCTTTAGCGAGGGAAGAGAGGAGAAGGAAGCAGAGCCAAAATACTATTTCTTGTATTGCTCACTTGTGTGGGTGTGAAGATAAAGTAGGAGAGAGAGGGGTCGCCTGTGGTGTGAGGATGGCGGGAAGTCAGGGGACAGCCTGTGACGCTGCCGACAGATTCTGACAGATTCTCAAATAATACTGTGAGAATATAGTACTGAGAATTTAACTTACTGTATATACGCCTGCAAAACAGAGAGTGCTCGTTTGATCGCGGCGTGTGTCTCTTCAGAGAATTTAATAATCTCTCTTTTGGGCTCCTAATTATACCAAAAAGCTTATTTCTGCTTTCAGTCATGTAACATACCGTTAAAATCATTTAAACTCAGTTTATTAATGGCAAGTTTGTAAATTAGGAAATGTAATATACAAACTGCTGGGCCGTGTGTGACAGATGAAGCCGATGAAAGCGTCGCTTGTTTTCCAACCACACTCTTAATGTCTGATTAATTATATCCCTGTAGATCTGTGATTCTTCATTTTGTTTCTGTATGATTTTAACTGAAAAACAACATAATATTCAAGGTCCAGTGAGTAAGAGGCGTCTCCTCAACCCCTCCTGTTCCTTAGTGTATCATGGAACTACGGTGACCTTTCCAAAAGTCCATATGTGGACTCTGAGGATACAAAACCTGAACGGTTATTCATTATGCAAACATAGTTATGGATAGTATGGATGCACTTTCTCCCCGTAAACCGTCCTGAATGATAAATGCTTAATCTTCTTTTCTTTTCCTTTTTTTTTGCACAAAGTTAATTAATTTGGGATTAAACCTTATAGGCATCTATTGATTTGTTGAGAAACACAGGTCATTGATTGTGGGCAGTTTATCTTGCACATGCGTGCACAAATGTATTCATATATTAGCTCTTTTCAAACCTCACGCCCACATGCAAGCACACACAGACCCTGACAGTTGTGTTCTAACATGAACAATCAACTTAAATTGAGGCTGAACACTCGCTGCTGCTGCTGCATCACTACACATCATGATGTGAGATGACATTCTCGGGGGAAAATGACAACATGACGGACAAATGTAATGCTTCGCGGCATCCATGAATTCTATATCAAATGTCCGTCTGTCTGAGGTGATTTATGACAAGAAGCTAAAAGAGACTGAGATCTACATTCCGAACACATACAACTAAAACTCTGCTTGGTTGCACAACAGAGAAGTGCTGCACGTTTTCCAGCAGCAACAACAGCAGCAGCAGCTGACTGAACTGGTTAAATAATCACTTAATTTACTGCTGCAAGAAACAAAATAGTGGGATTAAGTTCCACAAACTGCATCAGCCTCCGTCTTTAAAGACATATTCATTGCTAATGAGAAGCTAATAGATAAAATGAATGCCTCCGAGCCTAAAGTAGAAAGAAATTTGAAGTTGACTTTGCAGAGAAAAAAATCAAATCTACAGGCATCAAATGTGTTTGCATTTTTCTTTTTTAGTAGGTAACTGTCATTACACTAATTAGCCCTGGTCTTCATTTAACAAACCCCCTCATTATTTTTTATTTCACCGCCTTGACTTAGAGGGAGAGTTATATTTTGTAGCACGTTCTGCCAAATGGTTACCTATAAATGGTGTGCAGTGTACAAAAGGCTCTGTTTTTTTTACGAGTTTTTTTGTCGAGGGGGGAGGAGTGAAGGAGCTCTTGATCGCTGAATTGAAAGCAAAGATGTCTTACTTTACTTTGGGTTTTCAGACATTGGGAGATTCTCCCGTCATTAAGTCATATTGATGGAATTGTTATTAGTTTGTCGACTTTGCGCAGGCAGGCGCCTCAGGGCAAGAACACTCGGCTCTGCTGGAGATTGCGATGTTCCTTCAAGATCATTTGAGTAAATGCTTCAGGGACAGTGGCGGAGCTAGACTTTTACCTTTGGGGTGGCCATGGCTATTTCAGGGGGTTAGGGTCATTAGGCAACCACCGTGAAACTTAATTCAGAATGAAGATTTTACTGTCCATCAAGGCTGTTGGCGATTCTTCTTCTTCTCCTAGGAACTCTTTGTGGTACATAGCGGCAACTACTGTACTGTACAATCATTGTTCATGAATATAAAATCATGCACTTGAACTGACTGGGCAGGAGGGCTATTGTGGGCTTCATGATCCCGCTAGAGCCTCTCGTCTAGGGAAGCGTAATGCAACCGGCATTGGATGCGCTGAGGAGCAAAAAGCAAATGCGTAGGTGAGTGCAATACGCTTCCGTCGTTCTGCTGTATAAAAAAACTGTATCATATGCTGATTGATTTAGCAATCAACAAACATGTGGAGTAGTGTGAGTAACAGCAGGTCACGTGCTCTTTCAGGAGGGATAGTGGTGCTTGTTTCTTACAGCGTGTGTGGGTGGAATTCCTCACCTTCAATGAAAAGCCAGTCAGCTTTTGTCTCGCTGTCTTTTAACCAGGGTTTAATGGTTCAATATCATTGTCTCGTCATCCTCACAAAATATATGCGTGTGGGTGTGAAGTTGTACAGCAGAACATAGAAACCTGCGTGGTTTTGAGTGCATACCCTCTTCTTCTGAAGCCATGACTAAGAGTGTCGGTGCATTTCTTTTCCCTCCCCCCTCTGAGGATTAATGAGGTGAGTTTATCCGTCTGCACTCTGCAGCCTTTGGTTTCACTACTTAAGCTGCAGGTGTGTTTTCCCCTCAGTCCAGCTGTGGCACAGCAAGGGGGGGGGGGGGGGGGTCTAACCGCAGAGCCTGTGCACACATTCATCTACTTTTTTTCTACTTTATTTTGGAGGTAATGCTAAGATGTCATCAGAAGGTGAAGCCGTATCTAAACCCAGTTTACACGGACACAGAGGTGTAGTGTTGAATATCCGTACCCCGTGTCTCCCCGTGTGGGTAAACACGGGGAGGGCTTAATCCACTTAATCTTCTTCCCAGCAAACACTTGGACGCGTCTCTGCAGACACAGTGCGAAGTAATAACGCTGGTTTAAGACTCAGTAACCTGTTATTATTCGACACAGCTTAGAGGAAAAAAATAATCTCACACTCATTACAGTGACTTGAACACTGAACAAACGTCTCTTTGGATTTTGAGAATATTGAACATACGGTAATATCATTTAAGCAAGTGCTTTTCCAAGTTATCTTGGCAAGGTTATTGGCATGAATATGTTTTATTTTACTTTGTACATAAGAATTCTGATCTACCACAACCTGAATCTTCATCCTCCATTGTATCAAACATGTTAAAGTTAGTATTGTGTCATTATTTTTAAATGCCACACACTTTTCTATGCACCCTCACTCATACTTTTTTAATGAACTTGATTTTCTTGGACTTATGTGTGTGAAATGGATAGAGTAAAACATAAACAAAGACATGTTCCCTGCATTCAATCTTTATCCTTACTTTCTTATTGACATGGACATAACAGAAACCTTAGCATGTTTTGGGGGCAGGTAACATTTTTTAAAAGATCTCTTTAAAAAAGGGGGCAGAAATCACCACAGATTAACGCTATCGACGCTAATCTAAATCTGGATGGGGAGGCAAGCGGGGAGCAAAATGAATCCTTGTTTATAGCCCCAGTCTTGTCTGTTGCCACCAGAGAAAATAAATTAGTCACGGTTATCGGCAGCCTGAAAATTAAAGACATATGCCAGGAGAACGGTGCCGTTTAATGAGAAATCTAATTAATTATAAACCCTGTGTCGTTAAGCGCACCGGGCACAGTTGTTGTGCATGTCACAGACATGGCTGCCTGTTGGTCAGGTCAGATGGGAAACAGGAAGAAATTGTACATTATTTTTGTGTTTATTTTGACATTTTGAACAAGACATTTTGTCCTTGCGTGACAAAACAGTGGCCCGTGTTCTTATTCATCCAGGTCACAGTCACCTTCATTAGGTTGCTGTAGGCATCTGGACTTAGATTTGAGGCTCCTCTAGTTTGAATAAATCAAGCTCCTGGTATTGTGGTTTGGAACATGTCAAAAAAGACAGTGTTAATGTGTGAGCTGGACGAGGAGGTCTTTTGTTTTGAAAATGTATTTTGCCACGAAGAAGCCACTTGTCAAATGCACAAATCTTAAATGTCGTTTAACCCTTAAACACTGAGTGTACAGTAAGTGCACTTCCGATTGTGCATCGGAAAAACAGTTTATGAAAGCTGAGAAGTCGCACGTGAAAAAACATGTGGTTATTACGGTAATTTCACTCATGCTGTTGCAGGAAGCCGGCGATTGGCATCTTTGTCACCAGAGAGGAGAGAGTAGGAAAAACGCCTGTACATTGTTTCCATTTTTTTTTAACACATTGCAACAAAAACATGCTTT
Organism: Solea solea; assembly: GCF_958295425.1. Lineage (NCBI taxonomy): Eukaryota > Metazoa > Chordata > Actinopteri > Pleuronectiformes > Soleidae > Solea > Solea solea. The sequence goes on from NC_081152.1 coordinate 15,540,309, forward strand.
ACACTGTTCAAATGTCAAATTCAACATGCAAAATCTGGTGTTCATGTACCACTGTAGTGTTTTAGTAGAAAACCAAAACGTTTCGGTTTTCTTAATTTTAAATTGTTACTACATGCAGTAGTGTAGTAAATAAAAGTTATTCTGGAAAAAAATGGGCAAAAACACTTACTCACAGCACATTTTCTGGCCCTTTTATGGTCAGAATAAGCAAAAAAGACGGACATGTTGAGGCTTAGGTGTTAAAGGGTTAAATAAATGCTTATAAATTGTCCTCCACAGATTTGCATGAGCTGAAACGCACAGAGTGTGCGACTGTGAAACTCCCAAGAGACGCTACGTGGAGGACGCTGCTGAATCGCCGTTAATTACCACAGACTAAAATCACATAAGTGAAAAACACACACGACCAAAAGGCCTACATGACAAGAATGTCCTCTGCTTTTTTTTTCTTTATCGTGAGTTCCATGAAATGTAAAAAAACCTGAACTGAATAATAGACAGAGAAGCAGCGGTTCTCTATCACAGGACACTGCTGAGAAATACAGATGAGCCACTTTACCACTCCATCTGTAATGAATGTGAATTACCTTCCAAATAAGATGTGTAAATGAGGGCAACGGTGAGTCACGCACAGACCACAACAACTGAAAACAGATAGAGGCGATGTTCAAAGACAGCTGCAAAGATACCTCAGCCTTCCCTTTCAAGCGTGCAGAGTTGTTGTACAATTTGATTCCGTTCAGCACATCACAGAATTATTTGTGTGTTCATTGTCAAACATTGAGAAGGGAAGGATGCCAGAATAACTGAACCACACCACTGTGCAGATCAGTTATCCGCACTAGTTTTTGTTGCGGTGCCAAACACAATGGTCCTCCAATCCTACAAGCTGCAGCGAGACACACTCATTGATTTGTTGACAGAGAATCATCAGTAAGGAAAAACCTGCTGATGGTTTTTTTTTGTTTTTTCCCCCACAGTCTTTCCTCAAACAAAGCTTGTTTTCTTCTTGTGATAAACAAGAAGACGGAAGAAAGAACTGCTGGATGTCCTCCGCTGCTGCTCTTTGTTTACGGTGTTGTGCTCGTCGTCTTTGTGGTAGTTACTGACGAGCTATAAGTTACGGCGCTTTTCCATCACACAGTTGTAGCGCTACTCTACTCTACTGGGTTTAGTATCAGACACATCGTCCTCCATGTTGTCACAGCACGGCAGCGTGGAACTGCTGTGATGTTGTTTTACACGTGATTCGTATTTTCGCTCTTAGGGAACAAAATGTTTGCTGTTATGGGTGAGGGTGTTACGTGGCACTTTTTCTCTGTTGTCCTCCCCCCTCCTTTTTGTCCTCCCTCTGAGCAGGTACCTGCCGACCTCGCCTGTGCTCAGCCTTAATCACTCCTGAATCCATCTGAGAATGAACTGCCTCGCCCTCTTGGTTCCTGAGCAGACACTCAGCAGGTGGCTGAGCATGTGAATGTGCTGCGTGAGCTTCTTCAGTCCTCGAGGGATGTTTGCTTTCTGTAGCCTTAGTTAGGGTTCGAGCACAAGGTGCGTAGATTATTATTATTATTATTATTATTATTACCATTTGTTCCTCTTTTAACTTGGACAAACACAGGTGTTTGCAACCCTAAACCCGACACTTCAACCAGATTATAACACACAAACTAGGGATGAGCAAAGCAGTTGTTTTCAGTGTAACTGCATCATTGGAATCAGTGAATGAAAAAGTTCTTCCTGTATGAACGGACTCACTGAACTGAAATACGGCTGAACGGGTCGTGATCGCCGGCTAAATACACCAGAATCCTCTGTTAAATATTGAGATTTTAGACATTTCCTTTGCTAAATGTTGGAGATTAACACATGTTTTCAGGGATTTGAAAGTCTTTTTAACTGATCTACAGTTCGGCATTGTTAGGTTTGATTCTTGTGTTGGACGTCGCACTCCTGACCGATCGGTGGCCAACAGTCTGTCGACGTCACATTTTAGTATGGGCTAGAACTGCTCTGTACTGCTTGTTGGAAATGAGGCTCTCAGAGAACATATCATTAAAACCCTAAAGGTGTTTTTAGTTTGTCCATGAAAATCATGGTGGTCCACCATGATGAAAACATTAAGAGCTCATTCTGTGGTAATAGAAACATCAATTTACACTCACACACACATCAATATAATTCATTTATGTTCTTTTTCTCCCGAATCTTACACAGTGGACCTTTAAATCTGTAGCATTTTTTCCAAACAATCCTTTACAGAAAAGACTGGGTTAATACATTGTGTGTTCCCCTCTTTCCTTTAATATGTATGGTTTTAATATCATCGCTGAATGTGCCGTTTGTTCCGCATCGCTGGATTTCCATTTGTGTCCACAGCAGTTAGCAGAAGCACTTTCGTCCCGCTGTCATGCTGCGTCGCCACCGCGACACACCTGCAGCAGATCCCGCTGTGACAGAACCAGCAGGTGGCGACGAAGAGTTGGAGCTTTAGAGTCCATCACTGGGTTTGTATAAGTGACTTTAAGGCTCAAGGGAGTACAAATATGATGAATTCCAAGAAGAAATAACAAGGTGAGGATAAAACATGGTGTTATACAACAAATCTACCCAGCACTAACTCAAGGCAAGCATCGGTAGATTAATCCAAATCTGTTTTCTACATGGAATGATGGACTGCCACAGAAAATCATTGGGTCTTGTGATTTTAAATCATTCTTTTTTTATTCATCCTGTGAAGATTTTTATACCAAAGCTACAAAAAAAGCCGTGTTTTAATCAGAGAAACGCCATTAAATACTCACTGTTCCAGACGTATGGGCTTGTATTGGATATAAAATTCATAATTATGTTTTTTTTTTTGTATATCAGTGGGAATGCAACAGTGAGGAGTTTTCCGTTGGCATCTGCAGACTCAGTGATGCTGCCTGAATCTTACACACACTGGGTTTTTAATGTCACAGATGAAGCTGTTATAAGATTGCAACATGTGCAACCACTTTTAATATGGTTTGAGGCCATTCCAGTGGCAAGTGAACAATTAAGAGGGAAATCTGAGTAAAAAGTCAGCTCACTTTTAAAACAGATCCTTTTAAACATTCTCCTGACTGAAAAAAAAAAGAAAATGCTGCATTGTTAAACATATTTAAATTATCCCCGAAGCGAGGGGCAACAGCACAAACTGTTTAGAGTTTAGAGACTTGGATAAAATGATTCCTGAGCTCCCAGTGCTGCGTTCTGAGCAGATTATCCATTCCTCAGAGAGAGGCGAGGCCTGTACGAGCGCGTGAGGTGGGGCTTGTTTCTCTGTCCCACATCAACTGGCCTATTTGACGGGGATAAAAGGCAGGCAGGGAAATAAGGAAGGGAGAGAGAGAGGGAGGGAGGGAGGGGAATCGCACTGGGATTCAAACGAAATAGATTGTTGATAATGTGCAAAATCTGTGTGTTGTTGTGTTGTGTAGAATTGTGGAACGATCGAGACGCCACAAGATGTGCAGAGAAAATGTCAGAAATTGGAACATTTAAATTTCACAAATTCTGACTTGATGTCAAATAGAAAAGAAATGTATAAAGATCGATCTGTTCTGAAATATTAACTTTTTTGTGTGTAGTGTAAAATGTGTCTGTATCAGACTGAACTATTCTTGTGAATGGAATTTCTCTGCAAGGAATAAACTAAATTAAAAGAGCAATAGAGTCGTATGTTAAAAAAAACAAGTGAGGATAAAGTCTTTCCTATTCTGTGCAATCACATGCAAAGTTGTTAATTATTGTATTTCTGTATCCTTTTTATTGTGTTTTTTCCTAAATGTTGTGTTTATTACTATTATTTCAACTTTTTCTTTCTACTTTTGTATTATTTATTTATTTTTCAGAGTACGTTTTGATGTTTACATTTGAATCCCTTGGCATAGTATGGGCTCAGTGTTGCTTGATATGTTCTCATTTTTCTTAATTTTCCTCTTTTTTTATTATCTAGAAAGCACTTTTTGCTTAAGCTCGAAAAAGTGCTATACGAATAAAACTGTTATTAAAAACCAAGGTGCGGCGGCGCTTCATCTTCATTAAAACAATCGCTGAATGATCAGAGAAGCTGAATGACTTTTATGATGTAATGCAGAGCAAGACATTCAGTTAAACTTTGGCTATAGACTCACATTTCGGGGCTGTCCTTTAAAGTCAGTGCGCTGAGATTATGCTGAAGGTTAGTTATGAGTTAATTACAGAGACAAAGTTACAACCTGACAAAGTTTTATGCTCATAGTTGTATTTATATGGACAAGATTTTTGCCGTTGTCAGGAGTAAATTTAGCTGGAACTCACGCCTCAGTGATTTATGCTTTGAAACTGTACTTGCACACAGAGTGGACGAAATCATCAATATTTACTTATGTTTACTTATGTTTCAAAGACTTGTCCAACCTCAGTGAACACGCCTACTCGCTTTCATGTCAAGAGTACAAATGGGGAGATCGATACTGAAGCCGTGGTAAATACGAAGCTACAGCCAATCAAGGAGTCACTCAAAAGAGTTTTTCCTTCACCAAAAACACTTCAATAAATCATAAAAAAAAAAAAAAAAAAACACAATCAATACAGCAAAATCAAACCACTTATTTATTTCTTTTTTTCCTTGTTAAAACCTGGTGTCAACATGATACGGCTTAACCACTAACATGTTCGCCGCAGACGCCAGTAAACATATTAAATGATATCTGTGAGCTGATCGCCTCCAGCAGAGATGAGAAGTTCACTTCATTCCTAGACTCACACGCGAACGGCCTGAAATTCAATAGATTTCATGCAACTAAATCTAGAGCCATGGAAAAGTTTCAGCCCCCTTCACATGTACTCACAATGTATCTCCAATGCAGCAGCTCATTAAAGTTGTCTCAGTAGATACATAGAAACAAAAGAGCAATAATGTGTGAAGACAAGGAGCAGCGAGTAGATAAAGTATACTGTGTATATATAATGTAAACAGGATGGATATGAAGGCGTTAACCCTCTTACCATTGTGCTATTCAGGCCACCTGGATTTATTTAGATTTTATGGCTGTATAATTGTCAAGAAATGTTCAATGAATGAGAGAGCGCTTCATTCTGCCCCTTTTACCAAGATAACTTTCACTTTCGATATCTGGCAGTTATTAAAGCGTTTAGGAATTACCCTAGAGAGAAGCTGACGTCACAAACATGTGCCGTAATGACAAGTATATTGGTGCAAAGCTCTATTTCTCTGCCTTCCGGTATCCATCCATCCATCTTCTACCACTTTATGTATGCCATGACAATCTCAGCTGACATAGGGTGAAAGGCAGGGCGCCAGTCCATAGTTTTTGAATTTTCTAGACATCAAAAACGGTCTAGGAGTTATGGTAATGAGAAGTAGGCTACGCATGCCAAATCCTGTCAGCGACTGCAGCCCAAATCAGATTTGTGATCTGATCTGCATGTGTCCATATTGACATTGTCTAGTCTAGTCTTCCACATGGGATTTCTATAGTTACAGGCCTTGCCTCGGAGGTCTAAACAAAATAAATTGAATAGGCGACAGAAATCTGTGCCCAAACTTTCTCCCAATTGCAAGGAAGCGACAGAAACAGAGGAGACTGCCGAGTTGTGCCGCCTTTCATGATGCCATCCCCGCTGGAATGGCAGTAGAGCGGGGCGTGCGGTGCAGACAGACTAGCGTCTGAACGTCTGGTGGAATCCCGTGGTGGAGACGTTTGATGATGAAATGCCGTTGTCTTCCATGCTTTTATCCCATTTTCTTAAAAAAAAAACTATTATCTTCCACTGTGTCGATTGTTTAACGCGTCTACAATTATCTCCGTCTCGCCGGATCTATGTCAGTAGAAGTGACAAAGGAGACACTTTGAAACTCTATCTGAGTGACTGAGACGTTCAGATTGAATCAGATGTCTTAAAAAATCCGATCAGAATCAGATTTGAAACCACCCACACACGAAAAATCAGATCTCATGTGTTACTTTAGCTGTCCAGACTGCCCAAAAAATCTAACTAGAGAGAATCTGGATATGATTCAAAATCGGATTTGGGGTGCAGTTTAAACAAGGCCTTCTTATTAGCGTGACACAACACATGTCAGTATTGTTCTCATGTGTTTTATTGTTGAACAAGAGCCTTATTTGTTGGGAGACATTCCAACTTTTGCCACTAGGGGGCATAACCTCCTCAGTGAGACGGCTTAATGACGGAAGCGACGGAAGAAAGCACGTTGCCTGTCTTATCCTTTCTCTGTTCTTTACAGGTTAGTAACTGTTAAAAATGACACATTTAAGGCCAGAACTGTTTCATTACCAAGTGAAGGTGAATGCCGCATGGCACTAATTTTGTCGGGAACTGTCCTTTGTTTATTTTGAGAGCTGTAAATCAACAAATACTAATGCTAGAGTAATGTGAGCTAGCTTAACTCGTTGCTCACGCTGTATGTCGTTATTGAACTTGATTTCTCATTTTAAGGCTCATCTTGGTGTCTGTTTGGTTCAGCTCCTGTTATATATATACAGTGGCGTGTGGTAAATTTTGTGTTTATAAGATGGTTTAGTGTTTGTTTTGTGTTTTGGTTTAGTAATGTGATGCTATCTGAACTCCCGTTTACAAAGTAAAGGCTTTCCCATTGTATGTTTTGTTGAAGTTGAAGCAAAAGCTTATTTAATCCAACTTCTTATCCACTATTCAGTAATTAGTAATCATCAGTTGACTTCCTATTAGCACAGGAGAGTAACCCTGGTTAAGGAACATACTTACACATCTCATTTGCATTTATTATTATTATCATTATTATTATTAGGTGCTTTCTTATTAGTTTGTATTGTATTAATGTCAGCCTCGTCTGATTTCCTTCTCGCTGTGCACATTTAATTTCAGGAGGCGGCTGACAGCCAATTATCCACGCTGTGGAACATGCAATGTATTGTCTTTGGCCTACGAGCAGGGGTATTTTAGTCACAAACCAACTCCTCTCTACTTTCACAGTGATGGCACTGGATATCCAAATTTTAATGGCTGGTCCAGCGCAGAAGTCTAAATATGTTGTTGAGTTTATTTTGTGTGAGGAACATGCATTGTTTGGCTTTTGTGTTTAAACAGATGGTCCTGCCTCGCTTAAAGTTGCTGGAAATGATGTACTCTACAGGATTACAACACTCAGCTACAGTTTTTTTTTGGTGTGTGTTGTTTTTTGCATAGTCAGCTTCAAGCTGTTGGCAGCGCAGTGTGAGTTTAGATGGTCGTCCCATCTCCTGGGTGTGGAGAGTTTTATTGGAGGCCGATCACGGTGGCAGAAAGTTTGACAGAGTGGACGAGAACACACACACACACACACACACACACAGTGCTTGTAGCAAAGTGGTAAGCCAGGTTTAGACCGGGCACCAAAAAATAGTTTTCCATCTGTCATGGTATTGGCTACCCTTTTGTGTGCGTGTGTGGGTTACTTTCAGGGTCCACTTACTTCCAAGATACACTAGATTATTCCAAGACATTAAAATCTGATCACTTGCAATATTGCATGTTGTTCATTCCTTCCTTTGTCCTGTGGAGAGATGAGAACAGGCAGAGCTCAGTTGACAAAAAAGGGGATGATGTGTTATACTCACCACAGCAATGGAGAAAGCAAGAAAAAGAAATGATTAAATTCCTTTTTTTTTAGGAATTGAATCCTCAAATATGCAGCCTTTATTGACCAGAGGGAAGGTGAAAGAGGTGTAAAGCCAAGTAGATCACTATTTCCCTTTTTTAATTCTTGTATTTTAAAGTTTATTAAAATCATCTTTTTTTTATATAATATATTCTGTTAAGTGTCTGCATGTTCCTTGTAAATCACCCCCATTGCACACAGCAGAGATAAGAGAATTAAGCAGAAATAGAAAAGAAATGAACTCGCATTGTGGCAGAATTTTAATCAAAAAACCATGATACTTTTCACATTCAAATTTCACACCGCGTAAGAGGCCACCATTACCTGACTTTGTTAATCTTACCCTGCAAACCTTGTGTCCCTTTAAAGAATTCATTAATGATTAGATCGAGTATACGGAAAATAGTCAGATCAAGTCACCGCGATACTGTAGCGAGGGCGGCTGAAACTCTGCTAACCTTATTTTCACCCTAATTTTGCTCTGCCACGCCACAGTGTGTCCCCTCTTCATCATTCCTTATCTTTCATTTTTGTGGCTGCCACTGCGCGGCTCACGGCAGCTTGGCACATGGACAAGATAGGCATCAAAAGAACCCACAAAAAAAACCACTCCAAACATAAACCTGCAGTCTGGTGTGACATCACATCAGACTTTAATAGACACACACACACTACGGCCACGGTCTAAACTCCGATTATAAATTAAACTCGCCGACAAAACACACACGCATTTCTTATCCCAAGGTGAAAAGCTTCCTCCCATGCTGCAGTGTTTCTCGTCTGATGCATCCCACCACGCTCACTCGGCTGGGTTAATGGGTGCTAACTGCCCCAGCTCGCTGATTTATCCACAACCATTCCACAGGCTAGATTACGAATTAATCAGGGAGCTCAGAGGGTAAACAATGACATAATTAGAGAACGTCACTATCTCGATGTGCACATGGCAAAAAGAAAAAGGAATTTGTTTCTCTCCGTATTTCTCTCTGAGACACGCGTGTCAACAGAGCACGGAGGCACAGCTGGAGTGAGCGCGTAAAGCGCTCTCACGCCGTATCTGAGGGTTCACATCAGGCCTCGGTCTTAGTCGACACGACTAATTTGGGACACTGCAAATGTCATACTATTTGAAGATCATCAAAAACATTTGGAGAGGAACTCCACCATATGTGCACAATAAAGTCTCTTTGTAGGAGCTTGATTTTGCCTCACAGTGGATTCAGAGGCAGAAATAGTAGAATTTTGGTTAAGGATGGTTTGGAGTTAAAAAAAAGTCTGAGGTTTGTGGTTTGACAGAAATAGATCTCTGCTTGAGAATGTTGTATTGAGGTCATGTTAACTGCGTCTACCATGTCTTTACATTGTTCTCCGTGCACCTCAACCAGACACCTGCCAGTTGTCTCAAGGAGAATTATTGCGTAAAAGAGCTTACAACAGACTAGTGTTTCCCAAAGTGCAGGCATTGGGGGTATTGCAGGTGGGCCTCAGTCTATTAAAAGTTCCCGTTGCATCTCATCTGTGTAAATATGATATTCTGTTATTACAGGGGGGCTTTTATTCTGAAATTCGCCTAATGTTGTATCTGTGTTAATCTGTCCCGCTCGTGTTGAATTCTGCTGAATTGAATCGCTGTGTTCCGTCATCAATCCAATCTAGCTATACTTAAAAATCAGATTTGGGCTGCAGTCTAAACAAGGACATAGTCACTGATGACTTCATTCTTGTGCCACATTCTTCCCAATGTACAAATCTGGGCTTTTGTTTTGGTGCCCTGAACCTCTGAAGTTTGGAAAAGCTGTGCAACAACCCGTTAAAACTTAAAGAACGAAAGGGTTACTGACAAAGAAACATGGTTTCCAATTGCATATTCTGCTATTGCTGTTGCTGCAGTTCCCTCTCATCATCGTGGAAAACTACGATCACGACTGAATAAATAACAATGCGTGTAAAGAAAGCAGCTCTACATCTCTCAGTCCTGGAGCTTCCATCTCCGTGCATCATGCGTGTTTGATGGATCGATGTTGTAGACCTCAAGACTTAGCGGCAGGTCAGACTTATCTATCGACATCTCCAAGGCCCCTGCAGCCACGCAGTGGCAGGCGGCACACATCATTCATGGCTTGAGCAGTGAGGGGAGACACTGAGGTTTGGTCTACAGCATTCAAACATGCTCAGTCATCGCTCATGTCACCCTGTAATGCACTGGGAGTACCCACACTGATGGATAGTCATGATCTGGTTGGCTCCCTCATTTTATTTCGCTCTCTCTTCCCTCACACTGTTCTCTCAGTCATGCCACTTCCTCATTTATTCTACGTTGCTCCATTTGTCTCTTTGTTTTTGTGTTTTCTCTTCACTCGCTTGCCTTCACTCGTGTGGCACGAATGTTGTGACCTGCAAGATTCTGTAGAAAGCTCTGACAGAAATGACAGCTTCAGAAAACGTATGATTTGCTGCACTGCGCGAGACGCGGTTTGGATGAGTGAAGGAAGAATGTTCAGAAGTGAATTCTACTGCTCAGAAATCCTGGTTGTGCAGCAGTTTGATATGTTAGTGACTTAATGTCCCCGCCCCCCTTGGCACTGCTGGTGTATACACACAAACACTCCCTCAGGTAGTATTGCTTGACAGAGCCTGTTTTCAGATCAAGGACTCAACATACAATCAAAAGATACTATCAAAGGTCAAAGGTTTAAATTCGATAAACAAGTGAATTCAGTTTTGATCAACTTAGGGTTTTAGCAAAGGTCAAAGGTTACCTTCCCACAAAAGACCTGGAGAGGTTAATCCATGTTTTTATAACCTCACAGTTGGATTACTACTTTTTTGGCTTTGACCACTCATTGATGCATCGTCTTTTGTAAGATCATATCACACCACCAGTATGTTTTAAAAACCTGTCATTTGTTTTTAAATCATTAAATGGGCCAGCACTGCAGTACCTGACTGAACTGCTGCACATACCATGCTCCAGTCAGAGCACTTAGGTCGGCTAACCAGCTGCTACTGGAAGTCCCAAAAACTAAGCTAAAGACCAGAGGGGACCGAGCCTTCGCAGTGGCAGCTCCTCGGCTTTGGAGTGTCCTGCCCCCACACATCAGATGTGCTCAGACTCTTGAGACCTTAAAATCTTCTTTGAAAAACCGACTTTTTCTCCTTGGCGTTTAATTCAGGGTGAGCTGGACTCCTTCACCTTGTTTTTATGTTTTCCATTTAGCGATTTTTATTGACGTCATTCTGTACAGCACTCTGGTCAACCTGGGATGTTTTTAAATGTGCTTTTTATTTTTATAACATTTGAGTTGAGTTGAGTACAAACAATGTTACATCGTCTCTCTGTTCATGAAGACCAAACAGAGGCAAAGTAATGACATCAACAACGACAAAAGTTGAGCGCTGCAGCTTTAAAAACATTGCTGCCATGAACTTATACACAGAGACAGTGACGCCCTGTATTGCACTTTCCTACTGAGCAGGAATCAACTTGATTCCAATTTAAATGGTCTTTGAGCAAAGTATGTGTTTGATCAAACACAAGTGCAGTTTAAAAGCCTCTAAAGGTCAGTGTATTTCGGTGACTGCTCACTCAACAGTGCTGTAGTAGTGGTGTACTAGCTGCTTGACCTGAATCTTATTTACAGTATGTTAGTGTCATAAGCAGATATTACAAAAAACAATATATAAGACAATGGTGTTTTTTTCAGTTCCATCTAAAACTGATATAATTATCTTTAGGCTTTGAAATTGGATGAAAATATATGCATAGAGCAAAATGTAGTTTCTATCGACTGAAGACCAAATGGCTTTTTACATTTCGGGTAAAATGATTATATGCCTCCTTATCAACAACTCTGATGTGAAGTCTGATACCACTCTCTCTCTCTCTCTCTCCTGCTGGATTTAGCGGCGTGTGGCGTAAAATAAAAATCCACCGTCAATGGCAGCTTTGTTTCAAAGTGGACAAGATAACAAAAACATAAAAAAGGATTTCCTAAAGTGTCAGACTATTCTTTAAGCCAATCTCCAATCTGTAATGTGAGTGAAGCCTCCCAACTTTTTTTAAAAGAAGTGCTTACACCCTCGCCAAGGTCCAGCAGTTATCAGGGCACAAAACAACAAGCGCTGTTACCCTCTCTCTCGCTGGGTTCAATTTAAGGGACGTGTGAGCTCAGCACCAGACGGAGTATTGATATATTGACCTTGGTTTTGGCGAAGCCTTGTTAGACAGAACTGAGCGGTGGCAGCGGCAACACACAGACTCTGATAACCAAAGCATTTCAAGACCAAACACCTGACATTAAAAAGCCTCTCAGATGTCAGTAATCCATAAGAGCTACACTGTAACTTTCCAGATTGATGGGTCCATGTACAGATTTTAGGTTCAGAAGCGTCAGATTGGGCATGAAATTGCAATTATACCTTTGCCATGAAGGACGTTCTGTTTTTGGCTGCACGCGTTTGTCACTCTGTGTGTGTGTGTGTGAGCAGCATAATTTAAAAACGTAAAAGGACAGATTTGGATGGAATTTTATGGGGGGATCTCGATTATGAGCCAAGGGACACATTATTCAAGTTTGGTGTTGTTTTGGATCTGGATCAGGATTCATTTTAAAGCACTTGTTATCCATAACATAGACTGCAAAATTGGCGCGAGTGCAATGACTCTGTGGAAAAGTAAACAACCCCCCCGGCAGAGGCTTCCTTTCGCCGTCGCCACATTCACGCTTATTTATCAAATTTTAAATACGTGTGGGCACAAATGTACAATGCACTAACATTTTTAGTGTCCGTCCCTTCTGACTCCACAGAGAGAGACATCACGAGAAAAGAGGAAATAGGACCACAGACAGTGGAGGACAACCAACTGAGCATGAAGTAATGTTAGACACAGTTGAGTGAGTTTGACAGAGAACAAATGTCGGGAAAAAAAAAAACCCAGAAAAGATAGGACATAGGGCAAGTAGCTTTTCTTACATATTTTTTTACAAGTCATACAAGAAGAACCCCCCCCGGATTGCATTAAATAGATGTGTCTGCTGCTTCCCTGACATTTTCTTCTCAGTTTTCAGCATGTGAATCAAGGACCGGGCTTAAACCGATTATTACATTTTGCATATTATTTCCCCTGTAAGCTGCACAGATCAGATTGGTCATGGATCAGGGGGCAGGACGGGTTCTGGCAGAAATAGATATTGCATAGCTGCTGGCTTCCCAGCCGTATTCCAAACCATTAAAAGGCGTTTTGCACTCTCTCTCCTTAATGTCATTTTCTTCCCCCCTGAGAGAAGCCTTCTCTCACTAAATGGAGTTGTAATCACGAGGCCGATCCTTTGTTAATGAAAATGAAATAGAAGGTAAACAAATGGGGAATTATTGACATTGGAATACACACACACACAAAAAAAAACCCAAACCCATTTGATTGTTTATCACCATTATGACTTCATTTAATCAGATATTCAGAGTGTGGGAAGTTTCAGCTCATTCAGAAGTTGGTGTATTGTTGGAGTGGATCTAATTATCAACTGCAAAGATTTTCCTAATGAGATTAGTGATTCATTCTTTTTTCACAGAGAAGCTAAACAAAGATGGCACAGCGCAGTACCAACACCTACAATAAAATGCTCGTTTGCAACACTTCCCCGCGGAAATAAAACTGAAATTCCATTGTGTCGGACAAGGGAAGACGATCAATTAAAGACCCCTGAAGGACAGACTCCTAAGTGAAAACATCTGCTCAATAATGTAACTACCAAAAATCATTTAAGACCAGTAAAATGCCGCGGTGAAAATATTGGCTTTCTAATCTCCAGGGTTGCACTGGCCCTGTAAAAGTAAAGCCATGTGACTGATGAGAGTGCTGCCTCGCTCTGATTTACACAACCTTATTGATATTGGGATGCTTGATTAAGTTGCTTTCCAAGCTCGGGTGGGGGGGGTGGGAAAGATCCATGGGAGACCTGCCATGAGCGAGTCCAGTGGATGCACTTGGAGAAATTAAAGGGGGGGTAAAATAAAAGAAGAGTACAGGCAATGGCAATTACAGAAATGATTCCCGGCAAGTGAGGAAAGGGGGCCATGGTGATATGTCGGTTGCATTTTAAGAGCTACGGACATCTGTGAGGGGAACAGTGATTTAGGGACGGGCTCGCTTCTCTAACGTCCAGTCAATCAGCTAAAAGCAGGACTGGTCACAGAAAGCTTCCAGCATTGTCCGTGTCACATTCCCTGCTGTTCACCTTCATCTGTGTATAATCCTATTTAATAACCGGGGGGACCTGTCAAGTTTTGCAGAGCTAGTTTTTTTAGTTACAGATCCACTCTGGCAATATACAAATTACATACGCCTACACACCTGCGACGAGCTGCAGCTCCAGAAGCCGGTTCTTGGCTGGAAAATCAGTCATGTAAACCTTCCGACTGGTGATTTTGTATTAAACACTTTGAATGTCAGAGGAATATTGTAAGTCAGTGAAGTGTAAATCTGAAAGTTTATCTTTTGCCGAAGGGGAAAACAGGAGAAGTGAACGCTGACGTAATAAAGGGAAGGTTTCTGACGGTAATGCAGAGTGAGATACAGCTGTGTTCATATGGTTTTACTCCTGTTATACATAAAAATATGCTCTTTTTTTTTAACCTAGTTATTTATCACTAGGGAGCTCAAGGTCTATAACATATGACATTTAATTAAAGAGATTTAATCAAACAGAGGATGGGAATTCTAATTGCTTTCAAAGTCAGAATTGGTCTGGTCTCACACACCAATCCATTTATCATCATCTACCACTTTATTCTCCATATAAGGGTTGCAAGGGGCACTGGTGCCAATCCCAGCTGACATAAGGCAACCCTGGAAAGGTCGCTAGTCCATCACAGGGCTACATAGAGAGAAATAACCATTCACAGTCAATTTAGAGTGTCCTCTTGCCTAATCCCCAAATCATGCATGTTTTTGGACTGTGGGAGGGAACCAGAAACCCCAGGGAGAACATGCAAACTCATGCAGAAAGGCCCTCGTTTCGACCAGGTCGCAAACCCTCGTCTTCTTGCTGCAAAGGCAAAGAGTGTCACACACCCCAGTTGCTAATTTGGCAGCTTTTGCAAATCAGGCCAATTGTTACGCCCATTAACTTCATAACACTTTTTTTTCCCCCTTTTAAGTCTTTCTTGCTTCAATTAGTGGTGGAAATGACTTTTTCAGTCTCGTATTTGTACTTGGTGGCTTATTACGTTTACAGAATCACAAAGCGATTGCTCTAATTAGGTGGAGTAATATAATCGTGTCAATAAACATTAGATGTAAAAAGCTGCAAACAGATCTGGACTCCACCAAACTCTTATCACAATATACTTCAAAAGTGCAACTCAGTCTCTCTCAAAACCATTTGAGCTAAAGGTCCAGTGTGTCACAAATAGTGACATCTAATGGAGAGACTACAGATTGCAACTCTTTTACTTGCTCCTCCCTGTCATGCTCCGCCTTCGTCTCCTCCCTTCTCTCCTGCTTTCACCTCCAGCATGCAATCAGCTCACCTGCGGCAGGAGCACACCTGCTCTCAATGAACTCATCAACCCAGCCTTCATATTTCCTGGTGCTGCAGTCACTCATCGCCAGATCGTAACAGACTGCTCTGTGATCATGTCACGGCTAAACTGAATGGTAATATCAATGTGATGTGATCGGTACGGCCACAAATTTAATCTGGAACATACTTTCTTCCCAAGTATTTAAACTATTATAAAAGAGAACAAATGAGCAGATGGAGAAATAGGGTAAAAGGTGTATGTGCCCCCTTTTTTGGTAAACTTATGGATCTAATGATACAAGCTCAACAGATTTGTGGCATCACTCTGACATATTGTGCGTTAAATTCACTTGCTTAATAATTAAACGGCTGGTGTGACCTGAACAAATTCACCTCCTGATGAAGTTACACACATTCACAGGCTGGTTATGATTGCAATACACATTGCACAATGGCCCTTTGAATTGTTAAGCATCTTTTTTTTTGATGTCGTGATTGTGCCATGTTACATTGCGGCAATCAGTCATGTTGCGTTTCGGTGCTAAACAATGAAAGGGATGTGCAAATTGCATAAATTATTTTCCAACAGCCCACACTCTAAACTCAATCTCAAAGTGCAGCCTCATTATTCCCATCCCAGCTGCCTAATTATGTCTCATGCACAAATAGTGGGGAAGGAAGTTTAAGTGTGCAACTCAAAAATGTGTAGACAGCAAAGTTGAGACTTTAGAAGCTCTATACTGTATGCAGTGCACTCTAAGGCTGCTTTCTAACACTGCTTTCTGCTTACTCCTTTGTTTGTGTAATATATATCAGCGACATTTTATCATTTAATTTCATCAGACCTTTTGTCACACGCTTCCTCTGCTCCTGCCTCCTTTTGTTCCCTCTCAGCAGAAATATCCATGTTTAAATCTTTAACATCCCAATTAGTCTTGTGTTCCATTTCCTGTTTTATTTTGACATAATTACCGTTGCCCCTCGTTTCCGAGTCTGCTTCCTGTAAAGTTTCCCGCCTCTGTGATTAGCTGCCCCACCCTGATGTGTTTCACCTGTGTATCGTTATCCCTCCCCCTGTGTAGTTAGCCTGCGTGTTTCCTGTGTCTGCTGACCAGTAAGTGTCCTTGTCATTATCTAAAGATTAGTTACTAGTATCCTTTTAACCTCTTAAGTATTGTTTTGTTGCCTTGTGCTTTTGGGAACTTGTTTTTGACAAGTAAGGGGTGGTTTTTCTTCACACTGAGGCAGTTGTTGAGTTGTGCTTTTGAATCCACATCCAGTGTTTGTTCAGCCTGATAAAATCTTGCCCTTATAGTCAGAAAAGACAGAATAAACACAGTTGGTACTCATGAACTGTCATGTCTGTCTTTCTGTCTATCTATCTATCTCTCTGAAGAATTGGGAAGCGAGTGACTTCTCCTCGCAGCTTCCTTCCTCCTGTTACATTAAATTCATCCAATCACTTGTGAGTGGACTGTGGTTGTGCAGATCCATTCTGATTATGGCAGCAAGTCAGAGGTCAGTCTGCAGGATTGTCGCTCCTTCATATGTGGCCATTATTGGGCTTAAAAGCTTTGCTGCCTGATGAACTTCAGCAACGTTAACTGTCTTTCGAGTGCTCTTCATCTGACTGTAGCACCTGACCTTCGAGCACTCCAGGCCGAGCATTTTAATTGACGCTTTGAGTGTCTGTAAATATTGAAATCGGGATTTATTTATTATAAATTCTCTACCTGTGAGGGTACGTGGAAGGAGCTAGAGTCAGCTTGCGTGAGATAAGACTCGGGCTTGAAAGGTAACCAGCTTATCAAGGGGCAAAAATACAGGGAGAAACAATCCTAGCTATGAGTTATTTTGAGTCTGCAATTAACATAATCCCAATCTGCATGTGTTTTGAAATGGGGGAGTGAGTGTTTAGAAAACCTCACGTGAACTCATGGGGGAAAACGGAGGCAACACCAAAGAAATCTGACATTTATAAATGGAATGACATTCCATGTAAGTCTGTGACATGTCACAGTGAATAGAGCCTGTAACACACATGATTACCCTGCTAAATCATGTCAAAATGTCTGCCGTGACTGAATACATGCATAATAATAAAAAATATTATAATAAAATACACAGGTTATGTTAATGATCGTGTAAAAATGCATGTACTTTACAGAAAGCCAATTTATTTTGGCATAAATTGCAAAACATAAAGCCAAAAACATGCACGTTCCAGTTTCGGTTAGTAGATTTACACCGAACATTCTTGTAAGAGTCCCTGCGCGCACACTTTCCTTTCACTGTGTGTGATCGGTCTTGGATGGGGGAAAGAATTCCAACTGACACGTAGACAGTGGATCACAGAAGTTACAGAGAGCCAAGTTTTAAAATCTCAATATCCCGTGCTCCCACAGCACCAGTACACCAGTACCCACACTCTGTGCAAAAATCAATACCTAAAACACTCGACGATACATCAACGTAGCTGCAGAGGGAAGCAGGACTAGCTGGTTACGAGTCACTGGTGGACACGCGGGCTGAATTTGAGGAACCCTCCGTCATGGAGCTTGTGCTTTGATTTCACCTCCGTCAAAACTCAGGCAGTCCCACTCGTCCTCTTAAATTAGATCTAAGCCGCTGGAAAAACAACAACAACACATATCTGCTTCACATTTCACTGGTGAGACAAAGTGAAAATGAGAAACATTTAGCATGACATGCTAAAACATATGTTTTTGAAAAGTTACACCTTTCTTCATTTACTTCACTGCATAAACTCTGACTGTGGCTTTAGCGCCGGTTCCCCCCCCCCCCCCCCCCCCGCAAACTGTTAATCAGTTCCTGAGCGATTTGCGGCCCACAGAGCATCCATTATATCTCAATGCTCCTCCAATCGATTTAAGTAATAGAGTGACCTTAATGGTTATTGGGCCTCTATCCCTGCTGGAGCTTTTTTTGCAATTGTTTCCAGTCTGGATTGCAAAGCATGCTGTGCTCGGCCTAAAATGGAGCCCCCCCCTGGGGAGCTGGATTTTTTTTTTTTTTTGGTGTGGAATTTGGTGACAATGAAATTGCACCTGCAGGTCTTAAGTTTAATTTTCTGGCTTTTTCATCCGTACACTGTGACCGTATGACATCATGGCAAGGACATAAATCAAAGGGACAGAGTGAGTAAGTGAGCAAAAGGGGCCTAACAATCAGCAGATGTAACCCGGTACGTGTTTGACTCCATCAGAGGCAGACTGCATTGGTCTTGGTGACATTTTGTGCCTCTTTATGTTCTACGAAACAGAATTTATTTCCAAAGGTTGAGAAAGACTCTTGGAAAGTACTTTTTTTTTATATATCTTTTGCTGTTGAACTGTCAGTGGTTAGTCACTGTTTTAGCCCCTCTTTACCCTTTCAAACATATTCTTCTTCCTGCAAAACTGTGTTATTGTGTGATATTTGAAGTGGAATATCTTACAGTGGAAAAATTGAGTAGCCTATAGACCAAGGGGATATTTGCATTGTTACCGTTCTCAAAAATGTATTATTTCTTAACCCTTTAACACCAATCGTATCACTGATGTGACGTTTGCACAAGCACACTTTGCACAGTTTGTGCTATCGGAAAAATGTCAACACGTGATTATTACGGTAATTTCACTTGCGGCGTTTCAGGAAGCCGGCGAATCGGCGTCTTTGTCACCAGAGAAGAGAGAGTGAAGAAGACCTGTACATAGTTTCCATTTTTTGATCTGTTTTTGTGTTATACTGTTCAAATTTCAAATTGAACACGCACAACTGCTGCCCAAGTAAACCTTTTTGGGTTTTTTTCATTTTAAATTGTTAAAACAGTATTTTAACATTCACATTGTACATAAAGTGCCAGATATTGGATTCTGGAAAAATGGGCAAACGCCCTTAGTTACAGGACATTCTTTGGCCCTTTTATGGATAAAATAATAACAAAAAAAAGTACAGATAGACATTTTGAGGGTTAGGGTTAAAACTGCATAACTTTAAAGTACAGACAAATTTCCGTTACATCCAAACTATTGTCAAATAACTTCATGCAAATGATTAAGCCTCTGAGATCCACACAGCTCTCTCTGTGTTTCTCTGTATAGTTGTGTTTCGGCCTGATGATGTTCTTGTGTCGCTGCACACAGGAAGTGATCCATTAACAGCGACATTTCATTAGTACAGCAAGACAACTGCAAACAGCTTGGAATCTGACTGAAAACATACAAATCATTACCTTTACCAATGATAATGAGTGGCTGTAGCGGTTGAAAATGTGAGAAAATATTTGTTGCGTAAATCTTTAGTCTCCCATTCACCCATTTAAAAAATGTTACTTATTTTTTGACTTGTTTTGTACTTTCATAGAGCGCATTTTATTTAAACTTGAATAAGTCTGAAAAACTGAATCCAGGTTTTCTGAATGAAAACAATCCCTGATGTTCCCAATATAAACATGATTTACAACTCCGCTCCAGAACTGTGTCCCATTCCGAAAAACAACACAGTTCAACAACGGGCTAATAAAAAATGTATGTTTCTCTCTGTATTGGAATCAATCCAGATGAAGTAGCTGCCAAGCCTGTAGATAATTCTTTAATGTCATCCTGTTTGCTTTTGGAATAATGTTCAATCATAAACTCCCATCTGCCATCTTTACTCTTGACAAGGCCCTCACTGGTCTTTTGCATCCTCTTTGACTATGATCTACAGCTTTAATGCATCGCCAAGCATCACGGCCATTAACAACGCAAGCGTTTTCACGGCTGAAATTAATAATGCATCGTGTTTTGCTTTACCAACTCCTCCACAGCTCATTACAGAAAAAGACTTGAAGGGAAAACAGGTCCAACAGCGAGCTGCACGACAAGATAGATAAATGAAAACTAGTCAGACAACAGTATTAAAACCGCATGTCACATTTTCAATATTTCTTGAGAAACTAAGTGGATCCAATAAAAACATACACACAGAGTCATAAAACATAGCGATCACGGCAACGGCAGCACGCTGTGAACCTAACGTTAAAGTGAACATTAACCTCGGGAACTCTTTAAGTCTGTCTTATTTCGGCTGCTCTTTTCCTTCACTTGCTTCTTCTCACTCCATTGAGCAGCAGAATGAGAATAATTACCTCCTCTGCGATGGTGGGCGGCGCTGATCGATTTCCAGGTCAAGCAATGAGAAGAGAAATAATGTGAGGTTCTGCACAGAGACAATGCAGTGCTTGCTGAGTGGAAAGACCCTTTTCTCACATTATTCACACTGGTGTAATTCTAGATAAATGATGGCTGCATGTCATTTGAATGTGTCTTTTAGCAAAGTTTTTAGACGTAATGTCCCGTTACTGCCATACATCCTGTGTAGAGCTGAAACGATTAATCGATTATTAATCGATTACTAAGTTAATCGACAACTATTTTGATAATCGGATAATCGGTTTGAAGCTTTTTTCATGATTAAAACAAGATTTCCGATTGTTTAAGCTTCTTAAATATGAATGAATTGAATATTTTCTTAATTTCTTTGCTCTGGATAACAAAGAAATCATGAAAAGTCAATGATTTTGGTTTGTGGACAAAACAAGACATTTGAGAACATCATCATTTCCAGGTTTACCGAACACCGATCAACATTTTTTAAGGTTTTCTGATATTCTGAACACCAAACGATTAATCGATTAATCTTTTAATCATGAAAATAATCGTTAGTTGCAGCTCTAATCCTGTGCCAATGAATCTCAGAAACACCTTGTGCTATTGTTTGACTTTTAAATTCAAATGTCTCATGGGGTACAGTGACATAGTGGGGACATTTTAGAACCAACATGTCAAAGGCTACCAAAAAATATGACTGAGCACCATCAGCATAGAGTGGACAAAGTGTTATCGGTTTCTTCCTGAAGCCAACCAGGAAACAGTAATATGTTGAAGGAGCCACTCGGGGCCTACTTTGCTTTTGGCTGCAAAAAACAAGTTTGATTGGAAGTTTATGTCTACAAATTTCCACTTGATTTAAATCCAATCCAACATTATTAAAGCACTTAAAAGCAACACAGTTGGCCAAAGTGGTGAACACAGACATGAGGACGAATACAAAAGTAAAAACAATAAAAACCGTAAAAGCCAAAGAGGAAGGAAGTGTGTCGGCCTGTCCACAGTTCCAGGGCAGCGACTGACAATCACCTCTAGGCTTCCTCTCTGTCTCAGGGACGACTAACATCTGCCGACCTGAGAGAGCCTGAGGGATTGTACGGCTGAAGCAGGTCGGTCAAATACTGTAGGGCAAGACATTGAAGATATTGGAGGGACGGTTATCCAATTATTTTGACTACAGTTTTCTCCTGTTTATGTTTTATCCGGGAGGGAATTTGTTGTTCTATGATTTTGTCAATTGACAGGTAAGACGTGTTTATATTCTAGTTGGATTTGTTGGTTTGTTATTTTGGCCTTTGCCCATCCTGATGCTATTTGGTCTTCTTCTTTATTACCTGTAAATGAAAATGCTTAATTAGTTCAGCCGTTCTGTGGCTGTTTTTCTTGAGTTTTGTGGAGGTTTTTAAGGCTACAATTGCACATGATGTAGAATTTGTAAATTATGTTACAAATAAACTCTGGCACATATGAGTGTGATTGACAGCTGCATGCAGGCGACGCTTTTTGAACTTCTGTTTCCAAAGCGACAACATACGCGACTCCAGATTCTTTAAACGTCTTGACTATAATCCAGAACACAGAAGTGGAGATGGTGGCTTTATTTCACATTTCACATCAGTTGCATCCTGAATTGGTGACACTAATCTCGGACGCCCACCATAAAACAGATTTTTTGAGGGGGGTTTTGTGCTGCCAGGTTGACAATGACTGGGAATGCTGTGCATTTTACTATCTCCTACAAAGACTTACATCCAGCACATCACATGAATGTGGAGAGATATGGATATAAAGGGAGCGACTTGACTGCTTGGCAGAGGCGTACATCAGTGAGGCTGTATTTTCTAAGCGTTTGCTCACTTTTTCCTTCAAAGACTGTTATTTTTAGTTGGGCACAAATCAAAAAGTCTTTTATTCCGCGAAACATATGTCTGCTGAGTCCGTGCAATATGTTCACAGTCCTTATTATTATCTGTGAAATGCTAAAACCTGACGATGTTCTTTCAAGAAAGTACTGATTGGCCAATCCTTGGTGTCATTTGTGCTGCGGTCATTTTTTTTTTTCTTCTACATATTCTTACATCAAGGTCTCTTTGTCAAAACCCCACTTCTTTATACCCTGACACTGGTATGTGGGAAGAAAATGCAACTGGAAGAGTTTTGCTTCACGTGGCATTTCAACATTTGTGCACAGGTACCAACAGCATTGAGATAAACAATTTAATTAAGTCTCTAACTTCTGCATTTCATGAATTATTAAATGTGGAGCAGCAGTCACTCCACACACTATGAAGGGGTGGGGGTTAAAAAAAGGAAAAGAAAAGAATTGGAGTTCAGCTCCTAATGAAATGCTTGCTCAGAGGGGGAATGAGGGATGGGAGGTGGAAGTGCAGGGCCAAACAAAATTGAGTGTGTGACGCAGTGTGGGCAAATTGATGCACTGGATCTATACTTTTTCCCTCCATCCTCCATTTCATGGGTGTAACACGCATGAAATTAAGACATAAATTAAGTCTGCGGGGCAAAGGTCCAACACCAATTCCTCTGTGTCTGACAGATAAAGGAACTTTATGAGAAGACATAAAAAAAAGACACAATTCGAACCAAAACTGCATCAAATTGCACACACAGTATCACACGTGACAAAAGTTGTATGTTCTTCCCCAAAACCTCAATAAACTGGTAGCTTCGTAACAGTGCTTATTTAAACCGTTAAATTGCTAAATGAATTTACATACTTTTTGATAACAAGCGTCAGTAACAACTACCAAATTTATTTGCTCTTTTCTGATGCCAATTATTAGGCACTTTATTTATTCTGGTTGGTGGTTTATAGTTGTGTTTAATGATATTTGGCATCCGTGATGTTGCATTATTGCTTATCGTGGATTTTTCTTCCTCCTGGATTCTTGCTGGGTTGATGTTTTCCTTTCCTTTATTGAAATTTTTCTTTTTCTTTTTTTTCCTTACAAACTTCCTCACAATTTTTTCTTTACAGAGTTCATGTGGACAAATCTGGACAATAGTGTTTTAGAAAAACCAGCCTCGCTACTTGTGAGATTCCACCATCAGAAAATTAAGTATATTCAACTAAGTAGATTCCACCTCACGAGTAGACAAAGTTTAGGTGGATTATTTATTAAAAACATTTTTTTCAGTTTAATAAAATGAATAATATATAATTTACGGTTTTGGCGAAATTAAAATGCAGTCTTTTTTTTGCTCATTAAAAAGGGCCAGAAAATGTCCTGCAACTAAGTGCTTTTGCCCATTTTTCCAAATTATCACTCACAATAGTAATTATTTACAATTTACTGCATGTTAAATAGTGTATTAACAATTTAAAATTAAGAAAAACAACATAGTTGTACACAAACACCAGATTTTGCGTGTTAAATCTGAAATTTGAACAGTATAAAACATATTTTAAATAATATTTGAACACTTTGTCTCAATGTACAAAAATAGGCCAAATAATGGAAACTATGCACAGGTGCTTTCCCAACCCTCTCCTCCCTGGTGACAAAGACGCTGATTTGCCAGCTTCCTGCAACAGCGCGAGTGAAATTACTGTAATAATGTCAAAGCAGGCGATGGCATAAACCATTGTGTAATTACAGTAATGCAAAGTGCACTTGCCAAGTTTGGAATGGCTTTTCTGGACACTGTGTTATCTTGGACCACACGTACTTATTTCGACTACATACATTACAAACATACATTATTTGGACTGTATGCTACCAAAAAGATCCATTTTATCCACAAATCTACGTACACACAAGAACACCAACATACACACAGCCGAGAGGAGAGAGCAACAAAGTGCTGAATGAGAATTTAAAGACGAGATAAAATAGTGTGCGCTGGGAAACGAGCGGCCCACGTGTCAGTGAAGACATGTGTGTTGTCCATGACTGTAATTAGCAGTGGAATAAACAGCGTTTCTGACAGCACATCCACCCACATCTTTCCCAACAGCGCCATGATTATGGCTTTCATGTAGAACAGCTTCATTCAGAGGGTTTACCTTCAAAGAGATAACAAATTACACTTTTTAATACACGCTGCAGTATTTCTTTGAGATTCTCATGACAGATTTGCAGGGAAATAACGCAAGGAAAGGGCGCTTATTCAGAGCTGAAAAGTTACCCATCTTTTAAAGCGTCATTTGTCAGTGGCCGCTTGCCTTCCTTTTGTTGTTCTGTTGGCAAGACGTCGCTCTGCCGAAGGAGGCGATCGGCCAGAACACGTCCTTGACTAAAAGCAGTAATGCATCACATATGGCGGTAGAAAGGATGGGCACCATTTACGGCATCTTCTCTTTTGGTCTGGATGTATCATTTGGCCCAGATTAAACAGGATCTCTGTTTGTGTGTATGTTTGTGAATATCCCAATCAAAAAAGCAGACCGGAGCTAATTAACCGGCCCGCAACAAAGACAGAGGCCACGAGAGAGAAGCTTCCCACTCTACTCTGCACTTCTGTTGCAAAATACTTCCTAACATCCCTCTTCTCATGCTGTTCCCTTTGTTTCTCCCCATCCATTTTTGTGCAATTTGCTTTTACTTTTATATCCTTCATACTTCTGTTTAAAGCCAAACGCAGTATTGGAAACAGACTGTGGACTTCTGGCCAATTATCTGCTCAGATAAGCTCTAAATTTTGGTATTTATTGCCTGTCCAATTATCGGCCAAAAATACAGTAGAGTGAAATGCAAAAAGAAAGAACATGTAGTGTTTAATAGTGGAGTGGCAGCAGGGAAAAGAAAAGAAAAGATCTTAAATATGTTAAATGCATACCACTTCCCCCCCTTTTTAGTTTCTTTAATTAGTCGTGGAAATTACTTTTTCATTCTTGTATTTGTACTTAGTGGCTTATTACGTTTACAGAATCACAAAGTGATTGCTCTAATTAGAGTTACATAAAAGCATCTTTAAAATAAATATAAAAAGAGATCTGGAATCCACCAAACTCTTATCGCAACATACTTCAGAATGTCCTCGTCAACTCACTCTCCCTTAAACCTTTTGGGCTAAAGGTCCAGTGTGTAAGAAACAGTGACATCTAATGGTGAGACTTACAACTCTTTTACTCGCCCCTCCCTGTCTTGCTCCGCCTTCGTCTCCTCCCCTCACTGTTGCTTGCACCTCCAGCATGCAATCAGCTCACCTGCGGCGGGAGCACACCTGCTCTCAGTTCACTCATTAGCCCAGCCTTCATATTTCCTGCTCCTGTAGTCACTCATCGCCGGATCGTAACAGACTACTCTGTGGTAACGACGCGGCTCTCCTGAAAAACGTCATTTACGCAAGAGCTTACTCGCTGCTTGTTGTCCCCCCCCCCCTTTTTTTGCTAACCCTCGTGCTCTCCATGCGACCTTTGACACTCCAATTGCCACCTCGACTACCGGCAACTACCTCCCTCAGGTTGTTGAACCTTTTGAATAACCTGTCAAAAACTGCCACCTCTCCTCGCCTGCCTGCACTTGGGTCCTAAACTGTTTCGTAACACTCCCTTGAGCCCTTGTATACTGCAAAGTGTGTTTGGACTGCTGTAGAAATGTCTGTCCAAGATGACCGGCCTCCATGAAGCAAGGCCCTCGCTGCCTGAAGTACATTCTGAGGCTACGGAAACCACAAGTACAAGTGATTTTTATAAACATACTCATGGGTAAGTACAGTATAAGTAATTAAATGTCTGCCATTAAACCCTCCTAAATAAACACTGGTGCTTTAAAAGACCACGTCACTATTGTGAGTGACAAGTGCTTCAAAACGAAAGTTTATTTTTTAACTGAATGTAGGACTACCTGTAGGAATGTAGGACATTTGTCATGGGATGGAAATCAGTGTCGTTCAAAATCACTGGATTGGATGAAGGACAGATAAAAATGTTAACTTCGTTCCAATCAAAATATCTCATATTGCAAGTATGCACGGACTGTAAATATGTAAATAAAAATCAGCAAATGTTTTAATTAATTCATGTTTGGGCTGTTTATTTCTTCTCCTTGGGAGAACAATATTTGTTCCACAGATTATATGATTAGGTCTTTGAAATGACTCAGCACAAATATGTTGCTAACAGCTTCATAGTTCATAAATGGTCTAAAATGAGCCATCGTCCCATTCCTATTGTAAACCATGGACTTCTGTTAATTACACTGAGTATGTCTTTACAGTCTTTTAGCTCTTAGTTTTGTGTGCGCTGACAAATAAAATTATGCGACAACCAGAACCAGAACCAGAAGACAGAAGCATTAGTTAGCCAGCAGGGGACAACTCCACTGAATGCAAGACTAACTACTACATCTTCTTCTCACTTGATTTATGATGTCAGTAAACATTTTCTTGAAGAGTTAATTGTCTCCATCGCTAGTTTCTGGTCTCCTTCAACAGAACATAATGTCAATTTTATAAACAGCTGAGGTTTTTGAACAATGGGAGGAAGTGAGGACATTCTGTCCGTGTAATACTTTTTTGTGTGCTATTTTTAAACCATGAGATCATGAAGACCGCGCGGGCTTGACTGAATTTCAGATAGTCCAATTAGTCATGGCCATGAATTTAAAATAAATGATGACTACCAGGACAGAGGTGAGCTCCATTTTTCCACCTCACATATTACCGGCGGGATCAGACGGGCCGTCACATTAAAATGTGACATTAAAAGAATCCGCCTCAGTCGTACTCCGTAAAAACAGCATGAAAGACCTCGGTGCACTTCCCTTTCAAACACTCTTGTCTGTCTTCCTCACTTTCTTCTGGTCTTTTTTTTAATTTTCCTTTTATGTCCTCTCTCTCCCTGATTAATTCACTGGATTGAGTCGCTGATGTGCTCCCAGCAGCAGTGCTGTTATCTGGACATTTTCTACAGTGCCTTTTGAAAGTCGGGGTGACCGGTCGTTCGCCTCGCTGTTGTCACTTTTGGGTCACAAAACAAACTCTGCAGCAGACTTTCAGCACATCATTTTACTTGGTTTATTTCCTATTACATATATAAGTGCTTAGTTTGCTGTGCTTTCTTTAAAAATCTATACAATACACACAAAAACAAATCAATAACCCACAATTATAACCAAAAAAATACAACATTTCCAAGAAAGACAGAATAAACACACAAGCTCAGCCCCTCAGAAAACTACATATAGACAAACACAAAAAAAACAACAGGTTAAAAGTCCCTTTAACACAGAGCGTTATGCTCTCTCTCTCACATTTCTAAATAGATTTAGAAACCTTGTCAACACAAAGGGAAGAAAAAAACAAAACATAATTGCAGAAATTCTGCATTGAAAACGCAGTTATGTGAAAAAGAGAATCATTTATTCAGTGTTTGAACAAACAACTTCCAAGTCTTTATGCAGCTCGATCTGCTCATTTATTCTTCCGGCTCATACACAGGAACGTTGGTATGGAATTAAGATTTGTGTCAATATTCTCAAACAACATTTTTTACGCAGCAAATAAAATATCGATTTAATCATTCAAAAATATTGCATTTTATTGTTTGAAAATACACTTTTACACTTGTGTATCCAAAACTTGAGTTTTGGAATGACGGCTCAATGGACCAGAAGAAGCCACGGGCTTGGAGTGGCTGTACGGTCCATTGAACTGTCACTCCAAACCTTAGTAGCCAATCAAAAAATCAGGGAGAACAAAGAAAAAGTGAGCGGGCGCAAAAAACATATCAGGGAGCGCAAAGAAAAAGTGATCGAGCGCAAAGTACAAATCAGAGAGCGCAAAGTACAAATCAGGGAGCGCAAAGTACAAGTGAGCGAGCGCAAAGAACAAATCAGGTAGTGCAACGTACAAGTGAGCGAGCACAAAGAACAAATCAGGGAGCGCAAAGTACAAGTGGGCGAGCGCAAAGAACAAATCAGGGAGCGCAAAGTACAAGTGAAGGAGTGCAAAGTACAAGTGAGCGAGCACAAAGAACAAATCAGGGAGTGCAAAGTACAAGTGAGCGAGCGCAAAGAACAAATCAGGGAGTGCAAAGTACAAGTGAGCGAGTGCAAAGAACAAATTAGGGAGTGCAAAGTACAAGTGAGCGAGTGCAAAGAACAAATCAGGGAGTGCAAAGTACAAATCAGGGAACGCAAAGAACAAGTGAGGGAGTGCAAAGTACAAATCAGGGAACGCAAAGAACAAGTGAGGGAGTGCAAATCTAATTCCCTACGTTGGAAGATGTAAAGAGAGATATTGTGAAAGTGCACTTTATTGTTTAACTTCTCCAAGACTCTTACAAGGATGTGGAAAGTTAAAATCTCTATTTCTTTCTTTTTTCTTTCTTCTTTTCTCTTTGCAGAAAATTAGCATCCGCCTGTCAGTTGTGCATATGTCAGCAGTGTGAACATTAAGACGTGACATGTTGTCAGAGGGAAAAAAAAACCATGATTGTCAACAATAATAATAATATGCTGTCATAAACACATACCAATGCTCAATGTTTACAGCCTGCAGGTAAATCTGGCTCCAAAATCGTAAATAGATGCCACGTCACTTCATGAACGTTATGTTCAATTTCATTTCAACTGTAA
The DNA here is from genome assembly GCF_958295425.1 of Solea solea. NCBI lineage: Eukaryota > Metazoa > Chordata > Actinopteri > Pleuronectiformes > Soleidae > Solea > Solea solea. The sequence goes on from NC_081152.1 coordinate 15,569,194, forward strand.
ACCCTCATACTTCACCTTTTTTTAAAAGTAAATAAAATATGTCACTATTTTGATTGTGAAATGAAAATGGAGAGTAACAAAAAGGTTGTTTTTGTTTGTGTGTCTGTTTTTTTAATGTGCGCATCTGTAACTGTCTCGTTTTGTTTGCTCGTTTCTGTAGAAAATGTGTTTGCTGACAAATTTAAATAAAATAAATAAATAAAATTGCTTTTTTTTCTTTATTTTTTTAGCAATTTTAACACTTACAATGAGACACTGTAGCCTCTGTCCACACATACATTTTGTAGTAAACAAAGGTCCAAAACAAGCATTTAAATATAGCTTTCAACACAGTGATTGTAGCTCTTGTCTTGAAATAACTTAATTATGTTGATGGTTGTTGTATTTTACAGATTGTAGCACACAGATTAGTTTTTACACATTATTAATATCTGGAGGGAAAAAAAGGCCAACAGAATCAGTGAAATGCTGGCAAGTGTTTCACTTGCCAAAAAAAAAATATGATTGCAGCTCCTGACTCGTGACTGAAAAGTTAATTTTGTCTCCAAATGACTTGGTTTCATTAATAGGGGTTAATGCCACCTGCCACCCACTTATTTCAGTTATTTACTTTTTATCCATTATAAATAACCGTTCATTTAAGCTGTTAAAACAGTGTCTCTCTCTCTTTGTCCCCCCTGTTTTGCACATCTCAACTTTTCACACAGTAAATATAGGCAGATCTGGATGGATGGATTAAGAATAACTGTATTTATTTGTTGCTAAACTTTCAAAGTAAAGGCCCGGAGATTAATAATGAACACGCACTTTTAAAAAATGGGTTGCATATCTTTTTAGAAATGTTCTTGATGAGGTGACATTCAAGTCGTATTCAAGCTCTGCCCAGTTATATTAGTTTTATTTCATTATATTATTGTTTGTGCATGACTATCACAGCTTGAGTCTTTAGCGTTTAAAATAGTTTTTAGACAAACATTTTTGTTTGTTCTTAATAAAACATTTCTTTTTTTCTTGTTACAGTTCCATGTCTTTACTTATTAGTTAGGTGTTTGTTTATTTTTATTTAACCTGAATTAACTACTGGAAGTTATGGTAATTGACAAAAAAAGCATGTTGTATTTTATTTTGTTACTTTTCATTAGGTTGACACCATATTCACCTTTTAGTATGCAAAACCTTTCTTCTGATATGTATTTGTTTTATTTACCATGTAAGATTAAAGCCAATAACAACAGTTACATGCATCATGTCAGTTACTGCTTTATTATTGGTGTCTCTAATGCATGTAGCATCAGTGACCACGTGGAACTTGTCTTTACCTTTCTGAAATCTGTCCATGTTCTGAAAATGTGTTTAAATTTCAATGATATTTTAAGGAACATTTCCATCTCACAAAAAGAAAGACAATAGCATAGACAGTGATATTATTATTTAATTTGTTTAGAATATCAATGTTTATTTTTTATTTAGTCTGGTGGGACAAATTAAACTCTTTGGTGGGCCAACTTTGGTCCATGGGCCCTATTTTGAGCACTCCAGGTATACATTCAGCTTAAAGAATTGTGTTTGCTCCAAAGATCAAACAATGTTTTTTCCATTTCATAGGACACGGAAGAGAAAACTGTCAGCTGCAAGGCGTCATATCTCCTTTTGTAAACTTGAAGGATTAAATGGCAAAAAATATTCATGATTGTTATCAAGTCCATTTTGCATATTGCACAAAATCTCACAAATGTAATTTTTTTTTTCCACATGTCATTCATATTATGTATGAGTGTTGACAATATAATATTATTATTATACTATACTATTACTAAACACTGCATGTCATGTGCTATTTTATGCTGTTAACACTTTTGCTATAAATATGAATACACTTATATGCTAAAATGCCAACTCGTCCATATTTCCCTGAAGAAAATAGTCAGACTGGCTAAAATGATGTTTTTCTCCCTTCAGATGTGGTGACATGATCCGGGGAACATTAAAGAAGCTTAATTCGCAATCAGTGATGTTTTCTATGAACAGTGTTGGGTTGTTTTACACCTCTTTAATATTTATTTATAGACCTTGTTCCATAAAAATGACACCTCCCTGTTCCTCCACTGCCACTTCCTTTGCCCTGTTTCGTCTTCCTAACATCCTAACATCCTCCTGCCTCTTCCTGTGTACTTGTCCTTGATGATTTCTGCTGCCCCGCCTCTTCCTATGACTCCAGGAGTCTTTTCTGTTGTCTAACCGAGGAAATTATGTGCAGATTTAGAAGGCTGGTGTGCACATTGTGCGGCAGGATTTAGGGCTCGCTAAAAGACCCAATGCACATCATTTATTAAACATATAAGAGATCACTTATAAGTCTGCGAGCAACTGTTAAATTGTTTGCTCCCCCTCTCACACACACACACACCTTGTCCTTGTTCCAATTCAGGATTAAAGACGGTACAATATTAGAGACTCTACAACTTTCACAAGTATTAGTCTGGTAATAACATTATTAGAAATGTCTGGCAGCTTCATATTCCAGTGTGAACTCTTCAGTTTAATGTAAAATTCAAAGCCATAATGTTACCATGATATATTGAACATCTGCTCTGTGTTTTTTTTTGGGGCATAGACTGTACATAAAAACAGGATGTTTCCTGCGGGATACCAGTGGGGAAGTAAAAAGTACATTGACTAGTCACCAGGGGGCAAAAAGAGCTTCATTTGAATGCAAGTCTATGAGACAACCCAGTTTGTACTTTATTTACAACGTCGTTAAAGATTTTCCTGAGGAGTTAATGTCTCAATTGCTCGTTAAGGTTTTTTTTTTTATGGAACATTATGTCAGTTTTGTAAATTATGTTCCAATTTAGAGGAAAATAGATGACAGTGATGTCACAACCTGTTGCCAGTTGAGGTGGAGCGTTCCTTATTTTTTTTTACTTTTACATTGTGATCATATCATACTTGAGAGTGAGGGCGCTTTCACACCTAAAGTGTTTGGTCCACTTTAGGTGAGAGCTCATCCAAACTCTGGTGCGGACCAAATAAGACAAAACTGTGGTCCGCCTGAACACGTAGGTCTCGGGTTGCTTGCAAGTGTGCGAACCCTGGTGGGAAATTCAAAACGGACTATCCAGCAAACCAAAGAGAGGTAGCGAGGTTAGCTCGCCGCCTCACCTGCTGCTCATACTGGGCAGCTTCTTGTGACAAACCAAATAGGTTTGAACGCCAAAGTAAAAACAGAAACCCCTCGTTTGCAAAGAAGGGGATGGATTTCCGTTTTCGGTCCTGGCTAATCGATGAGCTGGATTTTCTTCTTCCTCACGCATGTTTTTCCCCGTGGTCAGTGCTTGTTTTGGGCAATACCGCCCCGAATGAGCAGCTGTTGTAACCACTTGACCTTGTCCAGGTGGTTTGGTCCGAAGGTGTGAATTTTTTCGACATTCACCGCTCAATCGAATCGAGTCCCTCGGGTCTGGAAAGGATGCGGTGACCTCCCACATCCAAGAGTTGTGACCAAAGTAGATCAAAATGCCTTTTTGTTTTCTCGTAGCGATGGCTATCTTGTTATGGCGTCTAACTGAACTGTGGGAGCTCTGTGAAGCAAGTCGCTTACAACAGAAGCAAAAGCCGGACTAAAAGACAGCTGTTGTTCTTTGGGTCACCGCCATGTTAGATGTTTAAAATAGCAGCTAGACATTGCTTCTCTGTCATCATCGTGTTCAGCCAGCCTCTAGCGAAAGGGCAGTTTGAGGCTCAAAAACCATGTTTGCAGGCTGATTTCTAACAACTTTCCAAACTCATTTATAACTGATTTCTTTTTTTAATTGATGTAATTTATATTTTTGTCATGCTACAGAATGTATGAAATGGGAAAAGAAACATAATTCAGGCATCTCATCTGCATCTTAGGCCTCTCTAATGTCCTAATGAAAGGGAACTGATGCATGATAACTTATTAAAAATTGATACGCATTAGTGGAATCCAAACACGTGTTTTGAATCGCTGTAACTTGTTCAATTGCAGTGCACATTTAACTTGCTTTCTTTTAAATTGCCACTCCACAAATGACACGATACTCTGCACTCTCTGGTTCTCAGTTAAAATACAATAGAAACAAATGAAGGTACAGCATCAGTGTCCTGCCCTTTCTGCCTCGTTTCACAGCTTCCCACGCACGCAGTCAAGGTGCTCCTGCACAGAGCCATTCAAAAAACCCAAACATATTACTGTGTACTTAAGCTCTTAAGAGGCAAATGTTGATCTACCATTTTCTTTCACACACAGTTTAAGCTTCATGATCCATGAGAACACCTTTCATTCAAACGACAGTTTACCACTTAAGGAAAGACCAAGACATCATCAACATCAGCAGCGCCGCGATGGTTTCCATCTGAGAGACACTGAGACCAGGATTGAAAGTGAACAACGCTCTCATTCACTTTTATTCTTTGTAGTGTGAAATCGTGGTCGGCAAATCAAAATCAACACTCACCAATGAGGGTGACAGAGAGAGATGAGGGATGTGTTAGTGGTTAGTGGGGTCTATCTATCTATCTATCTATCTATCTATCTATCTGTCTATCTATCTATCTATCTATCTATCTATCTATCTGTCTATCTATCTATCTATGCTAAATAGCTAACTATCATCTATCTTTCTATGCTAAATAGCTAACTATCATCTATCTATCTATCTATGCTAAATAGCTAACTATCTATCTATCTATCGATCTATCTATCTATCTATCTATGCTAAATAGCTAACTATCATCTATCCATCTATCTATCTGTGCTAAATAGCTAACTATCATCTATCCATCTATCTATGCTAAATAGCTAACTATCATCTATCTATCTATCTCTCTATCTATGCTAAATAGCTAACTATCATCTATCCATCTATGCTAAATAGCTAACTATCATCTATCTATCTCTCTCTATCTATGCTAAATAGCTAACTATCATCTATCTATCTATCTCTATCTATCTACCTATCTATGCTAAAAATCTAACTATCATCTATCTATCTATGCTAAATAGCTAACTATCATCTGTCTATCTATGCTAAATAGCTAACTATAATCTATCTATCTATGCTAAATAGCTAACTATCATCTATCTATCTATCTATCTATCTATCTCTCTATCTATCTATCTATCTATGCTAAATAGCTAACTATCAGCTATCTATCTAGCTGTCTATCTAAAATTCAATAACACAGTGTTAATTGTACATTTTCTAATTTTATTCATTCTTTTTTTTGTTGATTTATTGGTTTTCCTGGCTGTTTTATTGTGTATTTTTCTCCTGCTAACTTATTGAGGGTTATTCTTTCTTTTTATGTGAAGCACTTTGAGTATCTTGCAGATATTGTAAAGTGCTATTTTTGATTGATTGATTATTTATTTTGTTGCTGTAACACAAATGAGTTCCTTTGGTGATTAACAGTCATATTGGATTGTGCCTTTTGACATGTGACAATGTCCACTCTAAAAGATTTTTCCCAGTTCAGTCTTCTATTGTAAGTTGTAGTTTTGCTTCTAATTCTTTAAACATCTAATCAATTTTTTTTACATCCATTGTTTACATGACAGTTCTTGTGCAGCACCGTTCTATTATACATCAATTATCACACACACATTGTCACTGATTTCCTCAATCATCTTGTCACTCCAGACAGAGAGTGTAAAACACATAAATGTACACAAATTTGTAAAGAAAATGCTGTAAAACACACACACACTCCAACCTATTCTGCTGAATTTGTGAGTTCAGTTTTAATGGTCCCTGGTGTGAGTGCACTAAATTGTGTATTTCTGCATTGGCCTCGCCAAGAAACACCAAGAAAGGAGTAGTTATTCGGAGTCAAATTTAAACATAAGCGCTCATTCTACTTCCACAGCAAGCTCTTTGAGGGGAAATTACAGTCGTCAACTTTATTGCATTTTTTGTAACAGGCTGAGTAAAATTACTGTTATTGATTATTCGGTTACCACTGTAATAATGGCGTATACCTTATGCACTCGTCGAAAAATGTAATATTTCAACGGCAAAAGAGAGGAAATTAATTAAAAGCTCCCTCCCATTTAGATCCGTATCAATTATTCAGTTGTTTTCCCCCAGTGAAGATGGAAAAGCAATACAATCAAAGCATGCACGGATTTGTTTTATTCATTATTGGAGCCGCCACCTACTACATTTACTTTACTACCACCACTCTTTTTTCCCCCCCTCTTTCTGCCCACCCACTTGGTCTCTCTCATATTTATTTCCTTGTATTGCTTCATATTTCTTCCTGTTGTTTACTCTCTCGCGCGCAACTCCCCCACCGCTGTGCACTTTAGATGTAATTGTACTTTCATCAGCACTCAGTTCAATTCACATAGTTATAATGGGTGACATCTTTTTCTTCTAATAATAATTTGTGGCAGGCTCTACACGCGCAGAGGTACAATGCCGCCCTTTCACAGTTCAAAGTTATTTATCACAGATCTCCTCAGTCTCATCCTTCGTCTTCTCGGTCTAATAATTTCCGGCCGACTGTCGGCAATGTCTTCCTTTGGTTTCAATTATATCTCGTCTAACTCTTATCTTTGGGGATAAAGGGACAAAACACAACAAAGGCAACTGTTCAAAAAAAATTTGTTTACATTTTAGGAAATCAAGCAGGGCCCTGAATATAAATGTATCCAGCACAGCCTGCAGGCCACCACCGCTTCACACTCGCTGAGCTCTGCAGAGAGTCACTGTTGATAATAACCGTCATTGCCATTCATTGCAGATAATGAATATTTCCTGTGCCACAGAAAGACTATCACCTCAAATCAGCGCAACAGAAAAATTGCATCACTGGCTTTCAAATTAAGAGCAGAGCAAAGCCCGGGCTAAATAAGCATCACCTGACAGACGCGCACACAAAAATCCCACTCCTCGCTCAGCATTTTATTTTCTTCTTTGACCTTCCATTATCCCTAATGCAATTATTCTCAGGGATTTATTCTGTTATTAAACACACACCAGCCTGTCATGCAGTCATATCAGTGAAGGTAATTGTTGGGCTGTATTTTACTTCTGCTGTACAGTAGCATTCTACTAAATTAATTCAATAATTCAACCAACTTCTTGGGAGAATAGCTCATATTCATATCTGACACTTGACTTTTGCACATGTGTGGTTAAAAAAATCATTTTTGGTGACAATTTCATAGCAACTTGGTGTTAAAAACTTTATTGTCAAACTCACAACACTCCCTTTTCTGCCTATGTGCTGAGACAAATGCCGTGTTTCCACTCGCTTCGCCTCACCTCTACTCCTCAACGTGGGCGGAGTCATCATAGCACGGCTGCATGAAACCGCCGTGACTTCGCTGTACATGCGACACACAAAAAAGGATCTTGGTGCAAAGCTCCCAACCCAACAGGGTTTTGGCAATTTTTAAACTAGCACTCGGTTTTTTTGGCACAAATTTTGCTATTACTACTATCTTTGTGTTTGATTCTCTCTTATAGATCTCAGAAATCATCACACACTCTAGATCCCTTCATTCTAGTCCCTCAAATTCTCTTTATGTTGGTAAAATAAAGTCCTCAAACCTCAGGGAATAATGTGCATTTCTCAGCTGTTTGTATCTATTAGCAAACACCTCCGGCTTTCTTTTGTTCTGTGTTATTAGAGTGGATTTATAATATTAGGTTGCCATGGTTTCTGCTTTGATTCTATGACTGAGGGGGACATCAAAGTTGGAACTTATCAAAATGTCTACAGTTGGGAGAAAGAGTTTTTGTGATAAGAACAAAATCCCTGCCACCAGAGATTCCTGCAGAAAAAAGGCATAACCTGTGTCAGTGACACTTCACAAAGGTCAAAACTGCTAAATAATTTCTCTTGTTTCCGCACTTACTGTTCTCTGGCTTTGTGAGGCAGAGAAGCACAGCAGATTAATTTCTGACAGCTTTGCGGGAGCTTTACAATGGCGATCATAAACTCAAATCCCCGTCTGCTGGAGTATAAATTTGTCAGCGTGTGCGGCGTATTTCTTCATTATTAATGTACCTGCTTGACATTTCTGTGTGGCCACTTTTCTGTGGTAAGATCGTAATCGAGCGTGACAAAAGGACTGAAAGGTCAAACTGACAGACTGTGGCAGACAGATGAAATAGTAGTTCTGCAGTGTTTTTCGGTTGTTTTTTTATTGTGGGCAATAAGGGGAAGAATCAACTGTTGAGTCTTGTGGCCAAGCCTCTAATTGAATACAATCAATTACATTGCACGCTGAATAGAAGATTAAATCAATCACAATATGTTAAAAGGGTTTGTGAATGCACTTTCATAAGAATCAGTAATAGTATTTTGCTTTATTTCCTATTTGCCTAGAATTGGCATGATCATTCATTCCACTTCTTTGAACAGTAAACGTCAACTTTTATTCCTGCACTTACCGAGTATCAAAAATGTTATGCCAGTGGTTATTGAATGCAAGTTTGAGAGTTTGATCTTCAGCAGTGTCCTTGGACAATTGGACCCCACACTTCTTCCTGATGGATTAAATTAACCCCGCGCAGTATACGGTTCCTTCCTTCCCTATGTCTGTGTATGTGAAATGATAAATGAGTAAATTAAGCCTTAAATTGTTCTGCCTAATTCCACAGTACCATGCACATTTACACATATTCACTTCCATATTTACATTTCTGACATCACAAAATGTATTCATTTTTCATGGTTCTGGAACTAACTTGCATACAAAATGTAAATGTTAAAGGTAATACCATCTTGTTTTATACTAAACACAAAGTAATATGCTGGTAATATTAATGAAAAATGTGTGTGGCATTCAAATTTGAACTGTTTTATGAAATGCTATTGTTATTGCTAAGTTATTACCTGGATATGACTTTGGACATAACCTGGCGTTACTGTAATATTATCTTCTTATTACCACATTGTTATCATGAATCCTTACCATAGTGTAACATATTTTCTATGAACTGAGTTATTTTGCCACATGTCAAATTGCTTTTGCGCTCACCGACAGGAAACGCAAGGTTGACAGCAACCTAATTACCACCTTTAAAAAAAAAAGAAAAAGAAAAATCACAAAGTTTGCTTTTGTGAAACCACATATATATGATGACAAGTGACACAAAAGCAATGACGAGATGTTGAGAGAACAGTATGAGAAAGAACAGTATCAGCAACATTCTCTACGGCAACGGTTCCCTCACAGCACTGAAAGACTCATATTAAAGACCAAAGTCCTGTTTGACGGACAACTCAATAATACCACTGCCGTCAGTCGTCCACAATATAGAGGAGCGGGTGATGGGATGAAAGGCTGAGGCTAGAAAGAGAAACGGGGGGGATAATAGAGCGCAAACAATGATGCCACTGGAAAACCAATATACTAATGATGTTCATCAAGAAGAACGATTACAGATTCACGATCTAGCGGGCTGCTGCTGTGTAACTGACGGTTTCTGAAACAACAGAGCAGAGACTGATGGTGTTGTCGTCAAGGGAGCGTCCACTTAAAGTAACTGATGTAAAAACTGTGGCCCGAGAGTCACATTTGGCCACGCTGAGATCACAGACGTGGCAGCTGGCGGATTTTGGGCTTTGACGCACACATTTTCTCATTTCTCGTCTTCCCCCACCTCCCCTTTTCCCCTTTATCTCTCTGTGTATTCAGAGGGCTCCATGATGCTGCAAGTGCTCCCTGTAATCTCTTCATCTTCTCTTCTTTACTGGTGGAACCATGTGTCCTGACAGTCGACAAGACTCCGTCCTCTCAGGGGCATAAACAGCTGTGACAGGTAACCTGATTAAGAGGTCTGAGATAACATCTCATGTGTAGACGGAGCGATTGTGGGGAGGAAGAGAGAGAGATTGGAGCGAGGGAAAGAGAAAACAGGCAGAATGATAAATGGCCTACTCTAGTAGTCTTAAGTCGTGTTTCCATCATCATACAGTTCAGTTTGGTATAGTATGGTGCACTTTGGAACAGTAAAGCCCTCGGTCAGGCTTGCGTTTCGACTGAGAACAGTACCTTTACTTGGTCGGCGGGGTGCGCGCTGTGCCCGATAGCATGTCAACGCACTGGTGCGCCGACAACGGCATTGAACGCAACACAGCAAACAACAACACAACAACAACTTCTCCCGTACCATACGATACCATTACTCTGGTACGCAAAGGGAAGGACGTGGTACTGAAGTAAGTTCCAAAAAATTGAATGTTTGGGGCCAGTTATTTAGGTCTATTCCTAATGGAAACACTAAAAAATACTTATACCGTACCCTACCCAACCGTTCCACTTGGTGGAAATGAGCTATTAGGGTTGATAAGTCTTAGGGGACTCCATTGTCATTTAGTGCACACCAAATGGTGTCAATATAAAGGCATTGATTAACATACTGAAGGCTATTTACCAGTGTTTTGATTTCCATGGATAACGGCTGGGCTAGTAGCTGTCATATCCAGAAAGTTGTGTTAAGTTATGTTTAGTTTTGCCTTCTATTTGTTTTGTGACTTCCTGTTTTATTTTGAAATCTCTCTTTCCTCTTGTTTCAGATAACTTGCCCTTCCCCTGTAGTTTTCCCGCCAGTCTGATTATCTTCCCCGCCCTGATTGTTTCCACCTGTTCCCCATTTACTTTGAGTTACATATAGCCTGTGCTTCCCTCTGCCCTGCGTCAGTTCGTCTTGTCTGTCATGCCAGAGAACCCACGCCAATCCATGCCACGTCAATTGTTTGTAAGGTTTTTGCTTTTCTTAGTTGCTACTTTGTTTTGTCCCTATTTGAGCCATCAGAGTTTTTTCCTCGTGAAGAGTGATTTTGATTTGGCACCTTGCCCAGACCTTTTGTCTCCTCCCAGTGAGTGATTATAATTTGTTACTTTGGCCTTTTGCTTATCTAGTGATTCCTCGATCGAGTGATTTTCTGTTGATACTTTTCCTCCCTTTGAGAGTGATTTTTATTTGTTACTTTGTCCAATAAATTGGAATATTTTTGGAAGTTGTCTCTGAGTCGTGCTATTGGGTTCAAGTCCTTGTTCGGTTGTGACATTACGAACTGACCAGCATGAACCCAGCCGACTCAGAACAACTGACAGCGGCCGTTCGCTCCCAGAACACCCGTCTGACTCAGCAGGAGGAGCACATGGCCTCTCTGCACAGTGGCGTGAAGGGGATGGCTAAAAGTCAGGAGGAGTTCAAAGCCTCTATGACAGCCCAAGTTAACCTCCTGGCAAACCAAGTACATCAAGTCCTTGCTCATCTCACAAGGGATCCCTCTCCCTCAGACACCATGACCACACCATCTCCGGCGGATACCAGAGCTTCATTGATCTCAGCTCCCCATGCCACGACTCTTCGCCTTTCCCCCCCAGAAAAGTTTTCTGGTGAGTCAGGAGGATGTCGGGCGTTTATTGTGGACTGTGATATGCATTATGAACACTTGCCCTCAGCCTTTCCTACGGAACGATCGAAGGTGGCATTCATGATCTCCCACCTCACCGGGAGGGCGAGGGCATGGGCTACGGCTGAATGGTCTCGGGATTCAATGATCTGCGGATCCCTCAAGGAGTTTAAACAGGCTCTGCGGAAGGCTTTCGATCCCCTCTCATCCGACCGAGAGAAAGCACGTGAGTTGAGCAACATCAAACAAAATAGAGACTCTGTTTGTGACTATGCTATCCGCTTTCGCACCCTAGCCACGGATAGCGGATGGAATACCACGGCCCTGTATGATGTTTTTCTCAAGGGACTTTCAGATCAAATTCAAGACTTGTTAGTGCCCCTAGATTTGCCTTCTGATCTAGACTCAGTAATGACTCTGGCCATAAGAACAGACAACCGCTTACAGGAGCTACAACGAAGCCGAATGGCCTCTGCAGCTGGTCGTCATCAGGGTCGCGCTGCTGTCACTACACCCAGTTGGCGGAGCTCCTCACGTGCTCCATCACCCATTACCCGGAGGGAGAGGCCATCCGAGGAGGTGGAGGAGCCCATGCAGTTGGGGCGAACCAAACTGTCCACAGAGGAGCGCCGTCGTCGCCTGCAGGAAGGCAGGTGCTTCTATTGCGGACAGCAAGGGCATCTACTAGCAGCGTGTCCGGCAAAAGGCACAGGCTCACCAGTCGACAGGGGGGTACTGGGGAGACGTTTCTCCTCCACGGAATTCCCTCCTCGAGCTTTAACCCAGACTAAGGTGAGGCATCACAACACCACACTTAGTTTGGAGACTCTCATTGACTCGGGGGCTGATGAAAGTCTCATGGACTGGGATTTTGCCATGAGACTCAAGCTAAAAACAGAACAATTATCTCAGCCTATAGAGGCCAGCGCTCTCGATGGCAGTCTGATTTTTCGAGTGACGCACAAGACTGAACTGCTCACAGTTATCATTGATAACCACTATGAACTTATGCAATTTCATTTATATAACTCTGCCCAGTATCCTCTCATTTTGGGTTTTCCCTGGCTGAAGAAACATAACCCGCACATTGACTGGAGTACTGGGAGGGTCTTGAACTGGGCAGAAGAATGTAAAACCAAGTGTTTAAAGTCTTGTCATAATGTGAAAACTAGTGATAACATTGCCTCTGTTCATGTCACAGACTCTGAAACTCCTGACCTGACTTCAGTCCCAAGATGTTACCACGAGTTGAGTGAGGTATTTAGTAAAAAGAAGGCAACCTCCCTTCCTCCCCACAGGCCTTATGATTGCCCCATTGATTTGATCCCGGGGTCCCCTATTCCTAAGGGTAGACTATATTCCATCTCTGGCCCCGAAAAGAAGGCTATGACCGAGTATATTGAGTCCTCGTTAAAGGCTGGTCTTATCCGCCCCTCTTCATCTCCAGCGGGGGCAGGGTTCTTTTTTGTGGGAAAGAAAGATGGGACACTCCGACCATGTATAGACTATGCACCACTTAATGACATAACTGTTAAGAATCGGTACCCTCTGCCACTAATGTCATCAGCTTTTGATCAGCTTCAGCAAGCTAAGGTTTTCACTAAATTAGACCTCAGAAACGCCTATCATCTGGTTAGGATCAGAGAGGGGGATGAATGGAAAACAGGCTTTAACACTCCTAGTGGTCATTACGAGTACCTAGTCATGCCGTTTGGGTTGACCAATGCTCCTGCTGTCTTCCAAGCAATGATCAACGATGTACTGAGAGACTTCCTGAACCACTTTGTGTTCGTGTATTTAGATGACATATTGATCTTCTCCCCAGATTTAGACTCTCATGTGCATCATGTACGGCAGGTTCTCCAGCGACTGCTGGAGAACCAATTATATGTCAAGACAGAAAAGAGCGAATTCCATGCCGACACTGTATCTTTCCTTGGCTTTATCATAGCCCCTGGAAAGGTGCAAATGGATCCGGCTAAAGTTAGCGCTGTGGCTCAGTGGCCAACACCTGATAGCCGCAAAAAGGTTCAACAATTCTTAGGATTTGCTAACTTTTACAGGAGGTTTATCCGAAACTTCAGTGCCACAGCTGCACCTCTACATGCACTTACCTCTCCTCAGTCTCCCTTTTTGTGGTCCCCTCAAGCTGAGGAGGCCTTCCAGCAGCTCAAAGTGCGATTCACTACTGCCCCCATTCTCACAGTTCCTGATCCCAGCCGGCAGTTTGTGGTGGAGGTGGATGCCTCCAATAATGGAGTGGGGGCAGTACTCTCCCAGCACTCTGAGAAGGACAACAAGCTTCATCCCTGCGCCTTCCTGTCTCATAAACTCTCGCCGGCAGAGAGAAACTACGATGTTGGGAACCGTGAGTTATTAGCAGTGAAAAAAGCTTTGGAAGAGTGGAGACATTGGTTAGAGGGCGCACAGCACCCATTCATTGTATGGACAGATCATAAGAATCTGGAATATATTCGCAAAGCAAAGAGACTGAACTCTCGCCAAGCCAGATGGACATTTTTTTTTAACAGATTTAACTTTGTTTTGTCTTATAGGCCGGGGTCCCAGAACACCAAGCCCGATGCCTTGTCCCGTCTGTTTGACCCCGAGCCTACTGCCAAGGAACCGGAGCCCATCCTACCACTGAACCGTGTGGTAGGAGCGGTGAGTTGGCAGATAGAATCTCAGGTGAAGCAGGCTAATGGTGAGAATCCGACACCTAGTGGTTGTCCGGAGAATCGCTTGTTTGTCCCTGTTGTTATGCGTCCACAGGTGATCCATTGGGCTCACACCGGACTGCTCACCTGCCATCCAGGAGTTAAGAGGACCATGTACGTCATTTCCCAGAGGTTTTGGTGGCCCTCCATGGAGAGGGAGGTTCGGGAGTATGTGGAGGCGTGTTCCATCTGTGCCCGCAACAAGACCTCCTCCAGAGCGCAGATGGGGTTGCTGCAGCCACTCCCTGTTCCCACTCGTCCATGGGCTGAGATCTCACTCGACTTCGTCACGGGGCTCCCGGTCTCTGAAGGAAACACCACTGTGCTCACAGTGGTAGACAGGTTTTCGAAAATGACTCATTTCATAGCATTACCCAAGCTTCCATCTGCCAAAAGAACGGCAGAGATTATGATGACTCAAGTATTTCGTATTCATGGTTTTCCCAAAGACATTGTTTCAGACCGGGGGCCCCAGTTCATATCCAGGTTCTGGAAAGAGTTCTGCAAGCTCATCGGAGCCACCGTCAGCCTCACCTCTGGTTATCACCCAGAAGCCAACGGCCAGACGGAACGTCTCAACCAGGAGTTAGAGACCTGTCTTCGATGCCTGGTGTCGCAGAATCCGGCTTCCTGGAGCAAGAAGCTGGTGTGGGTGGAATATGCCCACAACTCTCTTCTCACCTCGGCAACTGGCATGTCTCCATTCCAGTGCGTCTTCGGCTACCAGCCCCCTGTCTTCTCCGAGACAGAAAAGGAGATCATCGTCCCGTCGGCCCATGCCATGGTCCGGCGATGCCACCGCATCTGGGCAGCCGCCCGTAAGGCACTCCTACGCAGTGTGGACCGCATGAAGAGGGCTGCTGATCGGAGGCGCCTACCTGCTCCTGTATACAAGCCTGGCCAGAAGGTCTGGCTCTCTACGCGGGATTTGCCTCTCCAAGTCGCCTCCAGGAAGTTGGCTCCACGGTTCGTGGGGCCTTTCCCAGTGTCCAAGGTCATCGGTCCTTCCGCTGTCCGTCTGCGTTTGCCCCGGTCCATGAGAGTCCACCCCACCTTCCACGTCAGCCGGGTGAAACCGGTTAAGGAAAGCCTCATGGTGCCCGCAGCCGCACCCCCTCCACCTCCCCAGATGGTCGACGGCGGCCCTGTCTACTCAGTCAAGGCTCTGCTGGCTGTGCGCAACAGGGGCCGGGGCAGGCAGTTCCTGGTGGATTGGGAGGGCTACGGTCCAGAGGAACGATCATGGGTTCCTGCTAGCTTTATTGTGGATCCTGACCTCATCACAGACTTTTACAGACGCCACCCTCAGTTATCTGGGCCGTCAGGTGCCGTCCCTAGAGGGGGGGGTACTGTCATATCCAGAAAGTTGTGTTAAGTTATGTTTAGTTTTGCCTTCTATTTGTTTTGTGACTTCCTGTTTTATTTTGAAATCTCTCTTTCCTCTTGTTTCAGATAACTTGCCCTTCCCCTGTAGTTTTCCCGCCAGTCTGATTATCTTCCCCGCCCTGATTGTTTCCACCTGTTCCCCATTTACTTTGAGTTACATATAGCCTGTGCTTCCCTCTGCCCTGCGTCAGTTCGTCTTGTCTGTCATGCCAGAGAACCCACGCCAATCCATGCCACGTCAATTGTTTGTAAGGTTTTTGCTTTTCTTAGTTGCTACTTTGTTTTGTCCCTATTTGAGCCATCAGAGTTTTTTCCTCGTGAAGAGTGATTTTGATTTGGCACCTTGCCCAGACCTTTTGTCTCCTCCCAGTGAGTGATTATAATTTGTTACTTTGGCCTTTTGCTTATCTAGTGATTCCTCGATCGAGTGATTTTCTGTTGATACTTTTCCTCCCTTTGAGAGTGATTTTTATTTGTTACTTTGTCCAATAAATTGGAATATTTTTGGAAGTTGTCTCTGAGTCGTGCTATTGGGTTCAAGTCCTTGTTCGGTTGTGACAGTAGCTATGTTAATGGCTGGGAAATAAATGCGCGTCAATGCAGTGCAACAAAAAATAAGTTGCATTTTCACCACCCCCTTGTATTCTCACTAATGATGATCAGAGCCAAAGCAGATAAAAACCCATGTGCATTGCAGAGTCATTTGACCCAGGAGTGAATGCAGATTAAAAACATTCTCATTGGTCAAAAACCTGTAAAGTGTTTTTGCCAGTTTATCTTAAAGTTGATGTTTCAATGTTTCAAGAGGGGGTGTGCTACTATTGTGGCTAGTTTGAGTTTTGGATGGTTAATTTATCTTCTCTCTCAGTTGCATGTTTGTCTTCTACCTCCTCGTTGCTCCGTCTGTCTCTCCTTTGTGGCTCCCTTTGAGATTAAATATGGAAAACTCAGTCTCTGCTTGGTTATCCCTTTGCTGTTCCAGGCTTTATTGTGATCTCAAGTGTTTATTAGCAAAAAAGCTTTTGAGGATGCCGACTTCAATAAAAAGCAGAGGTGGTGGAGCAGTCAGATTGAAAGGTAAATCCTCTTCATTGCAGATTTATGAAGTCAACATGGTGTGACATTTTAATTACTTGGAAGACAAATCAAAGCACCCCATTTGCAAATGACACATATTCAGTGGCGGCAAAACCAATGCACTAGATTTCATGGAACCAGACGTTTCATCTTATTTGAAATCCTCAGTGTAAAATGTATGGTCACACTAATTGACACATCGAGTTTATGCATTTAAAAATATATGCATCTAACCAAGATCATGATAAATTCATTTTTCACTATTCATTGATTTGGAGTCACTTGATTTTTATTTCGAGACAGTTTTTGTTCTGTCCATAGCCCCAGTTCTTCCTCAGTGGACTTAAAGTAGCTTCAAAGTAACATCTTTCCTGACATCCTACCCATACAAACAAAGCAAAACACAAGAGATATTCTCCTCAGGTAAATAAAAAAGCAGGAGCAGTATCAGAACAAAAGGTTGGATTACATAGGGGAGTCTGTTAGAGTACTTCTCTAAGATATCAGATGTCATAAAGAAGTCACTAAACAAAGAGTTTGAGACCAGTCTCCCCAATTAATACTGACCTCCTCTGAAGTGTTTGGCATTTTAAATTATACTGACATGTCACTGATGTAAAAAATGCCTTGTTAAAAGTCTCTCATAAACAATTGTCTGCGCAAGGACTGAAACAACCACTGTAAATTATCCAAAACAACAGTTACCCTATTAATCTGTCCGTCTGGCTTTAACTCTAGAGATTATCACAGAGTGGTGTATTATAAGCTCACAATTATTCACAACAGTTAAACCCAAGGGTCTTTGCGTCTGTGAACTTTGCATCATGTTCGCTGTGTCTTGTGTTCAGTATTTGTAAATTGTGGTCATTCACAGATTCTTTTTCTTTGCTGCATCTGTGAATGATTGCATATCCTTCCACAGTTACGCTGATGACATACCATTTTACGTTCAAATCCAACCACTTCTGATGATTAATTGTTTGACAGCCATTAAGAGCAGAGTATCTGAAAACTTCACGCAATTTAAGGGTCATAAAACTCCAGGTCATGATCTTGTCTCATCTCAATCTTGTGTAATATTGTCTCCAGAAACACACAATATTTATTCCTTTAGTACTCTTGCCAAAAATATAGAAACCTCTATTACAATTCTGTCATTTAAGAAATGGCAGTCAGCCATAAGAATAATTTATTGACTTTCATCAGTTCTGGTTACAAATTTGTCAGATCTCTGTACTACTCTCTAAGAGCAGCAACTACTGTGCAATGCTTCGATTCTTGGAGAAAAATAATGTATGTATCCTATTTTTGTCTCAAATTCTTGGCCGTTTCTAAATTGGTTCAACTTTTTAAAGCCACTTACACATACCCTAAATTGTTGACCATAGCCTACAGAGTGATTTATGGTTAGCCTCACTTTAGGCAACTTCACTTGAAGTAGACTTTTAAAGTTCATCTTACAATTGCACCTTAGCTAAGTCTTTTCCTATTCATTTTTAGTGAAATACTTTAATGCTATTAGTACAAGTTTTTATTTTGAAACCATTCCTATATCTGTTGCTTTGTTCTTTTACCCACACTATTGGTATGTTAAATTCTATTCTATTGCATCGTTTTCTTCTTGAATACATACTGTATCAGTGGTAATTAACTGTAGTCCATGTACTTCTATTAAAAAATTAAAGCTGTGCCAGACCTTTGCTGGCACAGCTTGGCAAGATTGGTCCTCTGAAGTGGTAAATCATGGTTTAATACTTAAGTCACGGAAGGGACTTAATGATTGTTGCTTGATAGTAGGCCCAATAATTAAGCGCTGGCCAAAGGTAATTTACAAATTAGTCTAAGTTAATTATGTTTAATTTATTTCCACCCGCGATCCCCTTGGCTGTTTTTGGCCAGAACTATGTTTTTGGCCATTGTCTTGCCACAGCTTTGTTGTTTGTTGAACACTTCAAACCCGCCCTACCCCTATCCAGGTCCTCTTGTAAGCTAACAAAATGCTGTGATTGGCAGACTCTTCAATGTAGTTTTCAGATAGCCTAGCATGAGAGCTCGGGTTGTTTCTCTGCATGCTATCATGTAGCTTCCTGGCCGTCATTGCAGCAATTAGCAAGAATGCTATGAGTCCTCCAACTGAAATGTAGCTAGGGGTCTTTTGGCCAACCCCTGTGTTGGCAGAAGTAGTTTGCTCAGTGGTCCTGGCGTGTAGCTTACCCAGTAAGTTTGCGTGAGTTAATGTCTAACATGGGAGTCGAAACGAAAAGTACAATGCTTTAAGTGTTTTAAGTGAATTGCTGGTGGAAACCTTTTGATGACGACACACCCAAGGTACCAGATTGTGGTTGCTTATACTATCGCTAGGACTGTTCCTTCATATGACCCATAGTTACGTTTCATTGGGGGACAGTCTCCAAGAATCACTTCTTATATGTGGGCAAGCAACATGTAGGCTTTGCAGCATACGACTCACAAGAAACTGTAAATACACAATCAGTGTCCTCATTGTAGTCCTACGAGAAATGGTCCCAAAACAAGCATTCTTTTTAAAGGCGTCATAGACCGGAAGCTCCAATTAACGCTGCTTTTGTGTGTGTGTATCTGCGTCATTACCTCGTTTATGAAACCCTAAAGTTTAAGAACAAACAGTTCAGCCACTGCTGAGAAAATAGGGTTTTATTGTTTTCCTGAGCTCGTGAACGGCACTTCCGTATGTTGATGATGTCATCAGGAAACCTCACCACTCCTCTCACCGCCTCCTGGTGCGTGCACTAGTCCGGGCACATCCGGTTGCGTACATTCAACCGCAGAAGAAGAAGAAGAACTACTCTCGTTGTAAGTGCTGAGATGCAGAGCATCCACCGTGCCAGAGGGGGAGCTGTGTATCTGAGAGCTGGCCTACCAATTACGTCACTTCCAGGTACCTGGCCAATCACAGGACAGTGGGAAAGCTCTCGTTGGCTGGCCAATCACAACACAGTACACGTTCTGGGGGTGTGATTTTGGTCTGAAACATCACGTCAGTGAGAAGATATTTCGATCGGCTCGTTTGCAGCGACTAGGAGGTTTTTGACCATGAAAACAAGCTAATATATGTAAGTAGACCTCCATAACTAACATATATGTGCGATACCAGCATTCGATGTCACCTTCAAAAATGATGGCTAGGTTTAGTACTTGCAGTTGCCACACTAAAACAATAGATAGAAAGTAAGCCTGACGGAGCAGATTGCATGCAATCTAGAACAGACCGACACCCAAACAAGCACCATCATTTTGGAAGCATGGGACAAGGATAAACAATGGCTCAAACACCAGAAGGTGATACTGATGCTTTGCAAACAGATCACACTTAACAGGCAAGACACTGTTACTCAGAGATTTCTTTGTTGTCCTTATTTTTAATGACACACATTCTGCCTCATTTTGAAAGTCAACATTGAAGGCCTTCTAAGTACAAATATTGACTTTTACTGTCCTAAGTGGCCTTTTTAAAAATCCCCCACAAAGCAAGCAAACCTGTTTTGAATGTTTAATGCCATTGCACTTACATCCTGTATGGGACAAAGAGACGTCTATTCCTACTAGATTTATCCAGCTTGAAGCCAGTTGACAGATAACTGTTTGAATGTTCCTTTGGATGTATTTCTGCATTCAGTGTTCCAGTCAGAAAACCACAAGTGTGTGCAACTACAAATCAAAAGAGTCTGTTGTCTAGGATGTGTATGGTTGAAACTGTCAAAGGATAAAGTTGTGTGGTGTCCTTGTCCTTACCTTGTAAACATCATTTACTGCAACTTTTGAATACATACAGTACAATATTAATGTTTTGGTTTGTGCTGTGCTGTTTAAAATACTTTTTTTGGTTGGTTGGTTGCTGATAGGGAATTGAGCATTCCCTATGTTTTAAAATGATCAATTGATGGATTGATTGATTCATTGTGTGTACATAAACACAATTTGGATTAAATAAACTGGAGTATACCCTTGTCTCTAAAAGAAATGATTTGTGGGCCAATAAACACACTGTAATGTCTGAACCTACCAATATAAAAACATCCAGTGCCTTAATAAACCGCTTATGACAGCACAACAACGGCCTTGCGATTCAGTTGTGAACAGCGCGATCAGCACAACAAATTCAACATGGGTTGATTAAAAAAGTGCTGGCTTTTTATTAACTGCTATTTGTCCATTATTTTTACCATCTCCACACTTTCCCAGAGTTCCAGGAGAATAGTTCTCCTCTGGTTTAATCTTACATTGGGACTGTGAGACTCTCCTCAGCTTTTAGATTCCACATTGTGACACAGATGGCGTCTTACCACCACCGGTGTTGTTACTGCTGTTTAGCCATTTCAGTGAATGAGTTAAAACACCATTGCAGTCCAGATGAATCTCAAAGAATGCAGTGGTGAGTGTGTAGCCTAACAGCTGGTGAAAGAGCTAAAGCCGCTAAAGCCTTATGCCAGTATGACACCACTGCTATTCCAGAACTAACCATTTTGGCTGTTTGCTGCTGTTTATGATGTACAATGAAGCTGAGGGAGAAGTTCAGTCTGAAGGACTACATGCTCTCAGTTTCTCGCACTAGTCATGTCCTAGGGGTGTCGATAATGCAGTCAGCTGTTCGTCGGCCTGTCTCATCTGTCCCAGTGGCCTGCAACACGTTTGCCTCATTAGCAAATCAACTCCTTGTTGTCTTTTTAACATGTTTCTGTCCTATTGTTCTCCCATCTCCATCACCAAGTCTTCAAAGTCTAATTATATCACCACCAGTGTCTCAACTTTTGGGGGATTTTTCTATCAGCTGCTTGGTGCTAAAAATACTCTTATCCTGTTTAAATCGTTAATAAATTTGTTTTTTTTTTCTCTTCACTATAGTCTATGTTGATTGAAACATTGTGTATGCCAGTTTTCAGTTGATATTGCACTCGATGTTCACACGTATTGTAACCAGTTATACATGGATGTTCCCCGTATTTAGAGTCAGACTTTCCATTTCTTTCCAAAGTGAAATGCCTGCATTTTATTTTGTTTACTTCATTAGGTGATAACTGTATAATACACTAGGAGACAGGTAACTGCAGAGAAGGTCCTGTCCAAAATCCAGACACTAATCAAGAGGGCAGGCAAAGTCATACACAGCAAGGTAGTCAGGAACAAATCAGGCAAGGGTAAGGACAGGAAGTAGGCGTGGACAGGTGGGAAAAAAAACATAAAGATTATTATTTTGCAGCTCCTGTCACGAATTTCTAAATCTATGCAGAGCTGCCACTCACCCTTGTCTGCTAGGGAAAGTGAGTCCAGCAGATGCTGCTATCTAACCTTCTCTCACACATATGCGAGTATTCCCCCACCCTTCCATTCCAATAACAGTGGCCGCCGCGTGG